>NC_084628.1:26727913-26995413 GCF_033978795.1 Nerophis ophidion | reverse complement strand
TCGTCCTGTCTCCTTAGCAGAAAAACAGCCCCAAAGCATGATGTTTCCACCCCCATGCTTCACAGTAGGTATGGTGTTCTTGGGATGCAACTCAGTATTCTTCTTCCTCCAAACACGACGAGTTGAGTTTATACCAAAAAGTTCTATTTTGGTTTCATCTGACCACATGACATTCTCCCATGTGCTCTCTGGCAAACGGGCCTGGACATGCACTGGCTTAAGCAGGGGGACACGTCTGGCACTCCAGGATTTGGTTCCCTGTCGGTGTAGTGTGTTACTGATGGTAACCTTTGTTACTTTGGTCCCAGCTCTCTGCAGGTCATTTACCAGGTCCCCCCGTGTGGTTCTTGGATTTTTGCTCACCGTTCTCATGATCATTTTGACCCCACGGGACAAGAGCTTGCGTGGAGCCCCAGATCGAGGGAGATTATCAGTGGTCTTGTATGTCTACCATTTTCTGATAATTGCTCCCACAGTTGATTTTTTTCACGCCAAACTGCTTACCTCTTGTAGATTCACTCTTCCCAGTCTGGTGCAGGTCTACAATTTTTTTCCTGGTGTCCTTCGACAGCTCTTTGGTCTTGGCCATAGCGGAGTTTGGAGTCTGACTGTTTGAGGCTGTGGACAGGTGTATTTTATACAGATAAGTTCAAACAGGTTCCAATAATACAGGTAATGAGTGGAGGACAGAAGAGCTTCTTAAAGAAGAAGTTACAGGTCTGTGAGAGCCAATGTGAATTCCTTGATTTTTTTTTTTCACAGTCTGTCTCTCACAGTTGAAGTGTACCTATGGTGAAAATTACAGACCTCTGTCATCATTTTAAGCGGGAGAACTTGCACAATCGGTGGCTGACTAAATACTTTTTTGCCCCACTGTAATATATATATATATATATATATATATATATATATATATATATATATATACATACACACACACACACACACATAATTTATTTTAGTCCAATGCGGCCCCCAAGTCAAAAAGTTTGGACCCCCTGCTTTTATACTACGGGGGATTAGTGCCCACTAGTGCTAATGATCCAGAAACTAATTGTTATATTTGTTATATCAGCGACTGGTCCAACATTACATTGGAAGGTTTTTTTGTTTTTTTTGTTTTTTAAAGTTGGACAAAAACATTCCTTGTCTCCCTCCAGGCTGGTGTCCCGTTGCTTCCACTTGTCCAAACTTCCCACAGGGCACTAACACCTCACAGCGAGAGCGTCGGGGAGAGGAGCGGCGGATCACGGAGGGACAAAAGAGAAAGAAGAAAAAAAAGCACGAGGCGATTGTGAAACCGTGGGCAGAGCGTCTTGATCCTCACTCTGCTTGCTCAACCCAAAAAAGGCCGCGACACGACGATGGCATTTGACAGTCAGCTGCACGCCATTACACGCACTTTGGAATAATAGACTGTGGCTGTCATCATATTCTAATGACAAACTTTCTGGTCCAACCAGCTCTTCCTGATGTTTGCGCCTGAGAGATTGAATGACTCACAATGTCGAAGAATACATGTTACAAATTGTATGTATGTCTATTATGCACTGAAACAAATTACACTCTTAATTCAATTCAATAATATGTCTCAAAGTTTTGCCTATAATGCACTATTTTTCTAAATTTTTTTTAGCAACGTATGCAAAATGTTTGCAACGTATGCAAAATTTTGGAAAAGTTAACCCACCCATGTACGTGTGTATATACTGTATATACAGTATATATATATATATATATATATACATATATATATATATATATACATACATACAGTATATATATATACACACACGTATACATATATATACACACACATATATATATATATATATATATATACACACACACACACACGTATACATGTATATACACATATATATATATATATACACATATACATATAAATAAACACATGTATACATATAAACACACACATATATACATATAAACACATGTATACATATATATATGTATATATTTATATATATATATATATATATATACTCACGTGTGTATATGTATATATATAAACACATGTATACATGTATATCTATATACATGTATATATACATGTATACGTGTATATATATGTATATATATATAAACACATGTATACATGTATATCTATATACATGTATATATACATGTATACGTGTATATATATATATATATATACACATGTATATGTGTATATATATATATATATATATATACATACAGTACATGTATACACACATGTATATATATATATATACACATGTATATATATATATACACATGTATATATATATATATAAATATACACACATGACACTAGTGATTTAGGGCTATATAAGTAAACATTGATTGATTGATTGATGTATATTTATATACATGTATACATATATGTATATAACTGTATTTATACACATGTATACATATATGTATATGTATGTATATATATACACATGAATATATATATGTATATATATACATGTATATATATATACATATATATATATATATATATATATATATATATATATATATATATATATTAGGGCTGGGCAACAATTAAAAATTTTAATCGAAGTTAATCGCACTATTTCTCCGATTAATCTGATTAATCGTGATTAACTGCATTGTATACGCAAAGCCCAATAATGAATTCAAAAGTAGTGTGTAGTGCACCTTTATTGGAATATTCTCCCACATGAACAAAAGCGCCAAAACATTTGTTGTGCAAACACAATTTAAATCAGTCCTTGTTAAACAGTAGCAGTTAAATAGCATACGTTATGAAAATCAACCGACAAAATGTAAATACAAACATTTAGGCTTATTGCCACTGCCAGGGTATTTAAGTTATCCTGTTTGTTATGGAAAATAAATATAATCTACATACAAATCTCTGAGCCACAATCATAACATCTGAGCAGGTAATTTCTGAGGTAACAGCAGAAACATTTTTTTTATCAGGGATCTTATGTTTAAAAAACCTATATCATAGGTAGTGGGCTGTTTTAGGGAATTTTTGATCAAATTATCCGTAGTAGCAATATTAATAATGTTGTGTTTATTCTGCGTAGTGCACTTAAAATAATTATGACCATATCTAGGAATTGATATGATGGGAATTTTCAGATTGTTTGCTTGGTGCTTTGATAATCTCAACGCATCATATACATGGTACTATATTGTGATGTTATGAGCCAGGGAATAAAATAACTACCCTACCCAGCATGCAACAGGAGTGATGAGCATGCGCGGTAGCCCGGTAAAGGTTTTGTGTCGCCATGACGGCATCTTGTATGTTGTGATATGCACACTCTGAAAGCAAACGTTAGGAACTCAGCCAACACGCCTCGTCTGCATTATTCATGAATAGACAGACAACACATATGCTCCGCTGCTTCACAGGCCGCTGGATGTTGCCGGCAAAGTATTCCCATGCTAGTTAGCCGGTCTAGCAAGCACGCGAAATTCAGTCCAAAACGGCCCGATCTATCCACATTCAGAATTGTCTGGCGGTCGTAAGTGATCCCGGAGTGACCACGCTGTAAGCCAGCCATGAAATTTGCAGAATTGTCCAGTATTTTTGCCAAATGTTCCATCCTTACCAAGAGCTCCTCGATACCGAAGCCCGTCCGGGCGACGCCATCTTGTTAAGAAAAGGCGTTAACAAAATAAAAGCATGTAAAAAACATACGCAAATGCGCGTTAAAATAATTGTCGGCGTTAATAGATTGATGAATTAACTCGTAATTAACGCATTAATTTGCCCACTCCTAATATATATATATATATATATATATATATATATATATATATATATATATATATATATATATATATATATATATATGATGGCATATCATTTGACAAGGTTGTAAACTGTAAGTAGGTTAGATGTAAATATTGAATATGATTCAAATGGAAAATAAGATTACTAATTCAGTGTTAATATTTGAGTGAAATTTTAATGTAATCATTTCATTAAATTACTTTGAACTTAAATTTAATGTTATTTAATTTAATTAACTACATTTAACACAGCAAACATTGCACATGTGTGGCTCGACACAATTAAACTGCTGGTCAAATTCAGCGGTGCATCTGTTGAACCAATTTTGAAACAGCCAAAAACAACACAACTACAAATACAAAAGTCTTTACAAAGTTACAATCATACTTTACAGTCCCTTTGCTGTTAAAAGTCAGATTTTTGAGATTTATTTTGATAGTGCCATCTTTTTTTACTCACTGCTGATTCACTGTGACACGCTGTTGCCCCCGGTGTGGTGGCGCGAGTACTGCATGCATGAGCGACCTTGTTTTCAATGGTTTCCTCAAGCCTGTTTGGGTGAAATTAAAAGCTTTGGTGGGCCGGATGTGGCCCTTGGGCCGTCAGTTGGTTACGACTGCTCTAGGTTAAGAAACATGTGACATTCTAGTCTTCTCGCACGACTGCATTTTGAGCCAAAATAGATCCAAAACAAAGTGTAGTTTGGTCAAAAAGAAGCCCTCAGAATTTAGGCCAGTATTCTTCAATAGGCGGCGCTGCTCAGAGAGCCTTGAAACGTGTCTGGGTGGACCGCTCTATCAGCGTAGCCACTCTGTCCCCCCGACCCCCCTTTATTTAGATTTGCAAGACTGAAGATATAAACATTACAGAAGTATAATGTCCATTGCGTATGTTGCATAAATAAAATAAAAGGTTTAATTTGAAAGTAATTATTTAATTTCATATAAATAAAATAAAATAAAACTACATTTGACACAAACATTGCACACATGCGGCTCGACACAATTAACCCGAAGGTGTATCGCCTTCTGCTGGTCAAAGTCAGCGCTACATGTGTCGAACCAGTTTTGATCGCCAAGGTTAAACAATAAAAAACAACATGACAACGAATACAAAATAGTTTACATAATTACATTTATACTTTTTTGTCCAGTCGCTGTTAAATCAAATTTTTGCGATTTATTTTGACAGTGCCGTCTTCTTCTACTCACTGCCATTTCACTGTGACACATATGCTTTGCTGTTGCCCCGTGTGGGGTGGCGGGAGTACTGCATGCATGAGTAACCCTGTTTTCAATGGTTTCATCAAGCCCGCAGCTGGGCAAATATTGAGAGAAAAACTGTGTCAGGGAGGGGCCAATGTGTATATGTGTATGAATTATATATAGACATTTAACTGTAAAAATCTGATGTACAGTATAAGTGTGTGTCCCTTGTTTTTTCCAGAAACACTAATACCAAAAATCATAATGTCCGATAGTTCTAAAAAAGTTATGACAGACCACCTCAAAAGAACTAAATGGAATTTTACAGTTTTTTACTGAATGGAACAACCGAAATTTACATGAAAATAAAAAAAGTGGGATTTACAAAATTAACCACGAACGATAAAACACTGAATACTAACAACGTATGAACATAGCTCCTCTTTTACTTCTCAATCTAGCTCCTCGATAGTTGTGTATCTTTTACAATCAAACTAAACACAACAAAAATGTAACAAACAGCAAAATATGAATTCAAATATGAATTCAAAGGTGTAATTAAAACCTACTATATGATATATTATCACTTTTATACAGAAATGTGTTGTACTCTGCTTTGTTCCTGGTCTGACCTGCTTTGACGTAGATTACCGTAATAACTCATTTAACACCCAAAAGCACAGATTTAAACCATTGAACTACTTTCTATAGTTCAAGACTTACCGTAATTTAAAAACAGCACTGCACATCATAGTGGCGGCGACAGTTTTGATGTTAAAGGTCTAAAAACAGCGTGGCGCAGTGGCAGAGTGGCCATGCCCAACCTGAGGGTCCCTGGTTCAATCCCCACCTAGTACCAACCTCGTCACGTCTGTTGTGTCCTGAGCAAGACACTTCACCCTTGCTCCTGATGGGTGCTGGTTAGCGCCTTGCATGGCAGCTCCCTCCATCAGTGTGTGAATGTGTGTGTGAATGGGTAAATGAGGAAGTAGTGTCAAAGCGCTTTGAGTACCTTGAAGGTAGAAAAGCGCTATACAAGTACAACACATTTATCATTTATTTATTTATAAAAAAATTATGTAGAACGTCCGGTGGGCCGGATTGAAAATCTTAATGGGCCGCATGTGGCCTGCATTTTGCCCAAACTTGTTTGGAGGATTTTTAAATTAAAAGCTTTGGTTTAGAAACACTGATTTAGGGCATCTTGTGACATTCTGCATTTTGAGCCAAGATAGAACCAAAACATTTTGGTCAAAAAGAAGCCCTCAGCTGCTCGGAGTGCCTTGAAACGTGTCTGGGTGGACTGCTCTACCAACTGAGCCATGCCTTCCCGTCCCCTTTATTTAGATTTGTAAGACTGAAAATATAAACATTAAAAAAGTATAATGTCCATTGCATAGCTTTCATAAATACAGTAGAAGGTTTAATTGGAATGTAAATATTTAATGTAATTAAATTAAATTCAAGTAAATTAAATTAAAATAAAATAAAAAAACAAAACAAAACAAAACAAAAAATAAAAAATAAAATAAAATAAATTAAAACAACATTTCAGATATCAAACATTGCACACCTGTGGCTCGACACAATTAAACCGAAGGTGTTGCTTTTTCGCCCTTTGGTGGTCAAATTCAGCGCTACATGTTGAACCAGTTTTGATAGCCAGAGTTAAACAGCCAAAAACAACACGACTATGAATACAAAATACTTTACAAAATTACATTCATACTTTTGTTGTCCAATTGCTTTTAAAAGCCCGCGATTTATTTACATAGTGCCGTCTTCTTCTACTCACTGCTGTTTCAGTGTGACACTCTGTTGCCCCCGGTGGGGTGGCGAAAGTATTGCATGCACGAGCAACCCTGTTTTTAATGGTTTCATCAAGCCTGTTTGGGTGATTTTCAAATTAAAAGCTTTGGTTAAGAAACCCTGACTTAGGGGACACTGTGACGTTCTGCATTTTGAGCCAAAATAGAACCAAAACAAAGTGTAATTTGGTCAGAAAGAAAGCCTCAGATACTTGGAGTGCTTTGAAACATGTCTGAGTGGAGGAAAGCAAAAAGGGAAGAATAATCAGGCAAAAAAAGAGAAGGGGAAAGAAAGATGTGTTGGAATGTTCCCTGTGTCTGCCATGGTGTCTGTGCAACTGCCAGCTGCAGGGCTTTAATTACGAGGCCCAGGTTGTGCGCGCGCACACACACTCAGGAACACACGCCACCTCTCACACAGTGCCTCACAGTTCCGCTGACTAACCAGTGGCACCAGACTTTGGCCTGCGGCTCCCTGATTCCAGTAAAGGTCTGCTTATGCAACTCCTAACAAGTGGCAAACAGTCTCGGCTGCTTTTTTCGACCCGTTTTTCAAACTTCCACTCCACGGACCGAGGCTGGGGCGCCCTCCCGTGACAGCGAGTGTGGCGTGGAAAAGGGCGGGCAGGAAATGGGCCGAGCTCCCTTCGCCTGAGAAACACAGCTGCCCCTTCTGTCTTGGGGCCACGCCAGGCTTGGACTCCTCCGCCGCGTCCAGGCGCTGACGTGTGTGTGTGTGTGTGTGTGTGTGTGTGTGTGTGTGTGTGTGTGTGTGCGTGTGTGTGTGTGTGTGTGTGAGTGTGTGTGCGTGTGTGTGTGTGTGTGTGTCCAAGCGGTAGAAACAGGAGCGCTGCTGTTCTTACCCAATCCCTCACACGCCCCCCCCTTGCCATCGTCCCACTAATACACATTCAGACTCGGAGCTTGTTTCGGAAAAGGCGATGACCAAATCAGCTTTGGGACTAGAATGCCTTCATTCTTAGCTTAAGGCGTGCATTTGTGGGAATTGTACTCTGTACGGACACACAAAAAAGTGTTGAATCACATCTTAAATCACTGCATTGACATGTTTGATTTGGAACGCGTTCACAGGTCTTTGCCACAATTAACACCTTTTGATCTTTTTGTAATAAATGATGGACTTGTGGGCGGAACTGTGACGTTCTAGCATGAATATGTGTCTCCACGGCCTGTTTATCAGCGCCTAACGTCATCTATTACCTACATAAAGACCGATATTAAAACATATTGGCGTAGTAGGCCTAGGTGTTCATTAAAAACAAGGCAGATATTTCATTCAACAAATATATTTACAGTATTTTGCAGACTATAGAGCTCAACAGTATACACTACAGTTTCAAAAAATAAGAATATTTTTCCATTTATTAGCCCGTTGTGAAATTTACACAATATTTATTTACATACCTTAGTTGTTTCCAAACGGTGTTTGTAACAAGGCAGTAAAACGGTCGTTCAAACAAAACAGAACTCATTGTCATGGACCCGTTAGCTGCGCAAGCTAGCTTGCCAATCAGCTAAACAGACTCATTAACTCCACGGTGATATTTTGTTGAATTTACTGAGGAATTTGTGAAACTGAAACAATACAAAAAGAATGCCATTGTAAGGTAATAATATTAATATATCCACCCATCCATTTTCTACTGCTTATTCCCTTTGGAGTCGCGGGGGGCGCCGGTGCTTATCTCAGCTACAATTGGGCGGAAAGCGGGGTACACCCTGGACAAGTCGCCACGTCATCGCAGGGCCAACACAGATAGACAGAGAATATTCACACTCACATTCACACACTAGGGCCAATTTAGTGTTGGCAATCAACCTATCCCCAGGTGCATGTCTTTGGAGGTGGGAGGAAGCCGGAGTACCCGGAGGGAACCCACGCAGTCACGGGGAGGACATGCAAACTCCACACAGAAGGTTCCCGAGCCCGGGATTGAACCCTGACTACTCAGGTCCTTCGTATTGTGAGGCAGACGCACTAACCCCTCTTCCACCGTGAAGCCTAAAATAATATAGACACTCGTGAACGTGTTAGCATATTTGCTAATGCTAACGACGCTAGCCTGATTACATTACAATCACAGATTAAAAAAATTACATTTTCATATTGCTATTATTTAAATAATTTTGTACTATTATTTTTATTTAACTTGTTTATTTGTTACTAATATATATCCAGTTGTTCTTTTACATTACGTATATTAAGTTTAATTTTGGCGGTGCAATATATATTCATGTTTTTAAATTATTAACAAATATAATCATGTTATAATTCTGTAGAAGAGGTTTATTTAGCTTACTGATGTGTATTTATAAATGGTTGATTTATATAGGCTAGTAAAGTAAGGTTTTGTACCTGAAAAATCCATAAAACACATCACAGACGACGTCACACTCACATCACGTGACACCTCTGATTAAGGCTGCAGAAGCGAGGTAGCTGAAACTTGTCAGGTACAAAACTTTACCTTACTAGCCTATACAAATCAACCATTTATAAATACGTGTTATTAACCGTGATTTCGGTATCAATCAAAATAATTGTGATTATTTTTTTCCCCATAACTGTACAGTAAATAATAGGGAAGAGATTTGTATGGCCCTAGTCCTGGGTGGATCCCGCATGAGAGGAAGAGGGGTGTGGAGGGGGTTACTCATTTTGCTATGCAGTCGGCTGAAAATGAAGGAAAGCGCAACTATGCATAGCAACTCACACTGTGGTCAAAGTTGGAATTGCCAAAAAACACATTTTAGGATATTCAACACTCTGTTGCATCTGGCGGCTAGAGTGAATCGTGCAACCTCCCCTGCCCGCCAAATTCGTCACGTTTCACGTGTCAGGTAAACCGTGATGAATGGGGGCATATGAATCCCCTACCTACTGTACAGTGAGTACCGGTGCACAGTGTTTCACTTTTTCCAGATTTTGTTATGTCACAGCCTTATTTCGCAATGGAATACATTAATTTCTGCCATCAAAATTCTACACACAAATCCCCATAACGACAATGTAAATAAGTTTTTTTTTTAGTATTAAAACCAACGCTTCCCATCCAATCTGATGAAGCTCGCAAAGCAGAACGCTCCAAACTGCTCCAAGCGTGCCAAACTTGTGGCATCATATTCAAAAAGACTTGCATCAACAAAGTATTGACAAAAGGCTGTGAATACTTTTGTACATGTGTTTTGTTGTTTTTTTATTGTTTGCAAAACTAAAAAAACGAACTTTCACATCGTCCCAATGGGGTATTGTGTGTTGAATTTTGAGGACAAATATGAATTTATTCAATTTTGGAATAAGGTTGTAACATAACAAAATGCGGGAAAAGTGAAGTGCTGTGAATAATTTCAAGATGGAACCCGAATCCCTATACTCTGGTCCAAATGTGGACTGTGTGTGTCAACAAAAACCGAACAACTGTATTGACTGCGAGGCACTGCAAAAACTGAAATCTAAGAAAGAGTAAATATCTCAAATAAGGGTGATATTTGCTTATTTTCTGTCTGATAAGATAATTCTTCTCACTAAGCAGATTTTATGTTAGAGTGTTTGACTTGTTTTAAGGGTTTTGGTCGTAAATGGTCTCAGTAAGATTCTACAGCTTGTGGCTGAGATTCTATGACGTATATTGAGTAAAATATGCTTGAAACTAGAATATCAACTGATGCAAAGCTGTGTCATCAACACTCACAAGTATAAAACTACTTTTTTTAAAGTAATAATTTCGAACTTCAAGCATGAAAAAAAAATCATGATGCTGAGCGCATAATGGCACTAGTATTTACTTAATTCAAGAATATTTTTTAACATACTGAGCAAAAAGTTCTCTTTTTTTCTACCAAGAAAAGTGCACTTGTTATTAGTGAGAATATACTTATTTTAAGGTGTTTTGGGTTCATTGAGGTTAGCTAATTTTATTTTAAAGTCTTGAGAAGCCGAATTTTCTTGTTCTGTTGGCAGATAATTTTGCTTAGTTCAAATAAAATACCCCTAATTTTTCTATATTTCTATAAGCAAAATGAAAGCGTTGACAGCAAAAGCGTGAGTCGCCGAGTGTGCGCGCACGCTAACGAGCGTCGGGCCGCTCGGCCAGAACCCGCTCGGACTGGCGTGTTTGTTTTGAGGCGTGGGAGAGTGTTTACCGGAGTAGACTGAGGAATGTCGGGTCAGGAGAGCGTACAGAGGGAGCCCACGGCCATATTGATCGGCGCGCGGATCAAAGCGCACCGCGGCAAATATTTGCGCAGTGACACACGGCGTACAGACGAGCGAGTGTGCGTGGGGCCAAGCGGATTATTCAAAAACAACACAGCCCATTCGAAATAAAAACAGTACTGCAGAGTTTCGGTGATACATTTTTTGGGCGTGATATGCTCGACTTCCATTCGGACGGTGTGGTGATGGCGTGAAGCCCAACCCACCTGGCGCAACTGCCCAAGTGACCTCTCGGCGGAGCGGGCGGCCCATGGCAGGTCATGCGGGGGGGCCGCCGTCGTTTCCGGGGACGAGCTTGCGTGCCAGAAGCAGTCCACCAAAAAGATTTTTGGCGGGATGGCGTCAATAGATGTGGGTGGAAAGGGTCGTGATGACGACGGACCGGTCCACAATAACAAAAACATGGCGTCACTTTGAACCTCGGAGGCACCACGTGGGAGCAAATGTGCACTTTGTTTTGATTCCCTTTATACCGTAAATTCCAGACTACTTTTTTCCTACGCTTTGTACCCTGAGGCGCATAAAACAGTGCAGCTAGTTTATGGATTTTTCTTTGCTGGCGGCCGTCATGCAATTCTGAAGGACAGCAGGGTCCTTCAATTGAGTCAAGTGAAGTGAAGTGAATTATATTTATATAGGGCTTTTTCTCTAGTGCAGGGGTCACCAACGCGGTGCCCGCGGGCACCAGGTAGCCCGTAAGGATCAGATGAGTAGCCTGCTGGCCTGTTCTAAAAATAAATCAAATAGCAGCACTTACCAGTGAGCTGCCTCTATTTTTTTAAATTGCATTTATTTACTAGCAAGCTGGTCTCGCTTTGCTCAACATTTTTAATTCTAACAGAGGACACAACTCAAATATAGTTTGAAAATCCAAGAAAATATTTCAAAGACTTGGTCTTCACTTGTTTAAATAAATTCATTTATTTTTTTTACTTTGCTTCTTATAACTTTCAGAAAGACAATTTTAGAGAAAAAAATACAACCTTAAAAATGATTTTAGGATTTTTAAACACATATCTTTTTACCTTTTAAATTCCTTCCTCTTCTTTCCTGACAATTCAAATCATTGTTCAAGTAAATTTATTTTTTTTATTTGTAAAGAATAATAAATACATTTTAATTTAATTCTTTATTTTAGTTTCTGTTTTTTCGACGACGAATATTTGTGAAATATTTATTCAAACTTATTATAACAAAAATTCAAAAAAATTATTCTGGCAAATCTGGAAAATCTTTAGAATCAAATTTAAATCTTATTTCAAAGTCTTTTGAATTTCTTTAAAAAATTTTGTTCTGGAAAATCTAGAAGAAATTATGATTTGTCTTTGTTAGAAATATAGCTTGGTCCAATTTGTTATATATTCTAACAAAATACAGATTGGATTTTAACCTATTTAAAATATGTCATCAAAATTCTAAAATTAATCTTAATCAGGAAAAATTACTAATGATGTTCCATAAATTATTTTTAAAAATTTTTCAAAAAGATTCGAATTAGCTAGTTTTTCTCTTCTTTTTTCGGTTGAATTTAGAATTTTAAAGAGTCGAAATTGAAGATAAACTATGTTTCAAAATTTAATTTTCATTTGTTATATATATATATATATATATATATATATATATATATATATATATATATATATATATATATATATATATATATATTTGTTTATTTATTAAAAGTAAATTGAGCAAATTGGCTATTTCTGGCAATTTATTTAAGTGTGTATCAAACTGGTAGCCCTTAACATTAATCAGCACCCAAGCAGTAGCTCTTGGTTTCAAAAAGGTTGGTGACCCCTGCTCTAGTGACTCAAAGTGTTTTACATAGTGAAACCCAATATCTAAGTTACATTTAAACCAGTGTGGGTGGCACTGGGAGCAGGTGGCTAAAGTGTCTTCTCCAAGGGCACAACGGCAGTGACTAGGATGGTGGAAGCAGGGCTCGGACCTGGAACCCTCAAGTTGCTGGCACGGCCGCTCTACCAACCGAGCTATACCGCCCTATATAGTCTGCTATATAGTCCTTTCAACCGGAGGTAGAAGTGCTGTTCTTTCTTCCAGCTGTGTGTAGCGATTCTACTCGTGTGGATTCTTCATTCATCACTCCAAGGAGGGTCTGTAAGTTTTACAATATAACTACAACAATTCTTTCTTACTAAAGCGTCCCATGTGTGATGTCAGTAGGAGCGTTTTCAGGCACATTGGTACATGCTATCGTAATGTAATCAAGCTAAAACTGAAACAAAACAAAAATAATGACATTGTAAAGAAACTTGTAAAGTGTCAGCATATTAGCAAGTGCTAATAATTCTAGCTTTATTACATTATAATACCGTGTACAAATATGCATGAAATCACTCCCACAGACATCACACATGGGACAATTTAGTGAGTATAAATTGTTTTAGTATATTGTAAAACCTACAAACGTTGCTTAGAGCAATAAATAAAGAGTAGAAACGCAATGGACGGTTAAAAGACAACCCGGTTGGAAGCTCAGCCTAAACAGAGGGGAGCTGCAGCACCTGCAGTGTCCAAATAATGGCGCCATAGCACACCTATTTAGTGTACTTGCTAATTTTTATTATTCATTTAACTATTTGCATTATAGCCAAAGAAAAAAACATAAATTAGCTGTGCCGTTTTGTAAGCCGCGGGGTTCAATGTGTAGGAAAATAATAGGGGATTATAGTCTGGAATTTACGGTATTCTTTTGCTTTAGAGATCTGCTTTTTACTTGTATTTTTCCCCCCATTGTCTTGACCACGCTGGTACTCCCCTGTTTTCCCTAGTAAAAGGAATTTTCACCTGCCGTCTCTGCATCTCGAGGTCACGTCGCTTTTTTGTATATCTTGTGTTTTTCCGATTGAAGGAAATCAGGGGTTCTCGGGACAAACAACGCATTAAAAATGTGAATCTTTGGGCACCACACGATTAAATTATTGGGGTAGATAGATAGTACTTTATTGATTCCTTCAGGAAAATCAAAATCAAATGACGATTCAATTCAAAATAGTTACTCGATTCAAACAGTTCTATGATTGTCGACATTCCTCCATAAAAAAAAAAAAACGTTCTGATACATGTTTAGTTTTCTTTAGTTTTGTTTAATAAAATTCTACCCAAACATTTGTTAAAGTCAAATACAAACAAGGGATTAAGAGAAGTATACAACACTTCTCTTTTCTAAGCATATGATCAACAATATGATTTATCTAAGTGGTAAAAAAAAAAGAAAAAAAAACATTTTAAATCAAGGTTTTTTTTGTTTGTTTTTTTTAATCGATTAAGAATCGTTTTAAATAACAATCACGATTCATTTTTAAAAAATTGTTATTTCGATGCAGGTTTAAAAGTTGTTGACGCATTTGACAATGTCTAAGTGGAAAACAACTATACATGTATGTAGGGCTGTACGGTATACCGGTAATAAAAAAAAAAGTACCACGATACTAATGAATAAAAACGGTACTATACTGCCTCTCAAAAATACCGGTATTTTTATTTATTTTTTTACTTGCATGACAGTGCGCCGTCGTCAAGTTTTAACATTGCTGGTTTTACGAGCAAAGGAGCATGTTAGGCAACGCACACGCACGGAGTACTTACAAGCAGAAACAGTGTGGCGACACATGAGGCAGAATAGACACATTTTGGCTTAAAAACTAGCAATAAATGTGAAGCATAAACACTGAAGTTTAAGACATGGTTAGCTAGCTAGCGGCTAACGTCCCTCCGCAGTGTTTTAGCTACTTCTAAATCGCTAATCCTCGCCTCCATGACGACAAATTAAGTACATTCATCACAAGTATCATCCCTGCAGGACAAGGAATAGCTTAACATGCTTCACTATAGCTCGGTTGGTAGAGTGGCCGTGCCAGCAACTTGAGGGTTCCAGGTTAGATCCCCGCTTCCGCCATCCTAGTCACTGCCGTTGTGTCCATGGGCAAGACATTTTACCCACCTGCTCCCAGTGCCACCCACACTGGTTTAAGTGTAACTTAGATATTGGGTTTCACTATGTAAAAGCGCTTTGAGTCAATAGAGAAAAAGTGCTATATAAATATAATTCACTTCACTTCACTTTACTACACACCGTTAACAGGAAGCTAGCACTCCTCAATGTAAACAAAAAGGTGGATCTAAACAGATGTTGATTGTAACGATACCAAGTACATGAGACTTATGTAGGTGGCCTAGTGGTTAGAGTGTCCACCCTAAGATCGGTAGTTTGTTCAAACCCTGGCTGAGTCATACCAAAGACTATAAAAATGGGACCCAATACCTCTCTGCTTGGCACTCAGCATCAAGGGTTGGAATTGGGGGTTAAAGGCCTATTGAAACCCACTACTACCGACCACTCAGTCTGATAGTTTATACATCAATGATGAAATATTAACATTGCAACACATGCCAATATGGCCTTTTTAGTTTACTAAATTGCAATTTTAAATTTCCCGCGAAGTGTCGTGTTAGGAACGTCGCGGAATGATGACACGTGCTTTTGACGTCACCGGTTGTAGCGGACATTATTTTCCAGCCTGATCCAAGCTATAAGTAGTCTACTTTAATCGCATAATTCCACAGTATTCTGGACGTCTGTGTTGCTAAATCTTTTGCAATTTCTTCAATTAATAATGGAGACGTCAAAGAAGAAAGCTGTGGGTGGGAAGCGGTGTATTGCGGCCGGCTTTAGCAACACAAACACAGCCAGTGTTTCCTTGTTTAAAAATTCCCCAAGATGAAGCTTTACTATGGATCAGAGCGGTCAAGAAAACATGGATCTCGACTACATGTCAACCGACAATTTTCGGTGAGAAAATTGTGGTAATGTAATAAGTCGCCTCTTACCGGAGACATCAGCGGAGTTTCCGTCGTGCTGCAGCTGCCGCGACTTCCCTCAGAGACTCTGGCGTCATCACACCCGTGGCCACACCCCTCTGACATTCAGGTACTATTTAATCTCACTAAAACACTAGCAACACAATAGGCAGATAAGGGATTTTCCAGAATGATCCTAGTAAATATGTCTAATAACATCTGAATCGCTCCCACTGCAATCGCCTTTTTTTCTTTCTAGTCCTTCACTCTAAATTTCCTCATCCACGAATCTTTCATCCTCGCTCAAATTGATGGGGAAATTGTCGCTTTCTCGGTCCGAATCGCTCTGGCTGCTGGTGGCCATGATTGTAAACAATGGTCAGATGTGAGGAGCTCCACAACCGCCCACGCGCACATCGTCTGCTACTTCCAGTACAGGCAAAACTTTATTAGCGACCAAAAGTTGCAAACTATATCGTTGATCTTCTCTACTAAATCCTTTCAGCAAAAATATGGCAATATCGTGAAATGATCAAGTATGACACATAGAATAGACCTACTATCCCCGTTTGAATAAGAAAATGTAATTTCAGTAGGCCTTTAAATCACCAAAAATGATTCCCGGGCGCGGCCACCGATGCTGCCCACTGCTCCCCTCACCTCTCAGGAGGTGATCAAGGATGATGGGTCAAATGCAGAGAATAATGTTGCCACACCTAGTGTGTGTGTGACAATCATTGGTACTTTAACTTTAACATTAAGTATCAAAGAAGAGAAGAATAAGTGATTATTACATTTGAACAGAAGTGTCAATAGAACATGTTAAAACAGGAAATAAGCAGGAAATGAACAAATAGATAAAAAAATGTTGACAAAATAATAGAATGATAAATGACACAATATGATACTACATATGTCAGCTGACTAATTAGGAGTCTTTGTTTGTTTACTAACTACTAAAAGACGAGTTGTCTTGTATGTTCAGTATTTTAATAAAAAATTCACAAAATTGCAATAATACAAACATTTTTATTTATTTATGTATTTATTTGTTAAAATAAAGCCAATAATGACATTTTTGTAGTCCCCTTTATTTAGAAAAGTACCAAAAATCGAAATACATTTTGGTACCGTAGATTTTTATTACACTTGTATGACAGGGACCTTGGGTTAAAAAGTGTTAACTTCAAAGGGGCCTCAAGTTTCAGTGCAGCCGAAATCGGACAAGACGTCCCAATAAAAGAATGCTGACAAATGGTCGGCCATAAACACAAAAGTTCCATCACTGTGTCACTCTGCAGGCCAGACGTGATCGCTCCATCTCCTCCGTCAGTAAACTGAGCAGACAATGTGTGATCGGCCCCCTGTGTGGAGGGGTGGGAGACACCCCCCTCGCCGCTGTGAATGGCACGCTGCTTTCCCACACTTTCACTCGCTCCTACACCCCTGCCCCAAGCCCACCCCAGTGGGGCGGGGCAGACGGGCGGAGAGCCCATGATAATAAGTGTTGCGTGCATAGAGGAGCCCTCACATTGCGACCGCCAGAGTTGTATTCCTAGTTTTCGGGAATGTGCCAAATGACAACAAAACAAAGTGACGCCAGACTGATGCTTCAAATGTATCAAAAATACCATTTTAATAGGGGTGTGAAACTTTGGAGCAGATGCTATCACACACAAGTAAAAACGCTGCAGGATTGCTTGTTTCGCACTTGGTATCACATACAAGTAAATACATTGCAGGGGTGATTGTATCCCACATGATATTACACAAAAATAAGCATGTTGCAGGACTGCTTGTATCGCACCTGATGTCACACGCAGGGAAACACGCTTCAGGACTGCTTGTATCACACATATCACACACAAGTAAACACGCTGCAGGACTGCTTGTATCGCACCTGATATCACACGCAGGTAAACATGCTGCAGGAATGCTTGTATCGCACATATAGCACGCGAGTAAACACGCTGCAGGACTGCTTGTATCGCACATATCGCACGCACGTAAACACGCTGTAGGACTGCTTGTATCGCACCTGATATCACACGTAGGTAAACATGCTTCAAGACTGCTTGTATTACACATTATATCACACACAATTAAACACGCTGCAGGACTGCTTGTATCGCACATATCGTACGCAAGTAAACACGCTGCAGAACTGCTTGTATCGCACATGATATCACACACAAGTAAACAGCCTGCAGGACTGCTTGTATCGCACATATCGCACGCAAATAAACACGCTGCAGAACTACTTGTATCGCACATGATATCACACGCAAGTAGAGATGTCCGATAATGTCGGACAGCCGAAAATATCGGCCGATAAATGCTTTAAAATGTAATATCGGAAATTGTCGGTATCGGTTTCAAAAAGTAAAATGTGTGACTTTTTAAAACGCCGCTGTACCGAGTGGTACACGGACATAGAGAGAAGTACAGAGCGCCAATAATCCCTGAATAGATAGAATAGACTGCAAAGTACTTCATTGATCCCTGGGGGAAATTCAGCACCACAGTTTGCTGACAAAATAGACAATAATAATAATAAATAATATAATATATATAATATATTATATGTATAATATATACTATATGAATAGTATAAATACATTATACATATATTCTACATTTAAGTGCAGTCAAGAAGTGCCGGCCCAACCACATAACATCTACGGCTTTTCACACACACACAAGTGAATGCTTTTCATACTTGGTCAACAGCCATAAAGGTCACACTGAAGGTGGCCATATAAACAACTTTAACACTGTTACAAATATGCGCCACATTGTGAACCCACACCAGACAAGAATGACAAACACATTTCGGGAGAACATCCACACCGCAACACAACAGAACAAATACCCAGAACCCCTTGCAGCACTGACTCTTCCAGGATGCTACAATATTCACCCCAAAACCCCGCCCACCTCTATCTCATCATTGTCTCTCAGGGAGAGCATGTCCCAAACTCCAAGCTGCTGTTTTGAGGCATGTTAAAAAAATTATGCACTTTGTGACTTCAATAATAAATATGGCAGTGCCTTGTTGGCATTTTTTTTCATTAACTTGAGTTGATTTATTTTGGAAAACCTTGTTACATTGTTTAATGCATCCAGCGGGGCATCACAATAAAAGTAGGCATAATAATGTGTTAATTCCACGACTGTATATCGATAATTAAGAGTTGGACAATATCGGGATATCGGCAAAATAGCCATTATCGGACATCTCTACAAGCAAGTAAACAGGCTGCAGGACCGCTTGTATCGCAGATGACATCAAACAAATTTACACGCAAGCCCTCACATTGTTTTTTTGCTGATATCCGAGCGATATCAATATGTGATAGAGACACCCTTCCTCCAAAGAGTGTAACAAACATTCAGTGATGATTTTCGTGTTCGACAAATAACCCAATTGATGTTTTTCACCAAGATGTTTGAGCAGGTGGGGTCAAAGGTCCCACGGGTGACTCATCCCACCTCACACTGTGTGTGGGAATCACAGCAAAACCCGATCCTGTACTCACAACAACAGTGGTATTGCCGTGTACAATCACAACATATCATATCAAGCCCATGCAATGGTCAACAACTGCACGTTCACACCCACAACACTTTGTTACCGTCAGGTTTTCCAGGAGCTCTGAACTCAATTATCGCTCGAAACCTGCTTTAAGGATTTCGCCCCCCCTCTAATCTGATTGACGGGACCCAATGCGACGGCTCGACGTTACTTTTAAGCTTTTGTCAACATGGAGGTCAAACGGGTGAACAGCGTGTGTGCACTCCGGCTGCCTTTGAAGAAGCACTGCCCGCCTCATTAAAGGGGAACTGCACTATTTGTTGGGGAATTTTGCCAATCATTCACAATCCTTATATAAGAACACAAGTTTTGTTTTTTTATGCAATCTAATTTTTAAAATCAGACAAGTAAGAGGTGGCTAACCATGCAGCTAATGGGAATACACTATTGCGCCCTCTAAAAACATCCAAAAAGCGCAAACAATACTCCATTTACAAGTTGTGACCTGAATAATAATAATAAGTACGACTGATAGTCACAAATTACCAGAGAGGTGAGGGGGACAGTGAGCAGCAGCGGTGGCTGCGCTCGGGAATCATACTAACCAAGTGTTAGCGATATTGTTGTTAAAAGCGCTAACACTGAGGAACTACTCTTTGCGGTGCATTGATCAGCTGACTAGTTTATACTGCTATATTGACATATTGTGTTCATTCTAGATTATAAATCCTGCCCTCACCTGGATAAAAGAAGGTTGTGGACATACAATAACAAGATGGTCCAGTTCCACATCCAACTTGGCGAAAACGACACCAAAAGTATGCTCATTTTCTTGTTTGCGTCAATTTTTT
Source organism: Nerophis ophidion (assembly GCF_033978795.1). NCBI lineage: Eukaryota > Metazoa > Chordata > Actinopteri > Syngnathiformes > Syngnathidae > Nerophis > Nerophis ophidion. The sequence goes on along the minus strand of NC_084628.1, from coordinate 26,975,166 downwards.
TTTTTTTTACCCACATACGGATTATGAAGGGGAAAATATAAACATCCCATCAGTCTTTATCTCAGTGAGAGAAGACATTGTACAGTAAGTGATTGTTTTATTATGTTGATAGTTTGTACATCTTGTTTAGCACTTAGCAGTTCTGCTACATGATGCTTAGTGTTTCACTAAAGCTGCATCAGCTCCTAAAGCTTGTAGGTCATTCTCTGTATTTTCAGGCTCAAAAATAAAAGTTTGTAGTTACCATTTGTCCCAAAGTAGTCTTTGTTGTCTCTAATGAAGTCTGCCATGATTAGTTGAGTTGTTAGTGAAAGTAAAAGTGAACATTGTGATGCGTTGTTGAAATTAATGCGCCGATGTAGGCCTAAAATATGAAAAATACAGAAATATTACATGTTATATAAATGTTACTACATTACATATATACTTACAGCATGTAAATAAAACATTGATGGATGTTTTTAGAGTGCTTTATAGGCGGAATACAGCGATTCCCATGAGATCCATTGTTAGCTGACTTTTGCTAGTGTTTATTTACGATTTAGAATGCGGAATAAAGGAAAAACATTTTTGTTGTCTCTAATGAAGTCTGCCATGATTAGTAGTGTTCTTGTTGAAGAGAAATGTGAACATTGATATGCCACCGTATGCTTAAAATGATTAAAATAAGGAAATATTACAAGTTGTTATGAATGTCACTACATTACATATCTACTTACATCATGTATATATTACATGTTGTCCTGGGCATGACGTTAAAGTGCATCCAGCAGTGGAGGCTCCTCTATTGGGGTCTTGGGGCACGAGGAGGTTAACCCCTTTACTACTGGTACCCCAGGTGGCCCTTGGCAAAGGCTTAGTACCAGACTGCCCCCTAGCCAGGGATACGGTGAAGACCTCAATGGCGGAGCAGGCGGAAGACGGTATTGTAAGTACTACCACAACGGCTGCAATGACGGAAGAAGGCACCCTCACATCCATGTGGGCCCAGTTATGGAGATATAACAACCCAAGACCTCAACGGTGGAACAGGCGGAGGATGATTGCTAACCCTATAACCCGATGAAGGCTGCAGCAGAAAAGGGTCCCCAGTCGTCTTGGACTCCCTCCCACTGGACCCTGACCCGGATCTGTCAAGGATTGTGTGGTGACTGTCTGTGCACCAGTCTCCCCACGGTAAACAAAGTCACGCACAGGCATCCTCCATAAAGGGATACCCCCCTACCCGGAGGATCGTCATACTCATTTCGAGTGACCGCCGATGACATGTTGTTACTACATTACATATAGACTTACGTATATATTACATGTTATTCTGAATGTTAATACATTACATATATACTTACATCATGTAAATATTAAATGTTACTACATTACATTTATACTTACATTATGTATATATTACATGTTATTCTGAATGTTACAACATTACATATATACTTACATCATGTAAATATTAAATGTTACTACATTACATATAGACTTACATTATGTATATATTACATGTTATTCTGAATGTTACAACATTACATATATACTTACATCATGTAAATATTAAATGTTACTACATTACATATATACTTACATTGTGTATATATTACATGTTATTATTAATGTTACTACATTAAATATATACTTACATCGTGTATATATTACATGTTATTATGAATGTTTCCAAGATGGCGCTGCTGTAGTGGCTGCTGTTGGCAGGAGCTCTGTGCTCTTGTATCATCCTTTTGTGTTTCCCTCTTGTTTTCATGTGTTATTATATTTTCTTGCCTTTTGGTCCGGGACGCTTTGGGACTGTGTGACAAGGGGTGGCACTTTCGTGACCTCTGTGGTGCTTTTTTTGTGGACTTCTGGATCTGCCTCCCGGGAGCCTTTTGGCCATGGAGGCCAGCTGCAGGGTCTTTGCCACACCGGAGTCGGTTTGGAGGGACCGGAGGAGATGCGGATGAGGGGACAGGGCTGCGGAGCTAACAATGAGCGCTGGGACGGAGAGTCTTCGCGGTGTCTTGGCTGGGTGAGCAGGTGTCGGACACCTCAGTCACCTTGGACGTATCCTCGCTCATCCATGCGGACTGGACACTGGCCGAGAGTGGAGTCGGCTGTCTTGGTTGCTTTGTTGGGTCTGCTCCTGTCTCTGGCCATGCTCCCTCCACCCCAGCGGACGATGGCGTGGAACACCGCAGAGGCCACCACAGTGGATATGTTTCTTTTACTTTTTATTCATAGCTGTATGAGGAGTTTCTGGTTGTATCTGCTGCTTTAATGTCTTTAATGTCTGTCCTTTGTGTTCTTTGATGTTTGATGTTTCCCTCTTACACACATGTAAGAGGGATGTGTTCTATGGCTATGAGTTGTTGTTTTTTTCCCTTGGCCTCAGTCTGCACCCCCTCTTCAGGGCCCAGGCTAAGACTGATTTTTTTATTTTATTTTAAACTTCTATTTTTTTCTCCCATTCCCCCCCCCCCTGTTTACCTGTATCTCATCTTTTTTGTAAGGGGCGCTGGAAGCCGGCAGACCCGTCAGCGATCCTGTTCTGTCTCCCTGTAATGTTTGTCTAATCTTGAATGGGATTGTGCTGAAAATTTCAATTTTCCTGAAGGAACTCTCCTGACGGAATAAATAAAGTACTATCTAATCTAATGTTACTACATTACATATATACTTACATTGTGTATATATTACACGTTATTATAAATGTTACTACATTAAACATATACTTCCGTTGTGTATATATTACATGTTATTATGAATGTTACTACATTACATATATACTTAGAGTGTTATGTTACACTTTGATGGAGGTGTTTGGATGTTTTTTAGAGCGCTTTATCGGCGGAATAGAGTGACTCTAATTACCTCCATTGTTAGCTGACTTTTGCTAGCAGTTATTTACAACTTAGAATGCATAAAAAAGTTCCCTTTCAAGGACTCTCGGCCAGACATCACAGACTAATTCGGGAGATTTGGGTTTGAGGTGGGCGGGTTGGGAGGGTCAGGGTTTAGTGATAGCGGGGGGTATAGATTGTAGCGTTCCGGAAGAGTTAGTGCTGCAAGGGGTTCTGGGTATTTGTTCTGTTGTGTTTATGTTCAGTTAGGGTGCGGATGTTCTCCCGAAATGTGTTTGTCATTGTTGTTGGGTGTGGGTTCACAGTGTGGCGCATAATTGTAACAGTTGTGTAGACGGCCACCCTCAGTGTGACCTGTATGGCTTTTGTTCAAGTAGCACGCTGATTGTATGGAGGAAAAGCGGACGTGACGACAGGTTATAAAAGATGCTAAAAGCAGTGCCTTTAAGGCACGCCCCCAATGTTGTTGTCCGAGTGGAAATCGGGAGAAATTCCGGAGAATGTTTGCCCCGAGAGATTTTCGAGAGGGGCACTGATATTCGGGAGTCACCCGGTAAAATCGGGAGGGTTGGCAAGTATGTCACAGACGAGGCCACTTTCAACTTCCGCCAGAGGGGAGGTCGTGATGAATCTTGCATTTTGCGGCGCGAGAAAAGATTTCCATCACTTAATCTGCCCGTCACGCCACATCGAAAGTGTTACGCCCCTCTGGTGTCATGTTTTGGGCCATGCAGCCTTAGCTCACCGGTTCCATTTCATCCGGCGTCATTCACTTTGCATGAATTAGCTTAAATCCTGTGTTTCCATCGCGTGCGCTGCCAGAACGCCAGCGCCGTTGAGTCAGCGTACGCCGCAAATCACACACGGCGGGGAGAAGTCAGATGACTGTCACGGTCTGGGGAGCGAGAAGAGGAGGCAGGACAAAGGTTTGGGGAGACCGTGCACGAAGCCCGCCAGGGACAAACAACGGTGACGTGCGCGCCTTACGCAACAGAGGATCTCTTTGAACTTTTGAAAAACTGAAAGGCCTCATGTGTGAACTCGTGTGGCCCGTCACCAAACCTTATCAGGCCTCAAATCAGTGGGAAGAATAAACTTGGATGCATTTTGGTTTAAGATGCCCCCAGAGAAAGGCGTCAAAAGTGAAATACGACAAACGTGAAGCTGGAAAAATAACTTACTACGATACGTAATACAAACCCCGTTTCCATATGAGTTGGGAAATTGTGTTAGATGTAAATATAAATGGAATACAATGATTTGCAAATCATTTTCAACCCATATTCAGTTGAATATGCTACAAAGACAACATATTTGATGTTCAAACTGATAAACATTTTTTTTTTGCAAATAATCATTAACTTTAGAATTTGATGGCAGCAACACGTGACAAAGAAGTTGGGAAAGGTGGCAATAAATACTGATAAAGTTGAGGAATGTTCACCGAACACTTATATTGAACATCCCACAGGTGTGCAGACTAATTGGGAACAGGTGGGTGCCATGATTGGGTATAAAAGCAGCTTCCATGAAATGCTAAGTAATTCACAAACAAGGATGGGGTGAGGGTCATCACTTTGTAAGCAAATTGTTGAACAGTTTTAGAACAGCAGTTCTCAACGAGCTATTGCAAGGAATTTAGGGATGTTACCATCTACGGTCCGTAAAATCAAACAAAAATTCAGAGAATCTGGAGTAATCACTGCACGGGGCGGTATAGCTCGGTTGGTAGAGTGGCCGTGCCAGCAACTTGAGGGTTGCAGGTTCGATTCCCGCTTCCGCCATCCTAGTTACTGCTGTTGTGTCCTTGGGCTAGACACTTTACCCACCTGCTCCCAGTGCCACCCACACTGGTTTAAATGTAACTTAGATATTGGGTTTCACTATGTAAAGCGCTTTGAGTCACCTGAGAAAAGCGCTATATAAATATAATTCACTTCACTTCACGTAAGCGATGATATTATGGACTTTTGATCAGGCTGTACTGCATCAAAAACCGACATCAGTGTGTAAAGGATATCACCACATGGGCTCAGGAACACTTCATAAAACCACTGTCAGTAACTACAGTTGGTCGCTACATCTGTAAGTGCAAGTTAAAACTCTACTATGCAAAGCCAAACCCATTTATCAACAACATTCTGAAACGCCGCCGGCTTGGCTGTGCCCGAGCTCACCTAAGATGGACTGATGCAAAGTGGAAAGGTGTTCTGTGGTCTGACGAGTCCACATTTCAAATTATATTTGGAAATAGAGGACGTGGTGTCCTCCAGAACAAAGAGGAAAATAACCATTCGGATTGTTATAGGCGCAAAGTTGAAAAGCCAGCATCTGTGATGGTATGGGGGTGTATTAGTGCCCAAGGCATGGGTAACACACATCTGTGAAGACACCATTAATGCTGAAAGGTCCATACAGGTTTTGGAGCAACATATGTTGTCATCCAAGCAACGTTATCATGGATGCCCCAGCTTATTTCAGCAAGACAAGTGTTACAACAGCGTGGCTTCATAAAAAAAGAATGCGGGTACTTTCCTGGCCCGCCTGCAGTCCAGACCTGTCCCTCATCGAAAACGTGTGGCGCATTATGAAACGTAAAATACGACAGCGGAGACCCCGGACTGTTGAACGACTGAAGCTCTACATAAAACAAAATGGGAAAGAATTCCACTTTCAAAGCTTCAACAATTAGTTCCCTCAGTACCCAAACGATTATTGAGTGTTGTTAAAAGAAAAGGTGATGTAACACAGTGGTGAACATGTCCTTTCCAAACTACTTTGGCACGTGTTGCAGCCATGAAATTCTAAGTTAATTATTATTTGCAAAAAAAAAAAAAAAGTTTATGAGTTTCAACATCAAATATTTTGTCTTTGTAGTGCATTCAATTGAATACGGGTTGAAAAGGATTTGCAAATCATTGTATTCCGTTTATATTTACATCTAACACAATTTCCCAACTTATATGGAAACGGGGTTTGTACTTTGTCCTGGTTGCTCAGTACAATATGGCTGGTTGAAGCTTTACGTTTGGCCTGCCGAACATCCTGCCAACCATTCAGACTAGGGTTCATCATGTGTGTAACATTCTCGCCACCCGGCAGGGGGCTAAAGCGAGGTATATGTGTCACACAGCAGTGGGGTGAGGAGTAGAAGACTGCTCCAAAAAAATGGCACTATCGACAATGAAAAAAGTCAAAATGAATTGCGAAAATCTTACTTTTAGCAGTGACGGGACAAAAAAGTATGAATGTTCTGCCCCGAGTAAGTGCCCCAGTCAATGTTTTTTGTTTTGGACATTTTAAACGACGGACACTGAAATCCAAACATCACAAAACTTGGTCAGATCTTTGTAAACAGATATTGTGCATAAACAAATTTTGTTTGATATGTGTTGAAATCGCTGACTTTGTGCTGTCTTTAGTATCCGTGGTTTTGTCCGAGTAATTTTCTGGCGATCCAAGCTCATTTAATACTTGCAGCGCCGAATTTGACCAGTAGAGGGGGATAACGCTACACCTCAGGTTTAAGTCTGTGCTGTGGATGTTGTTTACTTTCTATATGCGTATTGCGTTCATTTTGTGTATTGTTAACACTAAATCTTCTATTTTATTGGTGCAAAATACACAATGGACGTTTTACTTTTTTAATGTTGGTTTTATGTTTCTATTAAAAACCTACACGAAGGAAGAGGTGTAAATGTAAAATAATTCGAAAAGGAACATCGATCCTTCGAAAGCGTTGTTTCTTTATGCATATTGAGCCGCTGCATCGCCTCTGAGCTGGTGAAAGTTACATCTATATTATTAATATGGCCTCTCACCTGGATAGTAGAAGGTTGTGGACATAAACCCACAAGTTGGTCAACTTTGACATCCAACTCGGCGATAACTACATAAAAAATGCTAATTTGAGGCACATTTGTTCAACCCTTCTCAAGGATTACAGTTACTTTTTCATCTAGACAGGAAGGTTTAAACATCCCATTCATTTACAGTAGGTGTACAGTAGGTGATTGTTTTATTATGTTTGTACAAACCCTGTTTCCATATGAGTTGGGAAATTGTGTTGCATGTAAATATAAACGGAATACAATGATTTGCAAATCATTTTCAACCCATATTCAATTGAATGCACTACAAAGACAAGGTATTTGATGTTCAAACTCATAAACTTTATTTTTTTTTGCTAATAATAATTAACTAAGAATTTCATGGCTGCAACACGTGCCAAAGTAATTGGGAAAGGACATGTTCACCACTGTATTACATCACCTTTTCTTTTAACAACAATCAATAAACGTTTGGGAACTGAGGAAACTAATTGTGGAAGCTTTGAAAGTGGAAATATTTCCCATTCTTGTTTTATGTATAGCTTCAGTCGTTCAACAGTCCGGGGTCTCCGCTTTCGTATTTTACGCTTCACAATGCGCCACACATTTTCGAAGGGAGACAGGTCTGGACTGCAGGCGGGCCAGGAAAGTACCCGCACTCCTTTTTTACGAAGCCACGCTGTTTTAACACTTGTCTTGCTGAAACAAGCAGGGGCGTCCATGATAACGTTGCTTGGATGACAACATATGTTGCTCCAAAACCTGTATGGACCTTTCAGCATTAATGGGGCCTTCACAGATGTGTAAGTTATCCATGGCTTGGGCACTAATTTCACCCCCATACCATCACAGATGCTGGCTTTTCAACTTTGCGCCTATAACAATCCGAATGGTTATTTTCCTCTTTGTTCTGGAGGACACCACGTCCTCTGTTTCCAGATATAATTTGAAATGTGGACTCGTCAGACCACAGAACACCTTTCCACTTTGCATCAGTCCATCTTAGGTGAGCTCGGGCACAGCCAAGCCGGCAGCGTTTCAGGATATCGTTGATAAATGGGTTTGGCTTTGCATGGTAGAGTTTTAACTTGCACTTACAGATGTAGCGACCAACTGTAGTTACTGACAGTGGTTTTATGAAGTGTTTCTGAGCCCATGTGGTGGTATCCTTTACACATTGATGTCGGTTTTTGATGCAGTCCCGCCTGAGGGATCAAAAGTCCGTAATATCATCGCTTACGTGCAGTAATTTCTCCAGATTCTCTGAACTTTTTGATGATTTTACGGACCGTAGATGGTAAAATCCCTAAATTCCTTGCAATAGGTCGTTGAGAAATGTTGTTCTAAAACTGTTCAACAATTTGCTTACAAAGTGGTGACCCTCACCCCATCCTTGTTTGTGAATTACTTAGCATTTCATGGGAGCTGCTTTTATACCCAATCATGGCACCCAACTGTTCCCAATTAGTCTGCACACCTGTGGGATGTTCAATATAATTGTTAGATGAGCATTTCTCAACTTTATCAGTATTTATTGCCACCTTTCCCAACTTCTTTGTCACGTGTTGCTGCCATCAAATTCTAAAGTTAACAATTATTAAAAAAAAAAAAAAAAAAAGTTTATCAGTTTGAACGTCAAATATGTTGTCTTTGCAGCATATTCAACTGAATATGGGTTGAAAATGATTTGGAAATCATTGTATTCCGTTTATAATTACATCTAACACAATTTCCCAACTCATATGGAAACAAGATTTGTATATATTGTTTAGCACAGAGCAATACTGCTAAATGATGCTTAGTGTTTCACTAAAGTTGCATGTGTTTAGCACACAGCTTCTAAAACTTGTAGGTCATCCTCCTTATTTTCAGGCTCAAAAATATAAGTTTCTGGATCCTCATTTGTCCCAAAGTAGTCTTTGTTGTCTCTCATCAAGTCTGCTATGATTAGAAGTGCTATTGTTGTTTAAGGAAAAAGTGAACATTGTGATGCTTTGTTGAAATTAATGTGCCGCCGTATGCTTAAAATATGTAAATATTACATGTTATATAGATTAAATATATATTTACAGCGTCCATATAAAACATTTATGGAAGTTTTTAGAGGGCTTTATAGGCTCTTGTGATTCACTTTAAAAAGCAGTTCAAAACACTCGACTCGTTCGTGAAAGTCACATCTCTATTCTGAACTCCACTAGAAGACTCGGGATAAACATTTTATTTTTTTTTAACTTGAACACATATGTACATATATGTGTGTATACATATATGTATATATATATGTATATATATATATATATATATATATATATATATATATATATATATATGTATATATATATATATATTTATTTATTTATACAAATATATACATATATAAATATATATACTGTATATATATACACATACAAACACATATATGTATATATACATACATACATATACATATATACACATGTATATACATATATGTACATATATATGTGTATATTTATACATACATATGTACATGTATACATATATTCATATATACATAGATACATACATGCATATATATATATATATATATATATATATATATATATATGTATATACATACATATGTGCACATACATACATACATATATATGTACATACATACATACATATATATGTACATACATACATACATACATATAAACACATACATACATACATATATATGTATACACATATATATACACATATATACATACAGTATATACATACGTATACATACATATAAAAATATACATATATACATACAATCAGACATACATACTGTACATATATACATACATACATACATGTATATACACATGAGACATATACATACATGCATACAGTAATATATACATACATACATACATATGTATACATATATACACATACATGTATACATTCATACATGTATACGGTGTGTAACATATATATACATATGCATATGTATATACATGCACACATTTATACATACATACATACTGTACATATATATGCATATATACATACATACATTTATATAATAAATATTCAGTCTTTAAATTCCATCTTAGATTGAGAAAAAGAAGAGACAAATCAAGTCCTTCCAAAAAAACAACTTTGTTGAAGAAAGTCCACAACAAAGTGACCTATTCCCAGCGTGTCAGACCCACCAAAAGAGAAAACCAGCGCCTACCTTCCACCCGGCAGAGCTGTTGCTGTCCCCCTTGTCTTTGAAATAAGGCACGCTCTTCACCATCCAGTCGTAGATCTGGGACAGAGTCAGGCGGTTCTCCGGGGAACTCTCGATAGCTTTGGTGATGAGGTCGGCATAGGACATATTCCCCCACGCGTTTCGCCGGGAGGAGCTGCTCTTCCTCTGGGCAGCGGCCGCGGAGGAAGACGAGGCGGCCGGCGAGGAGAGCAGGGGCACCTGCTGCTGCTGCTGCTGCTGCTGCTGCTGCTGCTGCTGCTGCTGCTGGAGCTGCTGATGCCGGTGGACGCACGTCGTCTCCCGACACTGGAAGTCGGTGCACAGGAGCACCGGCTTCTCCTCGCGTTCCTCCAGGAGGCTGAGGTTGTTGATGAACTCCACGTTGCCGGCCGGCTCCTGTTTGACGGACGGCACCGGCGAGGAGGTGTTGGAGTCGCCCGGGTTGGTGAACTCCGGCCGGGGCAGGGGCCAAGTGCACGACCGGGGCCGGGCCAGGGGCTCGAAGTCCGGGTCAATCTCCACCAGGTGTGGCTGCTGGGCCGCTTCCGCCATGGTCGACAGGTGATGTTGCCAGGTGTTACAATGACATGTACGAAACGTTGCCAGGTGTTACGATGTCATGTGCGAAACGTTGTCAGGTGTTACAATGTCATGTACAAAATGTTGCCAGGTGTAACAATGTCATGTGCGAAATGTAGCGGTAAAAAAAAATGCTTGCGAGGTGTTACAATGTCATGTACGAAATTTTGCCAAGTGTTACAAAGTCATGTAGGAAATGTTGCCAGTTGTTACAAAGTCATGTGTGAAATGTGGCGGTAAAAAAAAAAGTTCGCTGTTCCGGAAAAAAAGAAATAAAGAAATGTCCTGGAAACGCGGGGCTCCGCCTGGGCGCAAGAAAGTCCTCTTTGGACGTCACATCCCAAACGGATTCGCGAAGTTAAACCTGTAAAGGCGAAAAAAAAGGCGTAGGGTTTAAAAAATAAAAAAAGGTCGTTTAAGTGCGCGGCGTCGCCTGTTGACTGAGTGTTGTCAGCGTGGAAGGACTTTTACTGGAACCAGCCTTTGGCGGCAGGCCACGCCCACCTAGATTGGCAGCCGCGGGTAGCCAATGACTGGCGTTTGGGGGCGGGGACAATGACAAGAGGCACTGTTATCATTCTTTGGCTTGGTAAACACATCAAGGGACACAAAAGTATGGAGTGAAATGACAAATGCCAAACACACAAAAATGTTTTTATTCACGTCCAACGATCTGCGAGTATAAACAACAACTATTTTCTTCGATTAAGACAACTTTTTTCAAGTAAAAATGAAAAAATCTAATTTATACATTTTTATCATGAATTGATTAACGTGGACCCCGACTTAAAGGCCTACTGAAACCCACTACTACCCACCAGGCAGTCTGATAGTTTATATATCAATGATGAAATATTAACATTGCAACACATGCCAATACGGCCTTTTTAGTTTACTAAATTACAATTGTAAATTTCCCGGGAGTTTCGTCTTGAAAACGTCGTGTAATGATGACGTGTACGCAAGACGTCATGGGTTTTAAGGAAATATGAGCGCTGCACACACACACAGCTAAAAGTCGTCTGCTTTAACCGCATAATTACACAGTATTTTGGAGATCTGTGTTGCTGAATCTTTTGCAATTTGTTCAATTAATATTGGAGAAGTCACAGTAGAAAGATGGAGTTGGGAAGCTTTAGCCATTAGCCACACAAACACACAGTGATTCCTTGTTTAAAATTCCTGGAGGTGAAACTTTACAATGGATCAGAGCGCGGTCAAGCAAACATGAATCACGACGGAATGTCAACCAGCAGTTTTCGGTGAGAAAATTGTGGTAAAAAGTCGCTTCTTACTGGAGAAAAGCTGAGCTTGTGCCATCCATAAAGCTGCCGTTGGCTCCCCTGAGATATTGGCGTCAAGACACCCGTGGACGTACACCTCCGACTATCAGGTACTATTTAACTCACTAAAACACTAACAACACAATAGAAAGATAAGGGATTTCCCAGAATTATCCTAGTAAATGTCTCTAAAAACATCGGAATCCGTCCCAATGCAATCCCGTTTTTTTTTTTTTATCTTTTTTTTTTCTAGTTAGCCGCTATCAATATCCTCAAACACGAATCTTTCATCCTCGCTCAAATTAATGGGTAAAATTGTCGTTTTCTCGGTCCGAATAGCACTATTTGTTGGAGGCTCCCATTAAAAACAATGTGAATATGTGAGGAGCCCCCACACGTGTGACGTCATCGTCTGCGACTTCCGATAGAGGCAAGGCATTTTTCTTAGCACCGACAGTTGCAAACTTTATCGTGGATGTTCTCTACTAAATTCTTTCAGCAAAAAAAATTGTAATATCGCGAAATGATCAAGTATGACACATAGAATGGACCTGCTATCCCCGTTTAAATAAGAAAATCTCATTTCAGTAAGCCTTTAAACAAGTTGAAAAACTTATTCGGGTGTTACCATTTAGTGGTAAATTGTACAGAAAATGTACTGTACTGTGTAATCTACTAATACAAGTCTCAATCAATCAATACAAGTAAAAAGAAATGTTGAATAAAAAAAATATTATTAAATTATAATTATTAAAGTTGCGTGCATAAAAACAATTTTCTCCAATTAAAAAAACGATTTTCAATGATGAAAACACATTTCTTCAATTAAAAAAAACGTTTTGCAAGTTAAAAAAAATAATTATCAGCAAGGAAAAAAAACGATTCGTAAGATAAAAACATCCATCCATTTCCTATACCGCTTGTCAATTTCGGGGTCGCGGACGGCGCTGGAACCTATATCAGCTGCTTTTAATTGGTTGCAGGCCTGACCGTGGTAAATTAATTTTCATTAATTAAGATTTATTATTCATAAATATAATATTTTCCGAGATAGAGAAGGGGTGTCATTTATAGCCCCAAATTAATTTTTAACGACCCGCCACATTTTAAAAATACTATTTAAAAAATACATATACAAATATGAAAACATAAAGAAGTACAATAAAAGAGGGAACAAGTGAAATGTACGGCGAAAAAGTTGCAATGTTGACTCTAATAACAAAAAGCTGCCATGCAGGCTTATTTTATTTATTTTTTTTAAACTGTCATTTACTCGAAAATTAATAAAATAATGAATAAAAATCAATGTTGTTATGAATTATTGACCTTTTTAAGGATTCACTTATTTTATCATTGATCCTATTCCACTTTGGAATATTTTTTGCGAAAAATATTGCATATTTTGTGTGTTTGCCATATAAAATACAGTTTTTGTTGACAAAAAGGGGAAAAAAACAAGAAAGCCATAAAAACATTGTAAAAACATATTATTGAGAGATAGATCTAAAGGTGATCTCGAGACCTAAGTGTTGAAAACAAATGATTTATTTTTAACACTTTTATGAGTGGGGGCTTTTTGGATCCTAAAGAATTTTAGCGAGATTTAATTTGTTAAAACTGTCATTTCTCAATAAACAATATAAAAACAAAATCAATGGTGCTCTGAAAGATTGACACATTTAAGGCTCCAATTTCACATCAAATATTCCACTTTAAAATATTTATTGGGGGAAAATATTGCATATTTTGTGTCATTGCCATAAAAACATGGTTTTCTTCGACAAAAAAGGACATAAAACAGAAAAAAATGTTTTAACTTCATATTGACAGATATACCTGAAGTTGATCTAGAGATTTAACACTAAATAATAAAAAAAGAACAATAATTAGGGCTGATTAGAACCAACAATTTAACTCTTGTGATTAATCACAAAACATAGTTAATATATTACCATAATTGGATGGAAAAAAAAAATATGTTTAGTTATTTATGAGTCCCTTCTTATGCAGTTAATTTGTTTTGTACTTTTTTTTCCTAATCGACCTGACCAAGGCCTTAGGGTTATGTGTTAAATAGATAACAGTCTTTGTTATAAACACATGCTTTCATATAATTTAACACGGTCGTACATTGTAAGTAGGTTAGATAAAGATGGTGAATATGATTAAAAAACAAAAACAAGATTATTCAGTGGCAATATCGGAGTGGGCCCCAGGCCCCTTTATATTGCCAAAGTCGGGTCTAGGGTTCAAAGGGGGTTAGAAACCCTTGTTCTAAATAAAGTTATTAACATTACGATAGCCCCCAAGACATGAAACAACACCCACATAGTCAGCTTTTTAATTAAATATAGTTTTTTTTTTGTTCTTTGCTTAGCCATTTGATTGAACATGCATAAAACAGGCCGAAATGGGTAAAATATGCTCAGAAAAATCAAACTAAAGCCCCTGAAAAATCCACAAGAGAGCAAAGTGGCAAGGGATGACTGTAGCTCATCCTAATTTGGGTCATGGGTGAGATGGATTCTCTCCCATCAGATTTGCATAACATTGTTTTCTAGTTGTTGGATTTCGGCAGTGTGGAGTCGCACTTTGTCATACTGACAATGTTTTTATTATTCTAGGTATTTTGCTGCGCGTGAGGATAAATTGCTCACCTTACTGGCAACTAGACCTGAAAATGAGTCAAGGAACACTTTTTTGTATTTAAAAAAATATATATACATGTATATATTTATAAATATGTGTATATATTTATGGAAATGTCGGTGTGTATGTATATATACTGTACATACATACATACATACATACATACATATATACATATATATATATATATATATATATATATATATATATATATGGATGTATATATATACATATATATATGTGTGTGTATATATATATATATATATATATATATATATATATATACATATATAAATATATATGTACACACAGAATATATATATATATATATATATATATATATATATATATATATATATATATATATATATATTATTAATGTTCTATGTGTTTAAAAATAAAAAATGTTTCTATATATTTATTTATTTTTGATTCACTCTTCTAGTTTATTTTTCTAAATCACATTATCACATCTTTAAAATGTCATTATTTTACTGTACATATATGTATACATTTATATATATATATATATACATATAAACACATATACACATATACACACATATATACATACATACATGTATGTATGTATATATGTATGTATATGTATATATGTGTAAATATGTATATACATACATATATACACCTATATATGTATATATATATATATATATATATATACATATATATATATATATATACATATATATATATATATATATATATATATATATATATATATATATATATATATATATATATATATATATATATATATATATATATATATATATATATATATATATATACATACATATATAAATATATATGTACACACAGAATATATGTATGTATGTGGAGAGACGCATTCAACGGGCCGACAGCGGGCCGACAGCGGGCGGACAGAGGCGTTCTGGACCAAGATGGAGGGCAGGAGGCGGGGCAGGAGGCGGGGCAGGAGGCGGGGCAGGAGGCGGGGCAGGAGGCGGCGAGGAGAGGCGTGACGCACACGGAGCGGCAGGATAACGGCAATCGGAGTCAGGTGCGTAAGACACACCCCTCTCCTCTCCTCGCCACCGCATGCCCCGCCTCCTGGCCTCCATCTTGGTCCAGAACGCCTCTGTCCGCCCGCTGTCGGCCCGTCAGCTGCGTCTCTCCACAATATATATATATATATATATATATACATACATTTTATTAATGTTCTATGTGTTTAAAAATATATATTTTTTTCTATATATTTATTTATTTTTGATTCACTCTTCTAGTTTATTTTTGTAAATCACATTTTCACATCTTTATAATGTCATTATTTTAATATACATATATGTATACATTTATATATGTATGCATATATACACATATATACATATACATACATATATACATAAATACATATATATACACATATATATACATGTTTATGTATATATATAATATTTTTGTCTGTTTATTAAAATATATAAAATGTTTCTATGTATGTATTTATTTTGATTCACTCTTCTAGTTTATTTTTCTAAATCATATTTTCACATCATATTTTTTATTCCTGTTTTATTCATACTGTACTTATACTATAAGTACATTTTATTCCTATTATTTTATTCTTTTTCCTAATAAATGGAAATGTGAAAATGGTGATGTTACTGTCAAAGCATGGTGATATGGCACCACCTTATGGAATGTTGAGAACAAAAACAACAAAATGATCGCCAATATTTCAGAATACAGTAATTCCCACAAATAGTGCAATACTTACATCGTATCATATAACTGACACCGCTGATTGCTTATTTAATAAAAGTAACTCTAAGAGCTATAATAACGAGCCGGTTTTTGAACAGCTCTTTGGCATAAATCCAACCTCTATGATGCTGGAATAATGTACAGTCCAGCGAGATTAATACCCACTCATAGTTATATTGACTGTAACTGGCGGCACTGGTGTATAATTGAAGGGGACCCCGGAAAGGACGTCACTGTTATGCAACGACCTTAAGAAATCCAAGATAAGATTAAGTCAGTGAAATTGTTTCAAACGCGTATATAACAAAAGTAAAACAGCATGAACTGAAATATAATGCCGTTGTAGGATGCACACTTTATACATGGCCATGTTCTCTTGTCTTAACCACCCAGCTGGTTAAAAATGATGCGAGGAGCCTAAAACACAATTAACAAAATAAGTCTGCATATCGAGAATGTACATCACTGTCAGTATACGACAAATACGCAGAAAACCGACGAAGCTCATCACGGTTCCTCACATTCGCTGTACTGTTTGTATTTGATTTGTATTTATATTGCACTTTAAATTCGAAAGACCAATTTTAAAGTTCCAAAAAGTAAAAACGCCATTAAAGCATGAAAACAAGACAGTAAAATAACACAAAAAAATTGCATATGCTTTTATAGTGGGCATTTTGGAAGTTAACGTACATATACAGCAGAAATGGGCAAATTAAGGCCCGGGGGCCACATGCGGCCCGTCAAGCTTTTCAATCTTGCCCGCCGGACATTCTCAAATAATTTTTCTAGATCTTTAAAATGGAAAGTGTCGCTGCCATTATGATGTGCAGTCATGTTTTCTAATGACCGTAAGTCTTCAATGATACAAAGTCTTTCATTGGTTGGTGTGGACAGGCGGAGCCGACGAGCCGACAGCGGGACAGGGCAAATGGTTGTCCTGACCAAGATGGCGGCCCGGAGGCGGGGCATGCAGCAGAGCAGAGAGGCGGGGAACGCGTTGAGCCACACTGCAGGCATCAGCGTCAGGTGCGTACACAACACACCTGCGCTCAATCATTACATCTTCTGCTGCAGCATAGAAAGGGCGAGGGAGGAGCAATCGTGGCAGAAGTAGGAGAGGAACAACCCGACAACAATGACCACGAGAGCGACAAGATCGTCCGAGAGAAAGATGAGCCCCCGCAGCAGACGCAGCCCCCGGACACCGAAAGGTGTGCCGCGACGAACAGGAAGAGCCAGCAGGCCAGAAATTGGCGCGAAAGACTAGCAAGACATGATGTTTGTGGAAATAATAAACTCGAGTCAAACCTGCTATGATGCGTCCTGTAACGATCGGCACTGCACCCCACACGAGGACGGCAGGAAACCCGTCACAGTTGGAATCTGTGCTCTTGGATGATATACCAGTTTCTAGGTTCATCTAATTAGTTACTATGGTCATATATTAGTTACTATGGTCATCTAACTAGTTAGTTACTATGGCCATATAATTAGTTACTATGGTCATCTAACTAATTAGTTACTATGGTCATCTAATTAGTTACTATGGTCATCTACTTCACAGCAGCTCAGACGAGGCACCAAGCAATGTGGGTGGGGAGCATTTCCACAGACGCAGAAGGAGATTTTCACAACAAAGTTCTAAAGCTTAGTGATATATCAGATATATCAGATTGTTGGTGGGTTTATTGTGTACCCCTCACATTCCTATTTCACTGTTTGTTGTATTTTTGTTGCGTTTCACTTGATTGTAAAATGTATCGATCGAAAGGGGATGTGACGTTCATATTTTGTCAATATACAGTGTTTTATGCTTCATAGAAAAATTTAAATTTACATTACATTTTTTTGAGGCGGTCTGTCATAACGTTTTTAGCATTCAATCAGACATTGTTGTGAGGTTTTGTATTAGTGTTCATAAAAATAGACACATTTTTGTTCTCTAAATGTGGCCCCCCGAGTCAAAATAATTGCCCAGGCCTGGTATACAGCCTTTAAGACACATTCAAGTTCGACCAGAACCTTGGAAATTCCGGCGCTCACAGGTGCACTGTGCAAAATGTTAAAGTGTAAACTGACTCATTATATGTAAGGTTATTTACATGTGTGGTATTGCACGTTGTGAACACTCGTTTTATTGTAATCTTTGAAAACAACCAAACATGTGTAAAAGAGTAATTGGATTTCGGATTCTTCTTAATGGCAACAATTCTCAAACTTCCACAAAGTAAAAACACAATTAATGCATGAAAACAAGACAAAACAATACCTATATGCTTTTATAGTGGGCATTTCAAAAGTTAACGTACATACACAGCCTTCAAGAGACGTTCACGTTCTACCAGAAGCTGGGAAATTCTAGAGCTCACAGGTGAACAGTGCAAACTGATTCATCAACATTCCGTATTTCCTTGAATTTCCGCAGGGCATATAGTATGCGCCTGCCTTGAACTACTGCCGGGTCAAACTTGCTTCCCAAAATAATTAGCGCATGCTTAGTATTACCGCCTGGTCAAACTCGTGACGTCACGAGTGACACTTCCCCTGTCATCATTTTCAAAATGGAGGAGGCTGATTTCAATACCGGTAATTTGAAATCACATAAAAGGAAGAAGATTATGAGCTATTAAGTAGGATTTAAGGTCCAAGCTTACATCACACTCAAATTTTTACTGCATACCTTTGGTAAGTGCCGGAGTGAGAAGAGGTTTTAAAATAATTAGCACATGCTTACTTTTACCGCATGCTTTTGGTAAGCGCAGGAGTGAGAAGAGGTTTTAAATTAATTAGCGCCCCGGCGGAAATTCAAGGAAATACGGTGTACAGCAGGGGTCACCAACCTTTTTGAAACCAAGAGCTACTTCTTTGGTATTGATTAATGCGAATGGCTCCCAGTTTGATACACACTTAAATAAATTGCCAGAAATAGCTAATTTTCTCAATTTACCTTTAATAAATAAACCTATATATATATATATATATATATATATATTTATATATATATATATATATATATATATATATATATATATATATATATATATATATATATATATATATATATATATATATATATATATATATATATATATATATATATATATATATATATAAAGTGGGTATCTCTGTCTGTCATTCCGTCGTACCTTTGTTTTCCTTTTACGGAAGGTTTTTTGTAGAGAATAAGTGATGAAAAAAACACTTAACTGAACGGTTTAAAAGAGGAGAAAACACGAAAAAAATGCGAAATTACATTTTGAAAGATAGTTTATCTTCAATTTCGACTCTTTAAAATTCAAAATTCAACCGAAAAAAATCAAGAGAAAAACTAGCTAATTCGAATCTTTTTGAAAAAAAAAATATATATATTTTTGGAACATCATTAGTATTTTTCCTGATTAAGATTCATTTTACAATTTTAATGACATTTTTTAAATATGTTAAAATTCACTTTGAAATCATATTTAAATTTGATTGTACAGATTTTCCAGAATATATATTTTTTTAATTTTAATCATAAGTTTGAAGAAATACTTCACAAATATTTTTTGTCGAAAAAACAGAAGCTAAAATGAAGAAAGAAATTAAAATGTATTTATTATTCTTTACAAGAAAAAAAAAAATACTTGAAAATTGATTAAAATTGTCAGGAAATAAGAGGAAGGAATTTAAAAGGTAAAAAGGTATATGTGTTTAAAATCTTAAAATCATTTTTATGGTTGTATTTTTTCTCTAAAATTGTCTTTCTGAAAGTTATAAGAAGCAAAGTAAAAAAATAAATGAATTTATTTAAACAAGTGAAGACCAAATCTTGGATTTTCAAATTCTATTTGAGTCTTGTCTCTCTTAGAATTAAAAATGTCGAGCAAAGCGAGACCAGCTTGCTGGGAAATAAATAAAATGTAAAAAACAGAGGCAGTTCACTGGTAAGTGCTGCTATTTAAGCTATTTTTAGAACGGGCCAGCGGGCTACTCATCTGGTCCTTACGGGCTACCTGGTGCCCGCGGGCACCGCGTTGGTGACCCCTGGTATACAGCTTTCAAGAGACGTTCTACCAGAAGCTGGGAAATTCCAGCATAAGGTTATTTAAATGTGTGATCTTACACGTTGTAAACACTCATTTTCGTGTAATCTTTGAAAACATGTGTCAAAGAGTCTGATTGGATTTCGGATTTTTCTTATTGGATTTGCCTCAAAACAAACAGTATCTTACAGATCAATTAAATTGTATTGTTCTGCAAATTGTTTACAACGCTGACTTACAAAATACTCGCAATGCATTACAGCAGGGGTAGGGAACCTATGGCTCTAGAGTCAGATGTGGCTCTTTTGATGACTGCATCTGGCTCTCAGAAAATTCTTAGCTGACATTGCTTAACACAATAAGTAATGAATAATTTTGCTGGTAATCACAGTGTTAAAAATTACGTTCAAAATATAAAACATTCTAATGCTTTTTAATCCATCCATCCATTTAACTACCGCACCTGTTCAACAAGTCACATTATTGGTAAGAAGTATTGTATTTATTATTGGTTAGCTTCAGAATAGAAATGTTATTAAAATGATAAGAGACTTATTGTACTCTAAACATGTTGGTCTTACTTAAAAATGCATGCATTTAGTTGTATTCAGTGTTAAAAAATACAATATGCCTCTCACGGAAATACATTTTAAAATATTTGGCTTTCATGGCTCTCTCAGCCAAAAAGGTTCCCGACCCCTGCATTACAGTAATGTCATGGTGGATCAATAAACTAGTCTAGTCAGGGACTATACTGACATCTAGTGGCTACTAGGTGGCATTACATACATTTCCCCTATTTGGCGTCTCTTCCGCGTTCATGGATAAAGATACAACACAAATGGATGAATGTGACTTTAGCTTTCCGAAAAATTATATTCGATCCCGCACAGGCATTTGTAAGTGGGCATAATGTGATTTTATGATATTTAAAAAAAAAATTTGGGCCGAAAACGTTATTATTACAGTATTACAAATATATATAATCTTTATTATAGGACTATTATTTTGAAAGGAAAACAAACGAACATCTATGATCATTAACTTCCGCTTTGGCGCGGCAACTGCATAGTGCATGATTTATTTCTACTTACTACTTGTTCAGAATGCAAATTTTGCTCTGAGCTCTTACTGTAGCCCATCTGGAAAAACGAGATTGTTTAGTTTATGAGAGCAAGCATGTCTAAGCTTGTGCACATTTTCCTGACTCGAGCTGCGTGTCAACCGTGGATACTTGTCGAGATGAGCAGCAATAGTTTTGTAGATCGCACATCAGGTTAGGGTTTATTTTGCAGGGTTTCCAGCGCGTTTTGGTCATGGCTCCACATCCTGTCGTCCAGGCTATCATAGACTTCACAGCTGGAGCAGCAGGCAAGTTCTGTCATTATTTCATAATTTCCCCTCAAATTAGGTTTATTTTTGAAGAAGCATTATAGCACCATTTGAGTAATGTTGACTGTATTGAAGGACGCTTTCTACATTTGGCTGTTTTCATCTCTGGCAAAACTGGTGAATGGTTTAATACAGGGGTCACCAATGCGGTGCCCGCGGGCACCAGGTAGCCCGTAAGGACCAGATGAGTAGCCCGCTGGCCTGTTCTAAAAATAGTTCAAATAGCAGCACTTACCAGTGAGCTGCCTCTATCTTTTAAATTGTATTTATTTACTAGCAAGCTGGTCTCGCTTTGCTCGACATTTTTAATTCTAAGAGAGACAAAACTCAAATAGAATGTGAAAATCCAAGAAAATATATTAAAAACTTGGTCTTCACTTGTTTAAATAACTTCATTTTTTTTTTTTACTTTGCTTCTTATAACTTTCAGAAAGACAATTTTAGAGGAAAAATACAACCTTAAGAATTATTTTAGGATTTTTAAACACCTTTTAAATTCCTTCCTCTTCTTTCTTGACAATTTAAATCAATGTTGAAGTATTTTTTTTATTATTATTGTAAACAATAATAAATACACTTTAATTTGATTCTTCATTCTAGCTTCTGTTTTTTCGATGAAGAATATTTGTGAAATATTTCTTCACACTTAATACGATTAAAATTCAAAAAAAATATTCTGGCAAATCTAGAAAATCCTTAGAATCAAATTTAAATCTTATTTCAAAGTCTTTTGAATTTCTTTTAAAAATGTTGTCCTGGAAAATCTAGAAGAAATAATAATTTGTCTTTGTTAGAACTTCAGCTTGGTCCAATTTGTTATATATTATAACAAAGTGCAAATTGGATTTTAACTTATTTAAAACATGTCATCAAAATTCTAAAATTAATCTTAATCAGGAAAAAATTACTAATGATGTTTCATAAATTATTTATTTAAATTTTTTTCAAAAAGATTCGAATTAGCTATAGTTTTTCTCTTAAGGTTTTCGGTTAAATTTTTTATTTTAAAGAGTCGAAATTGAAGATAAACTCTGTTTCAAAATTTAATTTTCATTTTTTCTCGTGTTTTCTCCTCTTTTAAACCGTTCAATTAAGTGTTTTTTTCATCATTTATTCTCTACAAAAACCTTCCATAAAAGGAAAAAAAAGGTACGACGGAATACAGACAGAAATACCCATTTTTTTATATATATAGATTTATTTATTAAAGGTAAATTGAGCAAATTGGCTATTTCTGGCAATTTATTTAGGTGTGTATCAAACTAGTAGCCCTTCGCATTAATCAGTACCCAAGAAGTAGATCTTGGTTTCAAAAAGGTTGGTGACCCCTGGTTTAATACAAAACCCAAAAACAGTGAGGTTGTCACGTTGTGTAAATGATAAATAAAAACAGAAAACAACGATTTGCAAATCATTTTCAACTTATATTCAATTGAATAGACTGCAAAGACAAGATATTTAACGTTCGAACTGGAAAACTTTATTTTTTGCAAATATTAGCTCATTTGGATTTTGATGCCTGCATCATCTAGCACAAATAGTAAATGGTAAATTCCGAGAATGTCGTAGTCGTAATGATTTGTGCAGTCCTTTGAGACATTTGTGATTTGGGGCTATATAAATAAACATTGATTGATTGATTGATAAATGGGTTGTACTTGTATAGTGCTTTTCTACCCCTTTTTAAGGAGCCCAAAGCGCTTTGACAGTATTTCCACATTCGCCCATTCACACACACATTCACACACTGACTGACAAGTGGCAAAAAAGACTGAGAACGTTGAAGAACGCTAATCAAACACTTATTTGGAACATCCCACAGGTGAACAGGCAAATTGGGAACAAGTGGGTGCCATGATTGGGTATAAAAATCAGCTTCCATGAAATGCTCAGTCATTCACAAACAAGGATGGGGTGAGGGTCACCACTTTGTCAACAAGTGCCTGAGCAAATTTAAGAACAACATTTCTCAACAAGCTATTGCAAGGAATTTAAGGATTTCATCATCTACGGTCTGTAATATCATCAAAAGTTTCAGAGAATTTGGAGAAATCACTGCAAGGCCGAAAACCAATGTGATGCCTGTGACCTTGGATTTTTCAGGCGGTAACGTATCCCAAACTGACATGAGTGTGTAAAGGATATCACCACATGTGCTGAGGAACACTTCAGACAACCACTGTCAGTAACTACAGTTGGTCACTAGATCTGTAAGTGCAAGTTAAAACTCTACTATGCAAACCCAAAGCCATTTATCAACAACACCCAGAAATGCCGCCGGCTTCGCTGGGCCCAAGCTCATCTAAGATGGACTTATGCAAAGTGGAAAAGTGTTTTGTGGTCTGACGAGTCCACATTTTAAATTGTTTTTGGAAACTGTGGATGTTGTGTCCTCGGGACCAAAGAAAAAAAGAACCATGCAGCTTCTTATAGGTGCAAAGTTGAAAAGATTAGTGCCCAAGGCATGGGTAACTTACACATCTGTGAAGGCATCATTATTGCTGAAAGGTACATACAGGTTTTGGAGCAACATATGTTGTCATCCAAGCAACGTTATGATGGACGCCCCTGCTTATTTCAGCAAGACAATGCCAAGTCACGTGTTACAACAGCGTGGCTGTGTAGTAAAAGAGTGCAAGTACTAGACTTGCCTGCCCTGTCCAGACCTGTCTCCCATTGAAAATGTGTCATGCAATATGAAGCCTAAAATACCACAAAGGAGACCCTGAACTGTTGAAGAACTTAAGCTGTACATCAAGCAAAAATGGGAAACAATTCCACCTGAAAAGCTTCAAATATGTGTCGCCTCAGTTCCCAAACGTTTACTGAGTGTTGTTAAAAGAAAGGCCATGTAACAAAGTGGTAAAAATGCCCCTGTGACAACTTTTTTGCAATGTGTTGCTGCCACTAAATTCTAAGTTAATGATTATTTGCAAACAAAAAATTAATTCTCTGAGATGGAACGATAAATATCTTGTCTTTGGAGTCTATTCAATTGAGTATAAGTTGAAAAGGATTTGCAAATCATTGTATTCTGTTTTATTTACAAATTACACAACGTGCCAACTTCACTGGTTTTAGGGTTTGTTGTTTACTTCTTAGACCAGCCCATTAAAGGCCTACTGAAATGAGATTTTCTTATTTAAACGGGAATAGCAGGTCCATTCTATGTGTCATACTTGATCATTTCGCGATATTGACATATTTTTGCTGAAAGGATTTAGTAGAGAACATCCACGATAAAGTTCGCAACTTTTGGTCGCTAATAAAAAAGCCTTGCCTTTACCGGAAGTAGCAGACGATGTGCGTGTGACATCACGGGTTGTAGAGCTCCTCACATCCTCACATTGTTTACAATCAAAGCCACCAGCAGCTAGAGCGATTCGGACCGAGAAAGCGACAATTTCCCCATTAATTTGAGCGAGGAGGAAAGATTCGTGGACGAGGATAGTGAGAGTGAAGGACTAGAAAAAAAAAAGGCGAGGACACTGGGATCGATTCAGATGTTATTAGACACATTTAATAGGGTAAATCTGGAAAATCCCTTATCTGCTTATTGTGTTACTAGTGTTTTAGTGAGATTATATGGTACCTGAAAGTCGGAGGGGTGTGGCCACAGGTGTGGTGACCGCCAGTGTCTCCGGTGGGAGGAGGTAATAGTCCGCAGCAGCTGCAGGAGGACGCAAGCTCCGCTCATATCTACGGTAATAGCCGACTTGTTACCACAATTTTCTCCCTGAAACCTGCCGGTTGACATGTGGTCGGGAACCATGTTCGCTTGACCGCTCTGTTCCAGAGTAAAGCTTCACCTTCGGGAATTTTAAACAAGGAAACACCGGCTGTGTTTGTGTGGCTAAAGGCGGCTGCAATACACCGCTTCCCACATCCATCTTTCTACTTTGACGTCTCCATTATTAATTGAACAAATTGCAAAAGATTTAGCAACACAGATGTCCAGAATACTGTGTAATTATGCGATTAAAGCAGACTACTTATAGCTTGGATCGGGCTGGAAAAAAATGTCCGCTACAACCCGAGACGTCAAACGCACGCGTCATCATGCCGCGACGTTTTCAACAGGACACTTTGCTGGAAATTTAAAATTGCAATTTAGTAAACTAAAAAGGCCATATTGGCATGTGTTGCAATGTTAATATTTCATCATTGATATATAAACTATCAGACTGCGTGGTCGGTAGTCGTGGGTTTCAGTAGGCCTTTAAATAGCGCCAGAAAAAAACTACACTGACGTGAATGCTCCCAAGTTCTCGTCCGATCCAGTCACATAACACAGCATTATTGCCAGTATTTTGAAACCCTAACACCTCCATATTCACAATACCGCTACATCCCTGATAATATTGTCATCCAGTGACTGAACAAAGGCTGACATGGTATTGTGTTTGTTCCCAGGTGGTACTGCTTGTGTTCTAAGCGGCCAGCCTCTAGATACCGTGAAGGTGAAGATGCAGACGTTCCCCGCCATGTACCGTGGCTTCATCCACTGCTTCATGTCCACCTTCAGACAAGTTGGGGTCCGGGGCCTTTACAAGGGCACCAGCCCGGCGCTGATCGCCAACATCATGGAGAACTCCGTGCTCTTTCTGAGCTACGGGTTCTGCCAGGACGTGGTCCGCTCTTTGTTCAACATGGAGGCCGCCCGCGAACTCAGGTGCGACCTTTTTACATTCCACGCCAGAGGTGTGTGTAGTCGTCGTACACAAACCGAATATTGTGTTTGATGTGTAGAGACGTAGCCTTGATATGGTGTTGTGTTCATTGATACGGCTAACAATCGTTCATGTTGCGTTCATCACTTTCTTCCCAGCTTAGAAGACAAGTGTGGACACATTTTATTTTGTTTTGTTAGACAGGCATGTGATCTTTCCGGAAATTTGTCTTTGATCTCTGTAAAAATATTTTCAGTTTGTCTTTGTTTTTTCCGACCTACAAAGTGTTAAAATTTTGATTCGTCTCTTTGCCATACATGCCAACAACTACAGTATTCCCGTAATGAGTACATTTTTTGATAAGCCGGTGGTAAAAACAACGCTTTTCCGTTAAAAAATTATTAACTTAAAAATCGAAGTTACGTTGCGAAGTTACGTTGCGAAGTTACGTTGCGAAGTTACGTTGCGAAGTTACGTTGCGAAGTTATGTTGCGAAGCAACTCCACGGGCAGGGGACAAACTATATGGGAAACATCAATGATGATCGGTTGGTTTACGTATAAGAACATCCATGATTGGTTGGTTTTTTACTATGATGAGTCACGATTGGTTAAGATTGGGGCAAAACATTACGGACAGGCCAATCAAAGACAAGATGGGGCGGGGTCATGGAACCGGTAAGTGAAATCATAACAGACATCCCAAATGACCACGAGAGAGTCGTAGAAGAGAAGAAGGAATATTGAAGCGAATTATTTATATTTAAATAAACTAGTGGAAGATGGCAGAGGGCTTCTCGTCCTTAGATTTTTCTTTTAGCTATGTAGACCACATCCAGGAAACCCACAATGTGTCCACTTGGCCACATTTGGACAAATGTATGCGTCTGGATAAAACATTTGTTTGAGTTGTTTACCATGTAAGCCCAAATCAAAACTGCTCTCGGACGGAAGACACATTTCAATCAATCAATCAATCAATCAATCAATCAATCAATCAATCAATCACAAATGTCTCAAACGTCTGCACAAGCCACAACTACATCCTCGGTTCAGGGCCCACATAAGGGCAAGGGAAAACTCACAACCCAGTGGGATGTCAATGTGAATGACTATGAGAAACCTTGGAGAGGACCGCAGATGTAGGTGACGCCCCCACCCTCCTTCCTCCCCAAAAGGGGAAACCGGATGCAATGGATGTCGAGTAGGTCTAACATAATATTGTGAAAGTCCAGTACATTGTGGATCTAACATAATATTGAGAGTCCAGTTAAGAACACACATGATTGTGGCAGACATGTGATGACTTTTGCTACAGTATAGCCTGTCTAAATGCTAAATTGATAACCCGTCGAAATGCTACATTTCATTTTCATTGGAGTTTTTCAACAAGACAGTAGCTGACATTTTGTTCATTATTGCTACCTATGCAAGATGGTTGTCAGTCAAATAATAGATAGGGACAGTTTTTGGTAAGTAGGTCACCTGGTTAGTCAATCGGTAGGCAGTAAGGTAATTAGACTGGTTAATTGGTAGTTTGCAGGGTAGGTAGGCTGGTTGACCCAATTACACAGCTACTTGAGTCGATTGACAGTAAGGTAGATAAGGAGAGTGCTCGGTTTTTGTAGACTTTAGTTTAGTGCGTTGGTTAGTATGTCTCCTTGACCGTTGAACAAAGACTTTATTGATCCAGCGAGCGTCACGTCAGGTCCTAAAGGAACCTAAAGGAGATTTTGCCAAAAATGATACCTCTCTGCCTCTGAGGGCAGCCAGACAACCAGCTCTTGTAGACCTAAATGCTGTTAGCTCAGTTTGTTCGGTTCTTAGTACAGAAGTCGACTCCATCAGGACCATGTAAAGGCATGTTCGATGACAGTATCTAAACATGGTGCTTGGTACTCATGGAGAACGGGCCCAAAACCTTGCGTACCATTGACAGATTTGAGGGTCTTGTGGAATATAAGCTATCCCGCAATGATGGACCACGGTTTACAAGAAATGTTTGCTTCCAGAATCAGAAATACTTTAATAATCCCCGAGGAGTACTTAAGATTTTCAGTACAATCCCATGCAAGAGCAGGCAAACATTACAGGGAGACAGAACAGGGTCGCTGACGGGTCTGCCAACTTCCGGGGCCCCTTTCAAAAAAGGTGAGAAACAGGTAAACACTGGAGAGAGAGGGGGGGGTTGAGAAAAAACATATTCAGTCTAAGCCTGGGCCCCTGGAGAAGGGGTCCAGACTGAGGCTGAGGGGGAAAAAAAACTCATAGCCATAGTACACCTAAGCATGTGTGTAAGAGGGAAACATCAAAGATCACAAAGGACATTAAAGACATTAAAAGAGCAGAGCTGATGCAACCAGCCATTTCTACATACAGCTACAAAAGTAAAACAACAAAAAAACGTATACACTGTGATGGCTTGTGCGGTGTTCCACGCCATTGTGAGCATGGCCAGAGACAGGAGCAGACCCAACAAAGCAACCAAGAGACCCAACTCCATCCCCCCGCATCTCATTAACTGTCCAGTCCAAATGGATGAGCGAGGATGTGTCTAAGAAGGCTGAGGTGTCCGATACCTGCTCATTCAGCCAAGACACCGTGAAGCTTGTCCGTCGTGGCGCTCAGCGCCAGCTCCGCAGCCCTGTCTCTTCATCCGCATCGCCACCAGTCTTTCCAAACGTACTCTGGTGTGACAGAGACCAAGCAGCTGGTCTCCATGGCCAAAAGGCTTCCGGGAGGCAGATACAGAAGTTCACAAAAAAGAACCGCAGAAGTCACCAAAGTGCCCCCGCTTGTCACATAGTCCCAAAGGGTCCCGAACCCCCCCCAAAAAACCCACATGAAAACAAGAGGGAAACATCAGGAACACAAAAGGATGACACAAGAGCACAGAGCTCCTGCCAACAGCAGCCACTACGGCGGCGCCATCTTGGAAAAAAAACCTAAAACACATGTTATTTCGTAGCCTAGTAGATACTACAGGTGGTTGGTCAGTTAGTTTAAGGTTGGCTTTTTGAATGGCAGTAGAGTGTTTAAAAAGTATGCTGGGTAGGTCGTAAGCTGCGTTCCTTCTAGGGTATGTGCCTGTGCAATTGCACATTGCTCACGCCTCGTCTACGCACGGCAAGTCCAGGCCGCACACAAAATCGAATAAAAAGATAAGCGCATAACAGTGTGCACGTCTGCCGTCGCTCACATGTGCGTCACTGAATACTCAAGGAGTTTTGGTATTTGCTCACACATGAAAAATTGGAGGGAAAATTGGTCGTAAAGTTGATAATAGAATAGAATAGAATAGAATAGAATAGAAAGTACTTTATTGATCCCTGGAGGAAATTCAGCACCACCGTTCGCTCACAATAAACAATAATAATAATAAATAATATATGACATATATTATATATATATAATATATAATATATCCATCCATTTCTACCGCTTATTCCCTTTTTGGGGTCGCGGGGGGCGCTGGTGCCTATCTCAGCTACAATCGGGCGGAAGGCGGGATACACCCTGGACAAGTCGCCACTTATATGAATAATATAAATATATTCTACATATATTCTACATTTAAGTGCAGTCAAGGAACATATACATTATACAGTCTGATGGCTGTCGGTATGAAGGACCTCCTGTGTCGTTCCGTGTTACATTTTGGGAGTCTGAGCCTTCCACTGAACGTGCTCATTCTCTCTGCAAGGTCCGAGTGTAGTGGGTGGGAGGTGTCGTCCATAATGGCTAGGAGTTTTGCTAGACTTCTTCTCTTTGACACCACCGCCAGAGAGTCCAGCTCCACTCCCTAGTGGGTGGGAGGTATTGTCCATAATGGCTAGGAGTTTTGCTAGACTTCTCCATTCTGACACAACCGCCAGAGAGTCCAGCTCCACTCTCTCCACGTTACTGGCCTTCTCTACCAACTTGTCCAGTCTGTTTGCGTCCCTCACTCTCAGCCCGCTGCCCCAGCAAGCCACGGCGTACATAAAGCGCTCGCCACCACCGACTCGTAAAACATCTTCAACATCTTTGTACAGACGTTGAAGGATCCTAGCCTCCTGAGGAAGTAGAGGCGGCTATGTCCCTTCTTGCCTTCTTCCTCAGCGTGTTTTGACCAGTTATCAGTAGGTGGCGAGGTATGAAAGTACTTTACTGGTTCATGTGCAATCTTTCTGTCATTTCAACCGAGCAGTGACATTCAGAAAGCGTTCTCCGGGTCCCTGGCCGCCATCTTCACCTCCTCGGTGCTCTGCCCCACCGAGTTGGTCAAATGTCGCATGCAGGCCATGTACGAGATGGAAGCCTCCGGCAAGATCGCCCGCGGCCAACAAAGGTAGGGGCGAGGGAGACGTGCCAACGTGCCGAAAGAGGTGGCGTTCATGTGAGTCTCGTTCAGCATGTGGACGGTGGTGAAGACGGTGCTGGAAAGAAACGGTCCGCTGGGTTTCTACCAGGGCTTGACGACCACCATGGTGAGGGACTGCCAGGGTTACTTCTGCTTCTTCGGCGGCTACGAAGTCAGCCGGTCCATGTTTGCACATTACATGGGCACAGACAAGGAAGGCATAGGTACGGCTTTTACCGTGTCTACTTTCTGCATTATTTTTTTCACCTGTTCACTTGACCTCATCACCTGTGCAGGCATTCTTCCACTTATGTTCAGCGGCGGCTTCGGGGGCGCTTGTCTTTGGCTCCTGATATATCCCATTGACTGCGTCAAGTCCAGGATCCAGGTTTACTCTTTAGCCGGGGTGCAGGAGGGCTTCCTGAAGACCCTCGTGGAGATCATCCGCAACGAGGGTACGATTTCCCCCACTAATTGCTGTGAATTTGTCCTTACGTCTCACTTTTGTCTCGCAGGGGTCAGTGCGCTCTACTCAGGCCTCATGCCCACCATGGTACGCACCTTCCCTGCCAACGGCGCCCTCTTCCTGACCTATGAGCTCACTAGAACTTTTTTAATGGACGCAGCCGTCCCCTAATGTCAGATATTTCTATAAGGACTACTCTGCCGACTCCGGAGACCGATGAGCGTTGTCATCATACTTACCAACCTTGAGACCTCCGAATTCGGGAGATTGGGGGTACATGTTTTCAAGTATTTCTATATATATATATATATATATATATATATATATATATATATATATATATATGTTTGGATGAAGAAGAATACTGAGTTGCATCCCAAGAACCCCACACCTACTGTGAAGTATGGGGGTGGAAACATCATGCTTTGCGGCTGTTTTTCTGCTAAGGGGACAGGACGATTGTTCCGTGTTAAGGACAGAATAAATGGGGCCATGTATTGTGATATTTTGAGCCAAAACCTCCTTCCATCAGTGAGAGCTTTGAATAGATGACCAAATACTTATTTTCAACCATAATTTCAAATAAATTCTTTAAAATTCCTAGATTGTGAATTCCTGGATTTTTTTTTCACATTCTGTCTCTCACAGTTGAAGTGGACCTATGATGAAAATTACAGACCTCTGTCATCATTTTAAGTGGGAGAACTTGCACAATCGGTGGCTGACTAAATACTTTTTTGCCCCACTGTTAAATATATATATATAAAAATAAATAATCCGTTCATGAATGAGTATATCCTTTGGGCCACCGTGTTCAATGGAGAAGTCTGATCTACAACATTTGAAATTATTTTTTTTCCAATCATTTTGGAACTTGCAAGCGTACTTCTTCTTACTCGTCGTTGCCATGTCTCTTCTTCATGCTTCTGCTTCGTCTCTGTTATGTTTTTGGACGTTACGACTTGCCGTAGTTTTGAAGCAATGCATGATAGGAATCCGGGTGTTGTTGTTTCAGTGTATTAACGTGCCGGCTGGAATAAACACACGCTGAGAAATAGCTCAGTGCCTGCCTACTTTATGGGTTACAGATAAACCTCTGGATAACGGAGACATATTTAATAGTCTCCTTTTCAGGTGAGAGAGGATGCTAAAGGCAGTGGCTTTAAGGCACGCCCCCAATATTGTTGTCCGGGTGGAAATCTGGAGAAATTCGGGAGAATGGTTGCCCCAGGAGATTTTCGGGGAGGGGCACTGAAATTCGGGAGTCTCCCGGGAAAATCAAGAGGGTTGGCAAGTACGGTTGTCATCAGTTTAATTCAAAAGAGTGAAACTAAAAAGACAAGCAATACAATCAATATATACATATGTTGTGTAACTTTATACATGTATATGCTGTAATGTTACCTTACAATGTGAATAAGTACTACTAAAGCCATCTTAGATGACACCAAAAATCATCGCTAATGAGCATGACTCATTTTAGGATCACAAATAGTGAATTTAGCTGGCAATATTTCAGAAAAAAACAAAGTTTCAAATTTCAACTTGTACGTACCGGCGATGCAACCTTAAAAGAAAAATACATGCAGTATTTCTTCAAAAAGAACCGCCATGAAGTTCGTGCCGGCACCCCAAATTAACAGTTTACAAAAAAAACCTTGTCACATTGTCATATTTAAAGTTAAAGTTAAAGTACCAATGCTTGTCACAAACACACTAGGTGTGGCAAAATTATTCTCTGCATTTGACCCATCACTCTTGATCACCCCCTGGGAGGTGAGGGGAGCAGTGGGCAGCAGCGGTGGTGCGCCCGGGAATCATTTTTGGTGATTTAACCCCCAATTACAACCCTTAATGCTGAGTGCCAAGCAGTGGGGTTTTGTGTGTAGAATTTTGAGGACGAAAAATAATTTATTCCATTTTGGAATGAGGCTGTGACACTGTATGTCAAACAAAAATAAAAAGGAGGTGATACATCAAGTTTATCCTTATTAACAATCTGTAACGACAAGCTGAATTGTCCTGTATGCGCTGACACAGAAGTCCCTCGGGTGCCCTCACAAAAGATCAGAAATCACTAAACTCTTTCACTTTACCAACCATATTGCCACAATAATAAATTTGCAGTTTTGCAAAACACGTGTCACATTGATATTATAGGGCAGGGGTCACCAACCTTTTGAAACCAAGAGATACTTCTTGGGTACTGATTAATGCGAATGGCTGCCAGTTTGATACACACCTAAATAAATTGCCAGAAATAGCCAATTTGCTCAATTTACCTTTTAATAAATAAATGTATATATATATAAAAAAATGGGTATTTCTGTCCGTCATTCCGTCGTACCTTTTTTTTCCTTTTACGGAAGGTTTTTTGTAGAGAATAAATGATGAAAAAAACACTTGTTTTAACGGTTTAAAAGAGGAGAAAACACGAAAAAAATTTAAATTACATTTTGAAACAGAGTTTATCTTCAATATCGACTCTTTAAAATTCAAACTTCAACAGAAAAAATTAAGAGAAAAACTAGCTAATTCAAATCTTTTTGAAAAAACTTTAAATAAATAATTTATGGAACATCATTAGTAATTTTTCCTGATTAAGATTAATTTTAGAATTTTGATGACATGTTTTAAATAAGTTAAAATCCAATTTGCACTTTGTTATAATATGTAACAAATTGGACCAAGCTATATTTCTAACAAAGACAAATCATTACTTCTTCTAGATTTTCCAGAACAAAAAATTTAAAAGAAATTCAAAAGACTTTGAAATAAGATTTAAATTTGATTTTAAGGATTTTCTAGATTTGCCAGAATATATTTTTTGAATTTTAATCGTAATAAGTGTGAAGAAATATTTCACAAATATTCTTCGTCGAAAAAACAGAAGCTAGAATGAAGAATTAAATTAAAATGTATTTATTATTCTTTACAATAAAAAAAATACTTCAACATTGATTTAAACTGTCAGGAAAGAAGAGGAAAGAATTTAAAAGGTAAAAAGGTATGTGTTTAAAAATCCTAAAATCATTTTTAAGGTTGTATTTTTTCTCTAAAATTCATCCATCCATCCATCCATTTTCTACCGCTTATTCCCTTTTGGGGTCCATTGTCTTTCCGAAAGTTATAAGAAGCAAAGTAAAAAAAATAAAAATAATCTATTTAAACAAGTGAAGACCAAGTCTTTAAATTTTTTTCTTGGATTTTCAAATTCTATTTGAGTTTTGTCTCTCTTAGAATTAAAAATGTCGAGCAAAGCGAGACCAGCTTGCTAGTAAATAAATACAATTTTAAAAATAGAGGCAGCTCACTGGTAAGTGCTGCTATTTGAGCTATTTTTAGAACAGGCCAGAGGGCTACTCATCTGGTCCTTACAGGCTACCGCGTTGGTGACCCCTGTTATAGGGTATTGTGTGTAGAATTTTAAGGAGAAAAATGAATTTTTTTCTGCATCAACTTTATGTTTATTAACAATCTAAAACCAAAAAACGACAAGCTCAACTTAAAAAACTTTGTCTCCTTCCTACCTTTGAGTTAGCAGAATGGACAAAACGTGTCAAAAGAGGGGGGGGGGGGGGCACAGAAAAGTCACACAACCGAATCACATTATTATTATTTTGCTTCTAAACTCTCCAAATAACCGATATAAAAACTAAGTTACTCTTTTTTTAGACTTTATTTTGGTTAATAGGCTGACAAAATAACAAAGTGGGCGGGGCCTATAGCCTCCTGCAGTACCAAGAGGGCGTGGCTAGCGGTATAACGGCTCACATGTCCCCTCCGTGATGCGTTGTGGCGGGAATGACACTCCGTTGCCCCTGGTTACCCGCGCCAGGTGTCGGGTGCCATTCGCTCGCCATTTTTTTTTCAACACCTGTCCTCGCTACGGTCGAGTGAGCCTGAGGCCGCGCCCCCTCCCCGCGAAACAGACGCAGGTGAAAAGACGCACTCATGATCTCGCCCACGTCCAGCAAGGCCGAAATGGTGACGCAGGGTAAAGTCCACGTCGACTCCACGGAGGTCGTCGAAGGTAAGTTCGACTTTCACGTGGAGACGAGGAGGTCGTTAAGTGCGTGTTTGCCTCCCGCAGAGAGGAACTCGGGCGGCCTGGGATGTTTTGGGTGGATACTGGTGGTGATATCACTCGTCTTCATCGCCGCGACCTTCCCCGTCACCATTTTTATGTGCGTCAAGGTAAGCCGTTTCCCACGCACGAATCGTGTATCGACAGTGTGGACTAGTGATGGGGCTAACGATACTGGAGTGTCGATGCATTATGGAACGCACGGAGTGATACTGTGTCACTTTAAAGGCCTACTGAAATGAGATTTTCTTATTTAAACGGGGATAGCAGGTCCGTTCTATGTGTTATACTTGATCATTTCGTGATATTGCCATATTTTTGCTGAAAGGATTTAGTAGAGAACATCGATGATAAAGTTTGCAATTTTTGGTCGCTAATAAAAAAGCCTTGCCTTTACCGGAAGTAGCAGATTTTGTGCACGTGACATCACCGGAGTGAGGGCGTTGTCACGCCAAATTTCTTCCCCCTACAAAAACCTCCCCCCCCATTTATTTCCGGGGTCATGATTGATACAGACGTTTTGTTAATGCTATATAATAAAAATATAATGCTATATTATAAAAATACAGACGTTTTGTTAATGCTATATTATTAAAAAAAAAAAAATGTTTTAAAAAACTACAAACACAAGCTATGGGATGACGTAAGAGGAAATGTGAGGGAACATGACCCCGGAAGTAAATGCGTCATCCCATAGCTTGTGCTTGTAAATTGTTTTTTTAATTAAATTTTTTATAATAAAGCGTTAACAAAATGTCTGTATTTTTATAATATAATAGTTTTATATTCGTATAATACAGCGTTAACAAAACGTCTGTATTAATCATGACCCCGGAAGTAAATGAGGGGGGAAGGTTTTTGTAGGGGGAAAGAAATTTGGCGTGACAGCTCCTCACATCCTCACATTGTTTATAATGTGACCCTCCAACAGTAAGAGCAATTCGGACCGAGAAAGCGCCAATTTCCCCATTAATTTGAGTGAGGATGAAAGATTCGTGGATGAGGATATTGATAGTGAAGGACTAGAAAAAAAAAAAAAGCGACGGTTCCGGGCGGCGGCAGTGTGAGCGTTTCAGATGTAATAAGACACATTTACTAGGATAATTCTGGAAGATCCCTTATCTGCTTATTCTTTTATTAGTATTTTAGTGAGATTGTAAAGACATACCTCTAAGTCGGATGGCTGCGGTGAACACGCCAGTGTCTCAGAGAGAAGCCAAGCTCACAGGTGCCTTTTTTGACAGCTGCTGCATGACGAAGCATAATCCAGTGATTTCTCCGGTAAGAGCAGACTTAATATCACAATTTTCCCATCCAAAAACATGCTGGTTGACGTAGAGGAACATTTTCTCTTGACCGCCCTGTGTTAAAGCTTCACAATAAAGAAACACTGGCTGTGTCTCGGTGCTAAAGACAGCTCTAATACACCGCTTTCCACCAACAGCATTGTTCTTTGTAGTCTCCATTATTAATTGAACAAATTGCAAAAGATTCAGCAACACAGATGTCCAAATTACTGTGTTATTATGCGATGAAAAGAGACGACTTTTAGCCATAAGTGGTTCTGCGTTAATACGTCCCCTCCAACCAATAACGTCACAAACACGCGTCATCATTCCGCGACGTTTTCAACAAGAAACTCCGCGGGAAATTTAAAATTGTAATTTTGTAAACTAAACCGGCCGTATTGGCTTGTGTTGCAATGTTAATATTTCATCATTGATATATAAACTATCAGACTGCATGTTCGGTAGTAGTGAGTTTATTACAAGTGAAAGCTCCTATTTATTTATTTTCCTGTTAGCGGTTCGGCTCATTAATTAATTTATATTCCTTTCTGCGCAGCTATTTGTGAAAAAAAAAGTGTGTGTGTGTGTGTATGTATATATACATATATACATATATATATATATATATATATATATATATATATATATATATATATATATATATATATATATAGTTGCTAATGGGGCGTGAATTTTGGGGCACCTTACAATTTTAGATGATTCCGATTCAGCATCAATTCCCGCAAAATGTTATTTGGTATAATAATTAAACCTACAAAAAACCTGCGGAAATACTGATAACCCTGATGTTTGTGCCTTGGGGTCGATTTAAAATGTATCAAAAGTGATTAATTCTAGGTATAAACAAACACAATTAGCTAAAAAGCGAGCTTAAATCGTTGGTGTTTTAACTTGCAAGTATAAGAAAAGTCAGCATACCTTCAAGACGGCGCCAAATATTAAAAATTATTATTTTTAGGTATAAACAAACAAAATTAGCTAAAAAGCTATGTTAGCATTTTAACTATAGAATGCTCGTATAAGAGATGTTGGCATACTTCTAAGATGGCGCCAAATATTACAAATCATGATTTTTAATTTAAACATTTAAAATTAACAAAAAAGCTACGTCAGCATTTTAACTTCAGTATGCTAGTATAAGAAATGTTGGCATACTTCTAAGATGGCGCCAAATATCAAATTATATGATTTTTAGGTATAAACAACCAAAATTAGCTAAAAAGCTAGTATAAAACATTAGCATTTTAACTATAACATGCTAGTATAAGAGATGTTTTTCATTCATCCAAGACGGCGCCAAGTATCAACATTATGGAATTTTAGGTACAAACAAACAAAATTAGCTAAAAAGCTAGCATAAAACGTTGACATTTTAACTATAGCATGCTGGTATAAGAGATGTTAGCATTCCTCCAAGGTGGCGCCATATATTAAAAAACAGGATTTTTAGATTTAAACTAGCTAGAAATCTAACAAAAGCAACATTAGCATGCTAACTTTCTCGCAAGTATGCTAAGAGTTAACGTGGCTTAGCATACTTGCTTTACAGCACCAAGTATCACAAACCGTGATTTTTAGGTTCAAACATACACAATTAGCTAAAAAGCTAGCATACAATGTTAGTGTTTTAACTATACCATTCTAGTATTAGAGATGTAAGCATACTTCCAAGATGGTACAAACTATTAAAAATCATGATTTTTAGGTTTAAACATACAAAATTAGCTAAAAAGCTAGCATAAAACATAGGCATTTTAACTATAGCATGCTAGTATAAGAGATGTTGGCATACTCCTAAGATGGCGCCGAGTATCAAAATGTATGATGTTTCCACGCCGACTGGATGGCAAGACGCGTATCCTCATTACTAAACAGGTTGGTGTGTACACTCAGCGCTCCGAGCAACAAGAAAGTAAACAAGGGAGGAAAGTGGCGCTGGGAACACAATTAAACTTCAAACAGCAGAATTATAACAACATAAAGAGACAAGACATGACTTGCTGCAACAGGTTGTGACATTTGTTTTATTTACATATATATATATATGTATATATGTATATATATATATATATATATATATGTGTATATATATATTCCCTTTTTTTGGGGTCGCGGGGGGCGCTGGCGCCTATCTCAGCTACAATCGGGCGGAAGGCGGGGTACACCCTGGACAATAAGCGGTAGAAAATGGATGGATGGATATATATATATATATATATATACACAAATATATGTACACACACAAACACATACATGTATATATATCCATTTTCCACCGCTTAATCCCTTTTGGGGTCGCGGGGGGGCGCTGGCACCTATCTCAGCTACAATCGGGCGGAAGGCAGTGTACACCCTGGACAAGTCGCCACCTCATCGCAGGGCCAACACAGATAGACAACAACATTCCCACTCACATTCACACACTAGGGCCAATTTAGTGTTGCCAATCAACCTATCCCCAGGTGCATGTCTTTGGAAGTGGGAGGAAGCCGGAGTACCCGGAGGGAACCCACGCATTCACGGGGAGAACATGCAAACTCCACACAGAAAGATCCTGAGCCTGGATTTGAACCCAGGACTGCAGGAACTTCGTATTGTGAGGCAGACGCATTAACCCCTCTGCCACCGTGAAGCCCCCATATATATATATATATATATATATATATATATATATATATATATATATATATATATATATATACAAATATATGTACACACACAAACACATATATATATATACAAATATATGTACACACACAAACACACATATATATTATATATATATATATATACAAATATATGTACAGACACATACATATATATATATATATATATACATATATATATATATATATACATGCACACAAATATATGTATATATACACACACAAATATATATATATATATAAATACTCACATAAATATATATATACACAAATTATATACATATGTATACACATACTGTATATATATACACACACACATATATATATATATATATATATATATATATATATATATATATATATATTCACACAAGTATATATATATACATACACACAAATATATATACACACACAAATATATTTATAGACACAAATATATATATAAAACACTGTGTGTGTGTGTATATATGTATATATATATATATATATATATATATATATATTTATATATATATATATATATATATATATATGTGTGTGTGTGTGTGTACAGTGGGGCGAAAAAGTATAAGTGTGTGTATATATATATATATATATATATATATATATATATATAGACACATATATACACGAACACACACATATATATATGTGTGTGTGTGTATATATATATATATATATATATATATAAATATATATATATATATATATATATATATATATATATATATATATATATATATATATATATGTATATTTCAAATCATGTTACAAGTTAGAAAAGCTACCCAAAAAACTTATGTTTAAAAATGGATTCTTTTGGGGGGAAAAATAAATAAATATATATTTACTTCCTTTATTAATTTTTTGAAAATTTTGAATCAGGATGAACCTTAATCGCTATTCAGACATGAATCGTTTTTTGGCGCACCTTTATTGGCCAACTATGAATTATTAATAAAGTAGATATCAGATGAGCAATTTGAAAGACTATAAGTGCAGTGCCAATACGGGTAGTGAGTGTGCCACACACTCACTATCACTGACCCATCACTAGTTTGGATGCTCTTTGCAAGTGACTCCCCCCCCCCCCCTCCATCACATGAAGATAGTGCAGGAGTACGAGCGGGCCGTCATCTTCAGGCTGGGCCGTATCGTAGACAGGAAACCCAAAGGACCAGGTATGACTCTGAGCCGCTGGGTCCTAAAGTCCCCGATGTTCCTGAAGGTGAAGTTGCTGTGTGTCCTTGCAGGTCTTTTCTTCGTACTGCCGTGCACCGACAACTTTGTCAAGGTGGACCTGAGGACCGTGTCCTTTGACATCCCGCCGCAGGAGGTGTACATACTTGGAATCTTGATATACTTTGATATTTTTTGTAATACTCTGATTAGGAGTGTCCCGAGCTGATATTGATATCAGCAAAAAACAGGTATCAAATGATACGGGCCTGCATCTAAAACGTCCGATACAGGCAGTCTGTTATGGGCCCGCTCACGTCTCTTCTTGCTAACTCAGCAGACAGATAACTTGTCTCCAATCGAGTCTTTACTTCAAAACTCTGTAAAAAAAGTAAACATAAAGTAAACATAAAGTACCTTATTTTACAGCCTATAGAGCGCACCGGTATTTAAGCCACACCCACTAAATTTTTGGAAAACAATTACAATTTTTCCCACATATTAGCCGCACCGGACTATAAGCCGCATTGTGAAATGAGTTATTTACACATAAATGTTTATTTACATACCTTAATTGTTCCCAAATGGTGTCTGTAACAGGGCAGTAAAACAGCAGATCAAACAAAACATAAGTCGTCGTCATGGACCCGCTAGCTGCGCAAGCTCGCTCTTAAATCAGGTGAAACTGAAACAATACAAGAATGCCATCGTAAGTTAATAATACTAACACAGACACTCATAAACTTGTTAGCATATTAGCAAATGCTAACGACACAAGCTTGACCACATAACGCATACAAATATGCATGTAAACACTCCTACAGCTATCACATGCGACGGTTTAGTATGTAAGAATTGTGTTAGTCATATTAAGTTAAAGTTAAAGTACCAATGATTGTCACACACACGAGGTGTGGCGAAATTATTCTCTGCAGTTGACCCATCACCCTTGATCACCCACTGGAAGGTGAGGGGAGCAGTGGGCGGTAGCGGGGGCCGCGCCCGGGAATCGTTTTTGGTGATTTAACCCCCAATTCCCACCCTTGATGCTGAGTGCCAAGCAGGGAGGTAATGGTTCCCATTTTTATAGTCTTTGGTATGACTCGACTGGGGTTTGAACTCACAACCTACCGATCTCAGGGCGGACACTCTAACCATATTGTTAGACTAAGAAATGTTGCTCGGAATGACGAGTGACGAATCCCTACGAGTAGAAATGCTATGGACAGCTAAAAGACAGAACGGCACTTCTACTTCCGGTTAAAAGCACTAAATGGAAGGAAAGATGTTGCTATAGCACAAACAATTAACACACCTCTTCAGCGTATTTTCTGGTTTTTAAGTTAAAAAATCAATCAATCAATCAATCAATGTTTACTTATATAGCCCTAAATCACTAATGTCTCAAAGGGCTGCACAAACCACCACGACATCCTCGGTAGGCCCACATAAGGGCAAGGAAAACTCACACCCAGTGGGACATCGGTGACAATAATGACCCAGTGGGACGTCGGTGACAATAATGACTATGAGAACCTTAGAGAGGAGGAAAGCAATGGATGTCGAGCGGGTCCAACATGATACTGTGAAAATTCAATCCACAATGGATCCAACACAGTCGCGAGAGTCCAGTCCAAAGCGGATCCAACACAGCAGCGAGAGTCCCGTTCACAGCGGAGCCAGCAGGAAACCATCCCAATATAATATTAGCATTAGCATTATAACTGTCAGCGAAGAAATATAAATAGATTAGGCACACCGTTATATAATGAGTTATTTACACAGAAATATTTTGTAAATGTTTATTTAAATACCTTAATTGTTCCTTAACGGTGTCTGTAAAAGGGCAGAAAAACGGCTTATCGAACAAAATAGAAGTCTTTATTCATGGACCCACTAGCTGTGCAAGCTAGTTTTTAAGTCAGCTAAACAGACTCAATAACTCGACGGTGATGTTTTTGGTGAATTTACTGAGGATTTTGTGAAACTGAAACAATACTAAAAGAATGGTATCGTAAGTTAATAATACCAACACAGACACTCAAAAATGTGTTAGCATATTAGCTAATGCTAACGACGCTGGCTTGATTACATTACGATAGCGTACGCAAGTATACATGAAAACACTCCTACAGACATCACACATGCGACGGTTTAGTAAGTAAGAATTGTTTTAGTTATATTGTAAAACTCACTAACGTCGCTTGGAGCGATGAGTGAAGAATCCCTACGAGTAGATATGCTATGGACGGCTAAAAGACGGAACGGCACTTCTACTTCCGGTTGAAAGCACTAAATGGAAGGTCACTGCAGCACCTGGCGCCATAGCACAAACAATAAAACACCTTTTTAGGTGTACTTGCTTGTTGTTCATTTAAAAAAAAAAAAAGTATTTCCATTTTGGCTGTCAGCGAAGAAAAATCAATAAATTAGCCGCAGCCTTTTATAAGTCGCAGATAAACACGATATTGAATGAGTTATTTTCACAGAAATATTTTATAAATGTTTATTTACATAGCTTAATAGTTACCAAACCGTGCCTGTAAAACGGCCGTAAAATGGCTTATCAAACAAAACAGAAGTCATGGTCATGGACCCACTTGCTGCGCAAGCTAGCTCTCCAATCAGCTACACAAACTCAATAACGCCACAGTAACGTTTTGGTGAATTAACCAAACAGAAACACTACAATACATTAGTTAATCATACCAGCACAGACACTGGTATACGTGTTAGCATATTAGCTAATGCTACCAACGCTAGCTTAATTACATTACGATAACATGCACAAATATGCATGAAAACACTTCTACAGACATCACACATGGGACGCTTTAGTAAGTAAGAATTGTTTTAGTTGAATTGTAAAACTTAAAAACGTTGCTCGGAGTGACGAGGGAATAATCCGTATGAGTGGACCGGTATGGACGGCTACAAGACGGAGCGGCACCTCTACTTCCGATTGAAAGCACTAAATTGAGTACTTGTCCAAAAGATGGCACAAACAATAACGCACCATTTTAGTGTATTTGCTAGTTTTTCATTTAAAAAACAACTATTATGGCTGTTAGCGAAGAAAAATCAATAAATTAGCCGCACCGTTTTATAAGCCACAGGGTCCAAAGCGTAAGAAAAAAATAGCGGCTAATAGTCTCGAATTTACACAAGATACTATATGAACTTGTCTGTTAAAACAAATGCATTAGCTCGATGCTAATTTGTATTGGATATCCCATATACATGCTACTGATTAGCATTAGAAATTTTACATGGCAATTTCAACACCTCCAAATTTGTTAATGAGAACTACAATATGCACGTTACATTCAAACAGCTGGTGTGTAAGAACAATACTTACAGTTCAAATACTTTTTTAGGTTTAAACAATAGCTCACTGTCACACTCAACTTAATGGCAAAGACTACTTCCTGACGACAGCTGATACCCAAAAGTGTAAGAAAAATAAATTTAACATATGGACAACACGTTTTTTAGTATCATCTGACTGGTAAATGTTAACAAATGTAATTAAATGAATGTTTATTACCACATAAACACAAAAGTAGTCCAGGAATTTGGTACCAAATGTGAAAAGTACCCACCCCCAGGTGTGTTGTCTCAGATCCTGACCAAAGACTCGGTGACGGTGAGCGTGGACGGCGTGGTCTACTTCCGCATCGAGTGTCCCATCTCGTCCGTGGCCAACGTGTCCAACGCGCACTCTTCCACGCGGCTGCTGGCACAGACCACGCTGAGGAACGTTCTGGGCACCAAGAACTTGGCCGAGCTGCTGTCCGACAGAGAGGGTATATCGCTCGGCATGCAGGTGACAGATATTGACCATTGGTAGCACAAAGTTCATACATCATGCAGAGTTAGAGCACTTTTTCGCGTGTCTCAATTCAGTTTTGTTGCTAATTGTAATGATTATGTAAGTTTGGGTTGAGGTTCAGTCAGGTCTAGCTAGCCATCTGCCTAAATGCGCAGCGATTGAAAACAGGAAGTGCCACAGACTGACAGATCAAAGGATCCGCGAGCCATTTTGGTAGCTTTCACCTTCCAAACAATTACAATTTATAGGTTTTCTTGAAAGAACGAGAAAATTACAAATGATGGTACAACTTTTGTGCGAATGTTGAGGAGCCAAAACTAAACTAAAATACTAACAGTTAGCACCCTGGCGAGATAGAAAGTCATGTAACAAAAAATATGAGCAAAATGAGCTAAAAAAAAAAATAAGCCAGCTAAAAATAGCATACTTACAGTTAGCATTAGTGAAATACCAATATATGACTGTACCTGCGAAATTAGCTAAAAATCTAATGTTAGCATGCTAAATGCTAACTGTTACCTTCCTATAGTACCAAAATATATTATGTACCTGAATAATGTGTTTAAAATGCAAGCCCTCTAACGTTAGCATGCATCAAGTATCAAAATATGAGTTAG
Organism: Nerophis ophidion; assembly: GCF_033978795.1. Classification (NCBI taxonomy): domain Eukaryota; kingdom Metazoa; phylum Chordata; class Actinopteri; order Syngnathiformes; family Syngnathidae; genus Nerophis; species Nerophis ophidion. The sequence goes on along the minus strand of NC_084628.1, from coordinate 26,930,425 downwards.
CTGAAAAAAAATTCTATCATTTTAACGTGAGCATTAGCATGCATCAAGTATCAAAATATGAGTGAGCTGAAAAAAAACCTATATTAACGTGAGCATGCTAACAGGTATCTCAATTAAGCGCTGATGTGTATAGCTGCAAAATTAGCTTAAAAAGCCAGCATGCTAATGTAAGCATGCTTAATGCTAACTGTTATAGACATGACAAGTACCAAAAAATATGAACAAAATGAGCTAAAAAGCTAGCACTACTATTCTTATAATAGCATGCTTACATTAGCATCAGTGAAATACCAAAATATATGACACTGTGGGGTATGCCTGCTAAATTAGCTAAAAATGTAATGTTAGCATGCTAAATGCTGATACATGCGTCAAGTTCCAAAATATATATTACTCTGAAGGGTGTACCTGAAAAATGGGTTTAAAATGCAAGCCTGCTAACATTAGCGTGCATCATGGACCAAAATATGACTGAGTTAGCAAAAAACGAAGCTAGCAGGTTAGCGTGCCAATGCTAACAAATTTCATTCATCAAGTGATAAAATATTTGGAGCTGAGGCGAACACGTGCAAAATTAGCTTAAAAAGCCAGCATGCTAATATTAACATGGTTAATGTTAACCGTTGTAGACATGCGTCAAGTACCAAAAATATGAACAAAATGAGCTAAAAGGCTAGCAGTACTATGTTAACGATAGCATGATTACAGTTAGCATTAGTGAAATACCTAAATATATGACAATGTGGGGTATACCTGCTAATATAGCTAAAAATATAATGTTCTCCTGCTAAATGCTAACTGCATCAAGTACCAAAATATATTACTCTAAAGAGTAAACCTGAAAATTTTTTTAAAAGGCTAGCCTGTTAACGTTAGCACGCATCAAGTACCAAAATATGCGCGTTTGTTAATTTCAATGATTATGTCAGTGTCCTCTAAAGGACATAAAAACAGAGACAACAGTCTAAGTGTTGTGAAGTCCCCTAATGGTCTAAAAGCGACAGAAAGCAGTGTAAGTGTTGTGAAGTCCCCTAATGAACATAAAAACCAGAGAAAGCAGTGTAAGTGTTGCGAAGTCCCCTATCCATCCATCAATCCATGTTCTACCGCTTGTCCCTTTTGGGGTCACGGGGGGTGCTGGAGCCTATTTCAGCTGCATTCGGGCGGAAGGCGGGGTACACCCAGGACAAGTCGCCACCTCATCGCAGGGCCAACATAGATAGACAGACAACATTCACACTCACATTCACACACTAGGGCCAATTTAGTGTCGCCAATCAACATATCCCCAAGTGCATGTCTTTGGAGTCCCCTAATGAACTTAAAAAACAGAGAAAACAGTGTAAGTGTTGTGAAGTTCCCTAATGAACATAAAAACCAGAGAAAGCAGTGTAAGTGTTGTGAAGTTCCCTAATGAATATAAAAACCAGAGAAAACCATGTAAGTGTCGTGAAGTCCCCTAATGGACATAACAACCAGAGACAACAGTGTAAGTGCTGTGAAGTCCTCTAATGGTCTAAAAGTGACAGCAAACAGTGTAAGTGTTGTGAAGTCCCCTAATGAACATAAAAACCAGAGAAAGCAGTCTACGTGTTGTGAAGTCCCCTAATGAACATTAAAACTAGAGAAAGCAGTGTAAGTGTTGTGAAGTCCCCAAATGAACATAAAAACCAGAGAACACAACCTAAGTGTTGTGAAGTCCCCTAATGAACATAAAAAACAGAGAAAACCGTGTAAGTGTTGTGATGTCCTCTAATGGTCTAAAAGCAACAAAAATCAGTGTAAGTGTTGTGAAGTCTCCTAATGAACATAAAAAGCAGAGACAACAGTGTAAGTCTTGTGAAGTCCCCTAATGAATATAAAAACCAGAGACAATTGTGTAAGTGTTGTGAAGTCCCCCAATGAACATAAAAAACAGAGAAACCCGTGTAAGTGTTGTGAAGTCCCCTATGAACATTAAATCTAGAGAAAGCAGTGTACATGTTGTAAAGTCTCCTAATGAACATAAAAAGCAGAGACAACAGTGTAAGTATTGTGAAGTCCCCTAATGAATATAAAAACCAGAGACAATTGTGTAAGTGTTGTGAAGTCCCCCAATGAACATAAAAAACAGAGAAACCCGTGTAAGTGTTGTGAAGTCCCCTATGAACATTAAATCTAGAGAAAGCAGTGTACATGTTGTAAAGTCCCCTAATGAACATAAAAACCAGAGACAACAGTGTAAGTATTGTGAAGTCCTCAAAAGGTCTAAAAGCGACAAAAAACAGTGTAAGTCTTGTGAAGTCCCCTAATGAACATGAAAACCAGAGAAAATCGTGTAAGTGTTCTGAAGTCTCCAAATGAACATAAAAACCAGAAAAAACAGTGTAAGTGTTGTGAAGTCCCCTAATGAATTTAACAAGAGAAAACTGTATAAGTGTTGTAAAGTCCCCAAATGAACATAAAAAACTGAGAAAACAGTGTAAGTGTTGTGAAGTCCCCTAATGAATTTAACAACCAGAGAAAACCGTGTAAGTGTTGTGAAGTACCCTCATTCACATACAAACCAGAGAAAACAGTGTACGTTTTTTAAAGTCCCCTAATGAATTTAACAACCAGAGAAAACCGTGTAAGTATTGTGAAGTACCCTCACGCACATGAAAACCAGAGAAAACAGTGTAAGTGTAGTGAAGTCCCCTAATTAACATAAAAACTAGAGAAAACAGTGTAAGTGTAGTGAAGTCCCCTAATTAACATAAAAACTAGAGAAAACAGTGTAAGTGTAGTGAAGTCCCCTAATTAACATAAAAACTAGAGAAAACAGTGTAAGTGTAGTGAAGTCCCTTAATTAACATAAAAACTACAGAAAATAGTGTAAGTGGTGTGAAGTCCCCTAATGGTCTAAAGGCGACAAAAAACAGTGTAAGTGTTGTGAAGTCCCCTAATGAACATAAAAAGTAGAGACAACAGTGTAAGTGTTGTGAAGTCCCCTAATTAATTTAACAACCAGAGAAAACAGTGTAAGTGTTGTGAAGTCCCCTAATGAATTTAGCAACCAGAGACAACAGTGTAAGTGTTGTGAATTCCCATTAAGAATATAAAAACCAGAGAAAACCAGTGTTGAAGGTAAGGTTGCATGAATTGTGTGCAGGAGTCTCTGGACGAGGCCACCAACGCGTGGGGCATCAAGGTGGAGCGCGTGGAGATCAAAGACGTGAAGTTACCACAACAGCTGCAGAGAGCCATGGCGGCCGAGGCGGAGGCCAGTCGAGAGGCGCGGGCCAAGGTAAGACACTCTTTGCACAACTACTTAGTTACTTTTACTCTGCTTGTCAGAGGAGTTGTAATGCAACATGTACTTGGTCAGTAGAAATGTTCACTTTAGAAGATTTCCATTTCCAACCAGAGTTCGAGATGAATTTGATGTTTTAGCTAGCGTTAGCCCCGTTATAATCATTTAATCAAAAGCATGCGGCGGCCATTTTGATATTTTTCATGCTGAAAACCAATACAATATTGAGATTTGGTGAACCTTTAGGGCTCCCCCCAAGTTTGGCCCCGGGGACCTGGAAGGGTGTCAGTCAGGAAAATATTTAAAATATGTCATATTTTTTCAACACTTAAATTTATAGATCAACTTCTGTTCTTTGTTTCAAAATAAAGTTTATTTTTATTAGTTTATGTTTTATGCCTTTTTTGGGGGACACAATCCTGTTATTTTTCTGAGCAGTAACAGTTTTAAAAAAATATTCCCATTTAAAATCTTGGGAATACAAAAGGGTCCTACCCATAAAAGTATTAAAAATAAATCATACATTATTTCAAAGTTTGAAAAAGTTTTTTTTAAACTTTCAACACTTAATTGTAAAGATTACCTTTAGATCTGTCTGTCGAGTTTTTATTATTTTCATGTTTAAAAAAATTATAATTGTTTAAAGGGGAACATTATCACCAGACCTATGCAGCGTCAATATATACCTTGATGTTGCAGAAAAAAGACCACGTTTTTTTAACCGGTTTCTGAACTCTAAAAGGGTGAATTTGGCGATTTAAACGCCTTTCAATTGTTCGCTGTCGGAGCGATGACCTTTCCCCCGTGACGTTACAACGGGAAGCAATCCGCCATTTTCTGAAACACATTACACACACCAAGTCAAATCAGCTGTTATTTTCCGTTTTTTCGACTGTTTTCCGTACCTTGGAGACATCATGCCTCATCGGTGTGTTGTCGGAGAGTGTAACAACACGATCAGGGATGGGTTCAAGTTGACTTATGTGGAGTGTGCATCGATTAGCACGGCATGCTAATCGATGCTAACATGCTATATAGGCTAGCTGTATGTACATATCGCATCGTTATGCCTCATTTGTAGCTATATTTGCATCCAGCCTATCCCTCCACCCACATTTAATGCCAAACAAACACATACCAATCGACGGATTCAAGTACACCAGTGGTCAAAAGATGCGAAAGTCCCTCCCTCGTTTGTTCTGCACATTTTACGGACGATAGCGAAGCTACGACAGAGATGTGTGGATATCCTGCGACACTCAAAGCAGAAGCATTTCCAACGATAAAGTCAACGAAATCACAAAGGTGAGTTTTGTTGATGTTTTTGACTTATGTGCTAATCAGACATATTTGCTCACTGCATGACTGCCAGCTAATCGATGCTAACACACTATTTAGGCTAGCTGTATGTACATTTGTAGCTGTATTTGCATCCAGCCTTTCCCTTCACCCACATTTAATGCCAAACAAACACTTACCAATCGACTGATTTAGGTTGCTCCAGTGGTCAAAAGATGCAATCGTTGGTTGGAAGGTGATCGCCGAATAGCTTCAATAGCTATAGGAATAGCTATTGAGCGAATAGCTTCAGTTTCTTCTTCAATTTCGTTTTCGCTATCTGCCTCCAAACTCCAACCATCCGTTTCAATACATGCGTAATCTATTGAATCGCTTAAGCCGCTGAAATCCGAGACTGAATCCGCCATGTTTGTTTGTATTGGCGTCACGCAGTGACGTCAGAGGAAAATGGACGGGTGTATTTACATAGCAAAAATCAGGCACTTTAAAGCCTTTTTTCGGGATATTCCATGATGGGTAAAATTTTGAAAATAACATTGAAAAATAAAATAAGCCAATGGGAGCTGATTTGTATTGGTTCTAACCCTTCTGAAATTGTGATAATGTTCCCCTTTATTGCCCTCTTGTCAAAGAAACTGTTTAATTGTAGTAACATAAACAGACAATATTTTCCCAAAATTATTTTCAAAGTGAAATATTTAATGTGAAGTAATTGGTGCCTTAAATATGTCAACAATTCATAACACTAATGTGGGTCCATTATTAATTATTGAACAATTAAAAATTAAAAATCCCACTAAAATTTTCAGGGATCCAAAAGGGCCCCACTCATAAAAGTGTTTTGTTTTTTTGACTTTAAATGCAATTTCAGATATATCCATCAATTATAAGTTTTTATTACTTCCTGTTTATTTTATGCCATTTTTGTAATTAAAAAAAACTTTCATTTTTATGGCTAAAGAAAAAATGCAATATTTCTCCGCCAATTTAAAAAAAATAGTAAAATAATGTTAATTAATTGGAGCCTAAAATAGATCAATAATTCATAACAACATTGATTTTGATTCATTATTATTTTTTGAACAACGTAAATGTTTATGTTTGAAATAAATCCCACTAAAATTCTCAGGGATCCAAAAATAATTCTACAAAGTTTCTTTTTCTGTTTTTTTTAGTTCCAGTGTTTCAATCAATCAATCAATCAATGTTTACTTATATAGCCCTAAATCACTAGTGTCTCAAAGGGCTGCACAAACCACTACGACATCCTCGGTAGGCCCACATAAGGGCAAGGAAAACTCACACCCAGTGGGACATCGGTGACAATAATGACCCAGTGGGACGTCGGTGACAATGATGACTATGAGAACATGATACTGTGAAAGATCAATCCATAATGGATCCAACACAGTCGCGAGAGTCCAGTCCAAAGCGGATCCAACACAGCAGCGAGAGTCCCGTTCACAGCGGAGCCAGCAGGAAACCATCCCAAGCGGAGGCCGATCAGCAGCGCAGAGATGTCCCCAGCCGATACACAGGCGAGCAGTACATGGCCACCGGATCGGACCGGACTCCCTCCACAAAGGAGAGTGGGACATAGAAGAAAAAGAAAAGAAACGGCAGATCAACTGGTCTAAAAAGGGAGTCTATTTAAAGGCTAGAGTATACAAATGAGTTTTAAGGTGAGACTTAAATGCTTCTACTGAGGTAGCATCTCGAACTGTTACCGGGAGGGCATTCCAGAGTACTGGAGCCCGAAATGAAAAAGCTCTACAGCCCGCAGACTTTTTTTGGGCTTTGGGGATCACTAATAAGCCGGAGTCCTTTGAACGCAGATTTCTTGCCGGGACATATGGTACAATACAATCGGCAAGATAGGATGGAGCTAGACCGTGTAGTATTTTATACGTAAGTAGTAAAACCTTAAAGTCACATCTTGAGTGCACAGGAAGCCAGTGCAGGTGAGCCAGTACAGGCGTAATGTGATCAAACTTTCTTGTTCTTGTCAAAAGTCTAGCAGCCGCATTTTGTACCAACTGTAATCTTTTAATGCTAGACATGGGGAGACCCGAAAATAATACGTTACAGTAATCGAGGCGAGACGTAACAAACGCATGGATAATGATCTCAGCGTCTTTAGTGGACAGAATGGAACGAATTTTAGCGATATTGCGGAGATGAAAGAAGGCCGTTTTAGTAACGCTTTTAATGTGTGCCTCAAAGGAGAGAGTTGGGTCGAAGATAATACCCAGATTCTTTACCGTGTCGCCTTGTTTAATTGTTTGGTTGTCAAATGTTAGAGTTGTATTATTAAATATAGTTCGGTGTCTAGCAGGACCGATAATCAGCATTTCCGTTTTTTTGGCGTTGAGTTGCAAAAAGTTAGCGGACATCCATTGTTTAATTTCATTAAGACACGCCTCCAGCTGACTACAATCCGGCATGTTGGTCAGCTTTAGGGGCATGTAGAGTTGGGTGTCATCAGCATAACAGTGAAAGCTAACACCGTATTTGCGTATGATGTCACCTAGCGGCAGCATGTAGATGCTGAAGAGTGCAGGGCCAAGGACCGAACCCTGGGGAACTCCACACGTTACCTTAACGTAGTCCGAGGTCACATTGTTATGGGAGACACACTGCATCCTATCAGTAAGATAAGAGTTAAACCAAGACAGGGCTAAGTCTGACATACCAATTCGTGTTTTGATACGTTCTAATAAAATATTATGATCGACAGTATCGAAAGCAGCGCTAAGATCGAGGAGCAGCAACATAGATGACGCATCAGAATCCATCGTTAGCAATAGATCATTAGTCATTTTTGCGAGGGCTGTCTCCGTCGAGTGATTTGCCCTGAAACCGGATTGAAAGGTTTCACATAGATTGTTAGACGCTAAGTGTTCATTTAACTGCTCAGCAACAATTTTTTCGAGGATTTTTGAAATAAAGGGAAGGTGAGACACCGGTCGGTAGTTTACCATGAGGTCAGGATCGAGGTTAGGTCTTTTAAGAAGAGGATGAATAACCGCTTTTTTGAATGCTAGGGGAACAGTGCCCGAGGAAAGTGATAAGTTTATAATATTTAGCACTGATGGACCTAATAATACAAAGAGCTCCTTGATCAGTTTCCCAGGAAGAGGGTCAAGTAAACATGTTGTTTGTTTAAATCTCCAGATCAATTTCCTAATCCGTCTGTCAATTATACGTTTTTATTACTTTTTTAAAAATATTATGCCTATTCATTTTTTATGGCTAAAACACTAAATATGCAACATTCTCCCCACCCCAAATGTTTTCAAAGTGGACTATTTGATGTGAAGTAATTGGAGCCTTATATTGGACAATAACTTATAAAATTGATTTTAATTTATTATTATTTTTTAAACAATTCTAAACAGTTTAGAAAAAAAATCACACCAATTTTTGGATGATCCAAAAGTGTCCCTCATAAAAGTGTTTATTTATTTATTTATTTTTTAATATTAGTTTTTGATTGACAGTATATATATATATATATATATATATATATATATATATACATATACAGTATACGTATATATATATGTATACATATATATATATACATATATATGTATATAGGTGTGGGAAAAAATCACAAGACTACTTCATCTCTACAGATCTGTTTCATGAGGGGTTCCCTCAATCATCAGGAGATTTTATATATGTATATATGTATATATATACATTTAAATACATACATATACAAATATATATATATATATATATATATATATATATATATATATATATATATATATATATATATCTCACTAAAATTCTTAGGGATACATTTTTAAATGCTTAAATCTCCAGATCAATTTCAGATTAATCCGTCAATTGTAAGTTTTTATTACCTGTTTTTTTTACTTTACATCGTTTTTGTCAAAGAAATCCGTTTTTTTATGGAAACAAACGAAATATGCAATATTTTTCCCCCAAATATTTCAAAGTGTAATATTTGATGTGCAGTAATTGGAACTTTGAATAGAATAACTTATAACATTGACTTTGATTCATTATTATATTTTGAGTAATGAGTTTTCAAGAAAAAAAAAACAGCCTGCATGGCAGCTTTGTGATATTAGAGTCAACGGTTCAACTTTTTCTTGTTGCATTTCACCTGTTTGCTCTCTTGTTTCAATTTTTTCCAACAGTATTTATAGAATGTGCCGCGAGCCGCACACAAGACAAAGCTGAAATGCTGAAACTAGGATGGGTTTTTCCCCAAAAATAAAACCCATAGATAACTTTGTTGCTCAAGAATGATATGGAGAACCGATAAACTTATTTCATAATATTTTAACTAGATGAATATTTAAAATTAATTTTTGCACAGGCATTCCTTTGGGGCAACTTCTTTTAGGTCGGCTTTTAAAACACTTGTATCTATTTTGGCGGTTCAGGTGGCTGATACGGTTTGATGTGTTGAAGCGTGATGTTTTTTTTTACCTGCAGATATTTTATTTTTAAGCTGTATTTTGACTGATACTTTGACTTGAGTAGTTTGTACGGGCTGACGTGTGTTTGCTATTTTAGCTGATCTCAGCGGAGGGCGAGATGAAGGCCTCCCGGGCCCTGAAGGAGGCCTCGCTGATCATCGCCGAGTCGCCATCCGCCCTGCAGTTGCGGTACCTGCAGACGCTCAACAGCATCGCGGCGGAGAAGAACTCCACCATCATCTTCCCGCTTCCCATCGACATACTGCAGAACTTCATGCAGAAGAAGTGAAGCATGCTGGGAAGTACCCTTGCTTTTACATGTCGGCCCCTCCAGGATTTTGCTGGCTTTTTTCGTGATTGTCACAACTTGAAACGCTTGAATGTGCAGAATTATATTTCATTTTTTTAGAATGTTGCGGCTAAAAGGTTTTTTTTTCCCAAAAAATATTTTCTAAAAAATGTTATCTAAAAATTTTTCAGACTTAAATATTTGTTATTTTTGGAAAGTTGCGGCTAAAACTTAAAAAAACAATTCCCCCAAAAAATTCCAAAAAATGCTATCTAAAAAAATCTCAGATTAAAATATATTTTTTTAGAAAGTTGCGCCTCAAAAACACGTTTATCTAAAAAACGTTCAGACTTAAATATTAGTTTTTTTTTAGAAAATTGCGGCTAAAAAAGTTAAAACATATATATATTGTACAAAATCTACGATTTACATACTTAAATATATGTATATTTTTAGAAAGTTGCGGCTAAAATTGTTGTTTTTAAAAAGCAAAAAAAATTAAAAAACATTTTAGCTCAAAATTTTCAAACTTAATTTTTTTTTAAGAAAGTTGCAGTTAAAACTTTTATTTTCCCCCCCAAAAATTCCAAAAAATATTCAGACTTAAACATTTTTTTAACATTCAATCAAATATGTGATTTTATAAATTTGTTTTAACATTTTAATAGAATGATTTAACATGATTGCAGCAAAAAATGTATATCAAGCTTGTTTTACTCGTTTTATAAAGTAGACACTAGATGGCAGTAAAAGCACATACTCAGGATTGTCAAAGTACAGCACTATTTTTAAATTATAAGAAATAGTAATCATTTATTACACAAGATATTTGCCATTTTACACGTGAAAAATCTTTAAACATTCATGTTCTAACACGTTAAGAGCATTTGTGAACTGTTGAGAACCATCAACAGCGCTCATTTTTGTTGAGATTGTCATCACATTTCAACATCTCTAACGATTCTTTCACACTCCCATACATACATACACCTATTATATATATACACACATATATACATACAAATATACACATACATACATATATATATATATATATATACATACATACATACATATATTTTTTTTATATATATATACATACATATATACATACAAATATACACAATCATATATACAGACAAATATACACATACGTCTACATATATACATACATACATACATAAAAATATGTACACATTTATACATATATGCACGTCATATTTATAATATATTTATGTGTGAAAAAAATATATATACATTGCATATACATATATATATATATATATTTTATATATATATATTTTATATATATATATATATATGTATATATATGTGTGTGTGTGTGTGTGTGTTAGTGGCAGGCCGTGCGTTTCCTACCTAGGCCTTCAACGATGTCCGACTTCAATATCATTGGTGTCACCACATGACAATTGCTGGGGAAATACTATTCAGGAACACATTTACACCCTACTGCGCATTGAACCCTATCAACAGTGTACAAAACGGGTTATTTTCTGGTGTATTTAAAAGTCAATTAAAACTTATCAGCAATAAAAAATATATCTTGTGCGGTACTGTCAAAATAAAAGTTACAAAAAACATTAAACGTGAACAATTTTTATATTTGAACTTACAATTTTTAGCACCTATTCAACAGCGTATAAGCCAGTGGTACCCCTCTTCGTCGGCCTATTCGAGTGGAAATGGCGGGCATTTCCCCCTTTCATCGCCAGAACAGCTGAGCTAGCTTCGGGGGTTGGCCGACATGGTCTCACAAGATGTAGTTTCTCTTTAAATATCCTTTTTGAAAATGGCCTTGCAAATATATATCTGCCACCTAATCAACATGTTGTTCTCCTTCTCTGTTATGGATCCTCACTTTGGAATGACAAGTGAGTATCCAATCACAGTCTCGTTAACATCAGGCTACCTAGATAGGCTACTGTTAACAAATGAATCCGCTAACAGTCCTGGTGAGTATCCAATCACAGGATGTGTAAATGTCATGTTCCACCTTAGGCCAGCTAAAAGACCTTACTGACAACAACTCCTGATCTGATTGGCTATCGCAATTATCTATCAACTGTATGCCCCCGTTCATTTACAGTGCACGGACGCCCCTATTGTTGATTCTGAAGGCCCCGGGCAGATTTGGTACAGTATGGCAACATAAGCTAGCTAAATTGTGATTGAATAAAAACTAAAAACAACAGCGCTGGAATATTTTTTATTTAGGGAAAGTAAATTAAAAAATAATTTTATCTTTAATTGTGATGATGATTTCTGGTTATTTGGCCAGCAGAGAAGGCCTTGCTGGCCCCGACGGTACACCACTGATACAAATAATTAAATACATATAAATAATATTTATACATATATATTAATTTAAAAAATATGTACACACATACACATTATATTGCAACCTTTCCCTTGATTTTGCACTTTATATTTAATCGCAGGATTTTGTTCTTGTATGTTTGTTTTTTTCCGCTAATATTCTGCCCCCTGCTGGTTATATATGTGTTGCTTGCTAAAGCTATTGTGTTTATTATTCCACATCACCGCTACCGCTCGCTGTCTCGCCACATGTGTGTGAATATGAAAGTACTCAGGGGTTATTTTTCGGTGGTTTAATACTTGCTGTACGTACACAAAGTGGAGACATTCGTGGGTCGCCAATAAAAACGACGCACATTATGAAAGATACACACAAAGACTGACAAGATATACAGTAAAATAACATGCGTTTACAGAAGGGATCCTAAAAATGCAGTCATAAAAAAATACACATTTTGCAAGTGTTCATTCTCGTGTAGACAAAAACATTGAGGCTGCCAGTGATATTATTTAGAAAATAATGAATTTATCAACACAACGCTGCAAAAGAATCACTGTGAGAAAAAAGTTGTAAAATAAGGCTTTATTTTTGTAATATTACACTATTTTCTGCTAAAATGAGCAGTTTTTAGTAATACTACAATTGTATTGTTTGTTTTTTTAAATATGACAAGTTTATTCTTGTAAAAAGATTTTTTTCTTGTCATGTTAAATGTTAAATCCTCATAATATTATGTTATAATAGTCTCACATTACAACTTTGTTCTCGCAATATTATATCATTTTGTTGTGTATTCTGACTTTGTTTATGATCATTGTGTTCCCATATATACAGAATCTTTTTTTGTGTGTATATACATACGTTTGTAAAATGTATGTGTGCGTATATATATATATATATATATATATATGTATATATATATATGTATATATATATATATATGTATATACATATATGCTTACATATATACATATGTATAAATACATATATACATATGTATAAATATATATGTATATATATATATACATAAATATGTATGTATATGTATATATAAATATATATACATGCATACATACATATATATGTATATATATATATATATATATATATATGTATGTATGTATGTATATATATTTATATATACATATGCATACATATTTATGTATATATATATACATATATATTTATACATATGTATATATGTAAGCATATATGCATATATATATATATATATATATATATATATATGTATATACACGTATATATGTACTGTATATGTACATATATATACACACATACACATATATATTCATATATACTGTATATATAAAAATATGTACATATATAAAAGTATATATACATATATACGTGTATATATGTATCTATATATTAATATGTACATACATTTATACCCGTGTATATATACATGTTTATACATACATGTATATATTGATTGAATGATTGAAACTTTTATTAGTAGATTGCACAGTTCAGTACATATTCCGCACAATGACCACTAAATGATAACACCCGAATACATTTTTCAACTTGGGGTTGGGGTCCACGTTAATCAATTCATGGTATATATATATACATATATATATGCATACTAGGGGTGTAACGGTACACAAAAATTTCGGTTCAGTATGTACCTCGGTTTAGAGGTCACGGTTCGGTTCATTTTCGGTACAGGAAGAAAACAAAAAAATATAAATTTTTGGGCTATTTATTTACCAAATTTGTAAAAAAATGGCTTTATCCTTTTAACATTGGGAACACTATAATAATTCTGGCCACGTTAATCCACGACTTGTTGCTTGGATTAAATAAAATGACAAAACTTTTCTCCTACATTTAAAAAGTGCAACATTAAACAGTTTCAAGTCAACTCATCATGCTTAAATTATTAGCCTTTGGTAAGCCTGTAGTTGATTTTTATTATGCAAATGTTATATTTGTGTCAACGTGTGATAGCAGGGACCCTGCCATTCAAAACTAGGCTGCTACATTACTATGATTAATTTAACTATAGCTGAAAAAATAGTACAATAGCAATAGCAAATGGAGTTCATGTAGGCTTTGTGATGCTCTTACATTATTATATACACTCAGACTCTTCATTTAACATGATGTCCTTTTTTGCTGCTTTAACACAGCTCAATCAACACGCTCCGTAACACCCCCCCCCCCCCCCCCCCCCCCCACACACACACACACACACACGCACACACCGTAAAATGAGCTAACGTTACGCTAAAAGCTAATTAGCCTTCACCTCAAGCCAGGACTGCGAGTGAGCTGAGCTGCACCCTGTTTCCAGAAGGTCAACGGGCTCATAGTGATGTTAGTAGTAGTTGACTGGGAGGTGTTTTTTTATCATTTGGGGAGTGTACGCTGCCTTGTGTTCACCTGCTAAACACCTATCTGCTCGATGTTGAAGCATTTACTACATGGGCTCTGAATACTCACTGCTGATTGGTTGTTACCGCTCTGAATACGCACTGCTGATTGGTTGTTACCGCTCTGAATACGCACTGCTGATTGGCTGTTACCGCTGTGGTTGTAACCAATCAGATGTTTGTGTGGGTGGGACAATGCTGGGTGCTGTGTAGTAGACAGATGCAGAAAGCAGATCAGCTTGTTAAGACTTTAGCTTAGGCGGCTACTTTATATGTTCGTGTGGAAACTCGTTCGGTACTCCTTTGCACCGAACCGAAACCCCTGTACCGAAACGGTTCAATACAAATACACGTACCGTTACACCCTTAATGCATACATATATACACATGTATATAAACTATCTATTGATAGCTCACTGCTGCTACATTTAAACATGATTTAATCTACAATACTAATAACTAAGATGTCATAATAAATTGAAATTGCTTGACCCGTTTCTGTATATCAAGTAAAATTACCATTACAGCAATTATTGACCTGCATCCTTTTTCATTTATCATAACAGTTTTCATTTCAATGCTGTCCAAATATTATCAAAATGAAACTAGAGTGCCACATTAATGATTATTATATTGTTTGCTTCGCCATATTGTACCGAGTAGCCAGCGTCTACGGTTTTCATCACGTCTCATGTTCGTGACATCAAAATATGGCCTGCGGTTGAACCGTCTCAGGTTCAATTCCTGTGAGATACATTTCATGGCTCAGGCGCCCTTGAGCAAGGCACCGGATACCACTGATTGGCTGCAGAACACTTCTAGACAGGGACGTTTTTTGATCCGCTCAGAGGTCACAGTTCGTGCATGTAAACACACGTGCTGTTAAACTGTAGACAAACATGGCGCTTGATGGAATGTTGCTGCTGGAAGAAGATGGACGCCATCGTGTCCTGATATCAACGTATGATCGACCTGTAAATCTGAAGAGTATCGTCCTGAGTGCTCGATGACTAATGAAGGCAAAATGACAGTCAGGGCCCCTTTGATCATTTGTACACACAAATAGTAGTCTTTGTTCGTGTGTACACACAAGTATTAGTCTTTGTTCATGTGTACACACAAATAGTAGTCGACACACAAATGTTGGTATTTGTTCATGTGTACACAAAAGTAATAGTCTCTGTTCATGTGTACACACAAATATTAGTCTCCGTTCAAGTCTACACACAAATAGTAGTCTTTGTCGATGTGTAAACACAAATACTAGTCTTCATTCATGGGTACACACAAATAGTCTTTGTCAATGAGTACACACAAATACTAGTCTTTTTTAATGTGTACACACAAATATTAGTCTTGGTTAATGTGTACACACAAATAGTAGTCGACACACAAATGTTTGTATTTGTTCATGTGTACACACAAATATTAGTCTCTGTTCAAGTCTACACACAAATAGTAGTCTTTGTCGATGTGTACACACAAATACTAGTCTCTGTTCAAGTCTACACACAAATAGTAGTCTTTGTCGATGTGTAAACACAAATACTAGTCTTCATTCATGGGTACACACAAATAGTAGTCTTTGTTAATGAGTACACACAAATACTAGTCATCATTCATGTGTACACACAAATATTGGTCTTGGTTAATGTGTACACACAAATATTAGTTATGTGTACACAGCCTTTGTTCATGTGTCCGCACACATAATAGTCTTTGTTCATGTGTACACAGTCTTGGTTAATGTATACACACAAATATTACTTTTTGTATTTGTACACACAAACAGTGTTTGTTCATGCGTTCACTGTCTTTCTTTTGTTTGTGTACAGTCTTTCTTCATGTGCAGTTTTTATTCATGTGTACACACAACTAGTCTTTGTTCATGTGTGCAGTATTTGTTCATGTGTACACAAATATTAGTATTTGTTCATGTGTACACACAAATATTAGTCTTTGTTACTGTGTCAACACAAATAGTAGTCTTTGGTCATGTGTACACACAATAGTCTTTCTTCATGTGTACACACAAATAGTCTGTCCATGTGTACATAGTCTTTATTCAATGTGTACACACAAATATTGGTCTTTATTGTGTACACACAAATACTACTCTTTGTTCATGTGTACACACAAATAGTAGTCTTTGCTTACGTGGAAACACAAATAGTGTGTTCATGTGTACACAGTCTTTGTTCTTGTACACACACAAATAAGTCTTTGTTCTTTTTCACACACATTATTTGTTCATGTGTACACACAAATATTGGTCTTTATTCATGTGTACATAAAAATAGTAGTATTTGTTTATGTGTAAACATAAATATTAGTCTTTGTTCATTTGTACACACAAATAATAGTCTTTATTAATGTGTACACACAAATAATAGTATTTATTAGTGTGTACACAAAAATAATAGAATTTATTCATGTGTAAACACAAATAGTGTGTTCATGTGTACACAGTCTTTGTTCTTGGACACACACAAATAGTATTTGTTCATGTGTACACACAAATAATAGTCTTTAGTCATGTGTACACACAAATGGTATTTGTTCATATGTACACACAAATAGTAGTCTTTGGTCATGTGTACACACAAATAGTAGTCTTTGGTCATGTGTACACACAAATAGTAGTCTTTAACTCATGTGCACACACAAATAATAGTATTTGTTCATGTGTACACACAAATAGTAGTCTTTAGTCATGTGTACACACAAATAATAGTATTTGTTCATGTGTACACACAAATAGTAGTCTTTAGTCATGTGTACACACAAATAATAGTATTTGTTCATGTGTACACACAAATAGTAGTCTTTAGTCATGTGCACACACAAATAATAGTATTTGTTCATGTGTACACACAAATAGTAGTCTTTAGTCATGTGTACACACAAATAGTAGTCTTTAGTCATGTGTACACATGAACAAATAGTATTTGTTCATGTGTACACACAAATAATAGTCTTTAGTCATGTGTACACACAAATTGTCTTAGTTCCTGTGTAGGTGCAAATTGTTTTAGTTCCTGTGTGCAGTTTGTACACATTTAAAAATGCACCACAAGGGGGCGTCTATAGAAAGAGTCAAGTGTGCACCTGCAGGGTGAACACAGGGGAGGCAGCAAGCGGGTGAAGGTCACTGGTGGAAGGAGTGCGGGCGTGCGGGTGAGCCGGGTCCTGAGGCGGGCGGGCGGTGGACGGGGGAGCAGCTGGGCGACATGCGGGGGCTCAGCTCGCCCGTCTGGAGACGCCACAGCAGCTCCTCGTTGGTGCGACTCAGACGCTTCTTCTCCGTGTTCTCCTTCTCCACGTTCACCTGCAGGTTGGCGTTCTCCTCCGACAGTTGCCTGGCGACGGAGCGGACACGTTAGTGAAAGCCGTGTGCGAAGACTACCTGCTGGGGTCTCTTTCAATAAGGGCCTCCATTTTGGTGCCTCAGAGCAGTGTTTTTCAACCTTTTTTGAGCCGAGGCACTAGAGATGCGCGGTTTGCGGTATCATCCGCGGATAAACCGCGGGTCGGGCGGTTGACATGACGAAAAAATAGATTTTAATTAGATTCGGGCAGGTGGCGGTTGAACCATCCGGAAATATTTGATATGCATGGTTCTGTGATCGGTATCCTTTGCCATTCAAAGTGCCATTTAAGACCAGTGTCACAAAGTGAAGAAGAAAATAAGAGACGCCATTATTTTCCTGAATGACTGCCGGTAGTCACCCAGATAATAAGTGTTAGAGCGTGCTATGAAGCCATTGGTAGTTTACGATCTGTTTGACAGTCCAGCATCATGTTGTGTGTGGCTTCCGCGGCAACACGCACACGACTGCGAGGCATACTGGGTGACACAGAGTACACTAATGGTTGTGATATAAACAATTTTAACACTCTTAGTAATATGCGCCACGCTGTGAAGCCACACCAATTAAGAACGACAAACACATTTCGGGAGAACATCCTCACAGTAACACAACATAAACGCAACACAATAAATACCCATAATCCTTTGTATTCATGACACTGCCTGACTATTTTATACACCCCCCTCCCCTCCTGCGTCGGTAAGGTGGGCGGGGTTGGGGGGGCGGGGGTGTAAAATATATTCAGGAAGTGTCACGGATACAAAGGATTATGGGTATTTGTTGTGTTGTGTTACTGTGAGGATGTTGTCCCGAAATGTGTTTGTCAATCTTGTTGGGTGTGGGCTTCACAGCGTGGCGCATATTAGTAAGTGTTAAAGTGGTTTATATCACAACCATCAGTGTACTCTGTATCACCCAGTATGCCTTTCAATCTTGTACGTGTCATTGCGGAAGGCTGCACACAACATGTTGCCGGACCAACAATCAGTCCGTACATGTTGTTGAAGGTGTCTAAGGCAATGGCTTCATAGCACGCCCATATTCTTGTAATCAGGATGAACGCTATTGGATAGTCGCGGGAACGATAGCGGCTCCAATTGACTTCATTACTCTGTGAAACAGGTTTAAATAGCTCTGTGAGCGGTAAAGGCGGACAACCTCTGATGTATTTCAGCGGGCAGTTGGCGGGAGGGTACGGTCCTGATAAAATGTTGGTTCGGGTGGACGGCGGGTGGATGACGACTTTGGTGATGCGGATGATATAATTGCCTATCCGCGCATCTCTACGGGGCACATTTTTTGCGTTGAAAAAATGCGGAGGCACACCACCAGCAGGAATTATTTCAAATTGAAACTCACTTAACAGTAAAATGTGGTTGTCGCAATTGTTGGGTATGACCTTAAAGCATAAGCAAGCATGCATCCCTATAGCTCTTGTCTCAAAGTAGGTGTACTGTCACCACCTGTCACATCACATCATGACTTATTTTCACTGTTTTGCTGTTTTAAGCACTCTTATTTTGGTGGCTTTATCTCTTTTTTTGTTGGTATTTCAATGTAGCAGTGTCATGTCTTCCTTTAAGCGATATCTACTTTGTTTAAGCAATCAAGAATATTTCAGTTGTTTTCATCCTTCTTTGTGGGGACATTGTTGATTGTCATGTCATGTTCGGACGTACATTGTCTTTGCTCCACAGTAAGTCTTTGTTGTCGTCCAGCATTCTGTTTTTGTTTACATTGTAGCCAGTTCAGTTTTAGTTTCGTTCTGCATAGCCTTCCCTAAGCTTCAATGTCTTTTCTTAGGGGCACTCACCTTTTGTTTATTTTTGGCTTAAGCATTAGACACCTTTTTACCTGCACACTGCCTCCCGCTCTAGACAGCACCGACACTCAACAACAACGCATCATTTGCAGACTATAATTACTGCTTTGCAAACGATATTATTAACCCAAATAGGTGAAACTAGATAATCTCCCACGGCACACCAGACTGCATCTCACGGCACACTAGTGTGCCGCGTTCTTCCTCACCAAACTCATTCGAGCATCAACAGCGAGCACACCTTGATGGATCTCATTATGAGTATACTCCTTAGGGTTTTAGTTAGTTATTGGAGGTGTGCGAGCGCTCACCTGGACACGGCGAGGTTCTTGTCGATGCGTTCCTTCAAATCCTCGTTCTTCTGCTGTAGAACCTGCACGCGCTCCTCCAGCTGAACGTTCCTTTCAGCCTGCTCAAAGACACGAAGAGGCGACGCGCACAATTTCAACTTCAACCAAGTCCAAAACGTTCAGCTGCTCAAACCACATCAGCTTACTATTTTCTCCAGCTCGGTGATCTTCAGCTCCTGCTGATGGATTTGTTGGTTCTTCATCCCCAACACGTCCTTCAGACTTTTTAGGTCCTCCTCAATGTGTTTGTACGGCGCTAATGCGTCCTGCAAAACCATGGTCACAACTCAGTTCGGCGATTAACAAGTCATTTGGAGTGTTGACCCACGGCAACTAACTAACTACTTAACAACTTCATTACTAAATAAACAGAACTTACATCCTACCTACCTCTCATACTAACCAACTAACTACATCCTACCTACCTACTTGTCATACTAAACAACTAAAAACTAACTTACTACCTAACTACATTACACCTGGCATACTAACTAACTAACTAACTAACTAACTAACTAACTAACTAACTAACTAACTAACTAACTAAGTAACCAACTGACTAACTAACTAACTAGCTAAATATGACATAGCCACATGTCATACTAACTAACTAACTAACAACTGTTATGTAAAGAAAAGGGGTAGGATTAAATAAGCTCTGCTTCTTCCTCCTCCTTTTCGAACATGTTGGAAAGAGAAACTGGAAATTGTGATGTATCATGTTGTATGCTTGCATGTTCGAAATAAACTCAAACTCAACTCAACTCAACTCAACTAACTAACTACGTAACTACATTGTAATAACTGTGTAGTTATTGTGTAACTAGTTAAGTAAGAAAGTAACGAAGGCCGATGTCATCCATCATCAGAACGTACAAATGAAGTGAGAAGATGTTTGAGGTGACATCAAACTTTCTCACCACTATTTGCTCATCAGTGCTTTTACGAAGAGCTTCCTCAAAGCGCTTGGCTCGGTCCCTCAGACTTCTGTTCTGGAAGGTCAGCATGTCCACTTGATCCTGGCGGGAACAACACATGACTGCTGAGGGACAAGACCAAGGAGAAGGAAAAGAAAAGAAAAGAAGAAGCAAAATGAAACTAAGGGGGGAAAGGGAAGAAAAGGGGAAAAAGAAAAGAGTGGTAATTAAAAGGAAAAATATTTAAATAAAACAAGGAAACTAAAAGGAAGACAGAAAGAAAAAGAAAGATGAAGAGAAAGAAGGGAGAGAAAAGGAACATAAAATAAATTAAAAAGAAAGAAAGAGTGAAAGAAAGAAACAAAGAAAGAATAAAATGAAAAAGTAAAAAATGGAGACGATAAAAAGAACGAGATAGAAATCGATGGAAAAGTAAAGAAAGAAAGAAAAAAGAAAATATGGGGAAATAAAATAGGAAAGAAGAAAGAAAAACAAAGGGGGTAAAGGAATAACAAGGAAAAAGAAAGCAAAAACGAACGAGAAAAAAACAAGTAAAAATTAAAAGAATTTGAAAGGGTAAAAGAGAGAGAAATAGATAGAAAATGGATAAAGAAACAGAAAGAAAGAACAAGAAAAAAATAAACAGAGAAATAGAAAGAAATACAGACAGAAAGAAAGAGAAAAAAAAAGAAAGACAGAAAAAATCATTTTAATAAAGTGACAAAGATAAAAAGAAGAGAAGAGCAAAGACAGACAGAAAGAACAAAACTAACTAAAGACAGAAAGAAAGAGAAACAGAAAGAAAAATACATGGAAA
The DNA here is from genome assembly GCF_033978795.1 of Nerophis ophidion. NCBI lineage: Eukaryota > Metazoa > Chordata > Actinopteri > Syngnathiformes > Syngnathidae > Nerophis > Nerophis ophidion. The sequence goes on along the minus strand of NC_084628.1, from coordinate 26,909,092 downwards.
AACATGAGAAAGAAAGAAAGACAAAGGGGGAAAAAAAGATAAAAAGAAATAAAGAAAGGAGAAACAAATAAAAGGAAGAAAGAGTGTTACCTGTAATGAGAGTCGGATTTTCTCAAAGTCTTCTTCCATAGATTTCCTGTGCTGCTCATGAGCCATCTTCAGGTCTGCCAATCAAATGTTGTTATTGTTTTTTTTAATCATCATTATTGGTATTTGTATTATTATTATTTTTAAATTATTATTGTTATTATTGTTTTTATCATTATTACTGTCTTTATTATTATCATTATCATTGTTATTATTGTTGTTTTTATTAGTAGTATTTTTGTTGTTTTTATTATTGATTTTATTAATGCTATTATTATTGTTTGATTAGTATTATTAGTGTTATTATTGTTGTTTTTATTATTGTTTTTATTATTGATTTTATTCATGTTATTATTATTGTTTGATAAGTATTATTAGTGTTATTATTGTTGTTGTTATTATTATTATTATTGTTATCATTTTTGTTGTTGATGTTATTATTATTGTTATTACTATTATTGTTGTTGTTATTAATATTACTGTCATTATTATTGCTGTTTTTATTAGTATTATTCTTGTTTTATTAGTATTATTGTTATTATTATTTTTATTTTATCAGTATTATTGCTATTATTATTGTCGTTATTATTCATATTTTTAACATTTGTATTATTATTAGTGTAGTTTTTTACTATTGTTATTGTTAGTAGTAGTGTTGTTGTTATTATTATGGTTATTATTATTATGTTATTATTGTTATTTCTATTAGTGTTGTTATTATTGTTAACATTATTATTGTTGTTGTTATTATTGTTATTAATATTAGTTTTATGTTATTATTTTTATAATTATTAGTGTTGTTAGTATTTTTATCATTATTATTATTATTGTTGTTTTATAATATTACTGGTATTAATATTATTGTGGTTTCATTAATATTATTGTTTTTATTTTCATCAGTATTATTATCGTTATTATTTTAGTTATTATATTTTTAACATTTGTATTATTATTAGTGTAGTTTTTTTTATTATTGTTATTATTAGTAGTAGTATTGTTGTTATTATTATAGTTATTATTATTATTTGTATGTTGTTATTGTTATTACTATTAGTCTTGTTATTATTTTTAACATTATTATTATTACTGTTGTTATTATTGTTATTAATATTAGTTTTATGTTATTATTATTTTAATTATTAGTGTTGTTGTTACTATTGTTATCATTATTATTATTATTATTGTTGTTATTAATATATTCTTGTTATTATTATTGCTGTTTTATTAGTATTATTGTTGTTTTATTAGTATTATTGTTATTATTTTCATTTTCATCAGAATTATTATTGTTATTATTATAGTTATTATATTTTTAAATATTTGTATTATTATTAGTGTATTTTTTATTGTTATTATTATTAGTAGTATTGTTGTTATTATTATAGTTATTATTTGTATGTTATTATTGTTATTACTATTAGTGTTGTTATTATAGTTAACATCACTATTATTATTGTTGTTATTATTGTTATTAATATTAGTTTTATGTTATTATTGTTATAATTATTAGTGTTGCTGTTATTATTGTTATCATTGTTATTATTATTATTATCATTATTATTGTTGTTTGGTAGGACAGGAAGTGGTGGAGGTCCTACTTGTCAGAGTCCTGGCGTGCTCCTCCTGCAGGGTGGCCAGAGTGTGGTTGTGAGCGCTCTCCATGTCCATGATGGACGCCTGGTGGTTTTCATTCATCTCCTCCATCTGCTCGCACAAGGTTTTGTCACACATAGCGATTAGAGCGTGAGTCCCAGTGCCCAGACAATCACCTGCTCCTGCTGCCTCTCCTTCAGGTGACCTATCTGGGCGCGCTGGAGGGCCCTCAGGCTCCTGGTCTCGGCCGTGTGCTGGACTCTCAGACGCTCCTCCAGCGCTCCCAGCTCGCTCTGCTGCTGAGCCTGCAAGTCCCCAAGCTCTGCCTCGAAACCTCGCTCCAGTTCCTGCTTCTCTCGCTGCAGCTGCTCCCAGTGGGCCACGCTGAAAGCTGCAACACAGCGGAAAACATTGTCACTTTCTGGTCCTCTTTGCCATTTTAGCACTTTAGCACATTTTTGTTGTTGTCTTTATGGCACTACTGCTACATTTAGCACATTTGTGGTTGTTGTGGTCATTTCAGCACTTTAGAGCTTCTGCACATATTGTCATTTTAGCACATTAACACATTTTTGTTGTCATTTTAGCATTATCGCATGTTATATCATTCTGGCGCATTTTTGTTGTCATTTTATCACTCAAACATATTTTGCTGTCGTTATAGAACTCCAGCACATTTTTCTCGTCATTTTAGCACTTAAGCACATTTTTGTTGTCTTTATGGCACTAGTGCTACATTTAGCACATTTGTGGTTGTTGTGGTTATTTCCGCACTTTAGAGCTTCAGCACATATTGTCATTTTAGCACATTAGCACATTTGTGTTGTCATTTTAGCACTATCGCATATTTATGTTGTTATATCATTCTGGCGCATTTTTGTTGTCATTTTATCACTCAAGCATATTTTACTGTCGTTATAGCACTCCAGCACATTTTTCTTGTCATTTTAGCACTTAAGCACATTTTTGTTATCTTTATGGCACTAGTGCTACATTTAGCACATTTGTGGTTGTTGTGGTAATTTCAGCACTTTAGAGCTTCAGCACATACTGTCATTTTAGCACATTAACACATTTTTGTTGTCATTTTAGCATTATCGCATGTTGTATCATTCTGGCGCATTTTTGTTGTCATTTTATCATTCAAGCACAATTTGCTGTCGTTATAGAACTCCAGCACATTTTTCTTGTCATTTTAGCACTTAAGAACATTTTTGTTGTCTTTATGACACTAGTGCTACATTTAGCACATTTGTGGTTATTTCAGCACTTTAGAGCTTCAGCACATATTGTCATTTTAGCACATTAGCACATTTGTGTTGTCATTTTAGCACTATCGCATATCTATGTTGTTATATCATTCTGGCGCATTTTTGTTGTCATTTTATCACTCAAGCATATTTTGCTGTCGTTATAGCAATCCAGCACATTTTTCTTGTCATTTTAAAACTTTAGTACATTTTTGTTGTCTTTATGGCACTAGTGCTACATTTAGCACATTTGTGGTTGTTGTGGTAATTTCAGCACTTTAGAGCTTCTGCACATACTGTCATTTTAGCACATTAACACATTTTTGTTGTCATTTTAGCATTATCGCATGTTATATCATTCTGGCGCATTTTTGTTGTCATTTTATCACTCAAGCATAATTTGCTGTCGTTATAGAACTCCAGCACATTTTTCTTGTCATTTTAGCACTTAAGCACATTTTTGTTGTCTTTATGGCACTAGTGCTACATTTAGCACATTTGTGGTTATTTCAGCACTTTAGAGCTTCAGCACATATTGTCATTTTAGCACATTAGCACATTTGTGTTGTCATTTTAGCACTATCGCATATCTATGTTGTTATATCATTCTGGCGCATTTTTGTTGTCATTTTATCACTCAAGCATATTTTGCTGTCGTTATAGCAATCCAGCACATTTTTCTTGTCATTTTAAAACTTTAGTACATTTTTGTTGTCTTTATGGTACTAGTGCTACATTTAGCACATTTGTGGTTGTTGTGGTTATTTCAGCACTTTAGAGCTTCAGCACATATTGTCATTTTAGCACATTAACACATTTTTGTTGTCATTTTAGTTCTATCGCATATTTATGTTGTTATATCATTCTGGCGCATTTTTGTTGTCATTTTATCACTCAAGCATATTTTGCTGTCATTTTGGCACTCTAGCACATTATTGTTGTCATTTTAGCACTTTGGCACATTTTTGTTGTTGTCTTTATGGCACTAGTGCTACATTTAGCACATTTGTGGTTGTTGTGGTTATTTCAGCACTTTAGAGCTTCAGCACATATTGTCATTGTATCACATTAACACATTTTTGTTGTCATTTTAGCATTATAGCATATTTATGTTGTTGTAATTATAGCATTCTGGCACATTTTTGTTGTCATTTTAGCACTTTTCATCATTTCAGAACTTCATTGAGTTTTGTTGATGTAATTTTAGAACTCAAGCACATTAATTAACAATTTAGCACAACGTTTTTTTTGTTGTCGCCATTTTAGCACATATGTTTGATGTCATTTTATTCGATTTTGTTGATGGAGTTTTAGAACTTAAGCACATTTATTTAGTGTCATTGTTTTAGCACTTTAGCACATTTTTTTGTTGTTGTCGTCATTTTAGCACATATGTTTGTCGTCAATTCAGCTAATTTTGTTGTTGTTACTGTCATTTTAGCACTTTAGCATTTTAACACGTTATATGGTGTCATTTTAGCACTTAAGCAAGTGTTTGTCGTTATTTTAGCACTTTAGAACATTTGTTGTTGAAGTTGTCATTTCAGCACTTAAGCACATTTGTTGTTCTGTCATCATTTTAGCAGCTTTGCGTTTTAACACATTATATGGTGTCATTTTAGAACTTAAGCACATGTGTTTGTCGTTATTTTAGCACTTTAGAACATTTGTTGTTGAAGTTGTCATTTTAGCACTCAAGCACATTTGTTGGTCATTGTCATTTCAGCACTTTAGCACATTTGTTGTTCTGTCCTCATTTTAGCACCTTAGCGTTTTAACACATTATATGGTGTCATTTTAGCACTTAAGCACATGTGTTTGTCGTTATTTCAACACCTTAAAACATTTGTTGTTGAAGTTGTCATTTTAGCACTTAAGCACATTTATTGGTCATTGTCATTTCAGCACTTTGCCACATTTGTTGTTGACGCCATTTTAGCAAATGAGCATATTTGTCGTTAAAATACTGTCAAAGCGCTTTGGGCTCCTTAAAAAGGGGTGGAAAAGCGCTATACAAGAACAACCCATTGTCATTTCAGCACTAAAGCACATAGGTTCATCCTTGTCATTTTAGGACTCACGCATTCATGTTGTCACTTAAACACTTCAGCACATTTTTTTGTCGTATTCATTGTAGCACTTTCTTGTTATTTTAGCACTATAACAGTTTAGCACTTTAGCACATTAGTGGTGGATGTTGTGATTTCCACTTACCAACTTCATCCCTGATCCTGGCGAGCTCCTGGGAGAGTTCCCCTTCTGTCACAGCAGCAATCTCACTCTGGAATCACACATCACAATTTCAATGTTTTGCATTATTATTAATAATATTATTATTATTATTGTTAATATTATTGTTATTATTATTATTATGGGCCTGTTGCAATGCAAGCAGCCCACATTATTATTCCGCATATTTCATGTTTCTCTTACACCTAATGCATGACGAACCCCCACATATGTTATACCGTCGGAAAGGTCTCACTTGCGCCTAAGATAGTACAAACCCCGTTTTCATATGAGTTGGGAAATTGTGTTAGATGTAAATATAAACGGAATACAATTATTTGCAAATCCTTTTCAACCCATATTCAATTGAATATGATACAAAGACAACATATTTGATGTTCAAACTGATATACACTTTTTTGGGGGGAAATAATCATTAATTTTAGAATTTGATGCCAGCAACACGTGACAAAAAAGTTGGGAAAGGTGGCAATAAATACTGATGAAGTTGACGAATTCTCATCAAACACTTATTTGGAACATCCCACAGGTGTGCAGGCTCATCGGGAACAGGTGGGTGCCATGATTGGGTATAAAAGCAGCTTTCGTGAAATGCTCAGTCATTCACAAACAAGAATTGGGAAACGGTCACCACTTTGTGAACAAAAGCGTGAGCAAATTGTCAAACAGTTTAAGAACAACAATTCTCAATGGGCTATTGCAAGGAATTTAGGAATTTCAACATCTACGTTCCGTAATACCATCAAAAGGTTCAGAGAATCTGGAGAAATCATTGCACGTAAGCGATGATATAACGGACCTTCGTTCCCTCAGGCCGTACTGCGTCAAAAAGCGACATCAGTGTTTAAAGGATATCACCACATGGGCTCAGGAACACTTCGAAAACCACTGTCAGTAACTACAGTTTGTCGCTACATCTGTAAGTGCAAGTTAAAACACTGCAATGCAAAGCCAAAGCCATTTATCAACAACACCCAGAAACGCCGCCGGCTTCGCTGGGCCCGAGCTCAACTAAGATGGTGATGCTATTCACAAATTTAAAAAAAATATGGGCCAATTGAATGGCCCATATTTTTGTCATCATAGCCAAAAAATGGCCCATATTTATCGGCCAAAAGATTACCTTTTTGGCAAGGTAATCTTGCCAAAAAGCCTAGATTACCTCCTCTTGTAGCCATACGTTCAGCCATACGTTCACGTAGCTCGGTGCTTAATGTCTCATTTTGTTCACCCACGTGTGTATTTTCAACACAGGCTAACTGATAGCATGCTAACGTTAGCGTGCTTGCATGCTAACAGAAGCATTATATATTTTCTTTTAGCTAAATTTGCTTCTGTTTACCCCAGCGTCAAATAACTTGGTATGTGAAACTTGTTGAAACTGATAGCATGCAAACTCTAGCATGCTAGCAAGCTAACACTAGCATGCTAACTTTTTTTTGTGCTGTTTGTTCACTTTTTCTACTTCCGCAGCAATGCGCCTTAAAGCTGTGTTATTTGAAATGTGAGACATGCTAACTTTTAGCATGCTATTGTTAGCACACGTGCTAAGTCAGGGGTCACCAACGCGGTGCCCGCGGGCACCAGGTAGCCCATAAGGACCAGATGAATCGCCCGCTGGCCTGTTCTAAAAATAGCTCAAATAGCAGCACTTACCAGTGAGCTGCCTCTATTTTTAAATTGTATTTATTTACTAGCAAGCTGGTCAAGATTTGCTCGACATTTTTAATTCTAAGAGAGACAAAACTCAAATAGAATTTGAAAATCCAAGAAAATATTTTAAAGACTTGGTCTTCACTTGTTTAAATAAATATATTTATTTTTTTACTTTGCTTCTTATAACTTTCAGAAAGACAATTTTAGAGAAAAAATACAACCTTAAAAATAATTATAGGATTTTAAACACATACCTTTTTACCTTTTAAATTCCTTCCTCTTCTTTCCTGACAATTTAAATCAATGTTCAAGTATTTTTTTTTATATTTTAAAGAATAATAAAAAATGTTTAATTTAATTCTTCATTTTAGCTTCTGTTTTTTTGACGTAGAATATTTGTGAAATATTTTTTGAAACTTATTATGATTAAAATAAAAATTAAATATTCTGGCAAATTGAGAAAATCTGTAGATCCATCCATCCATCCATTTCTACCGCTTATTCCCTTTTGGGGTCGCGGGGGGCGCTGGCGCCTATCTCAGCTACAATCGGGCGGAAGGCGGGGTACACCCTGGACAAGTCGCCACCTCATCGCAGGGCCCAAAATCTGTAGAATCAAATTTAAATCTTATTTCAAAGTCTTTTGAACGTCTTTTAACATTTTTGTTCTGGAAAATCTAGAAGAAATAATTATTTGTCTTTGTTAGAATACATTTCTAACAAAGTGCAGATTGGATTTCAACCTATTTAAAACATGTCATCGAAATTGTAAAATTAATCTTAATCAGGAAAAATGACTAATGATGTTCCATAAATTCTTTTTTTATTTTTTCAACAAAATTCGAATTAGCTAGTTTTTCTGTTCTTTTTTTTTCGGTTGAATTTTGAATTTTAAAGAGTCGAAATTGAAGATTACTATGTTTCAAAATTACATTTTCTTTTTTTTCGTGTTTTCTTCTTTTTTTAAACCGTTCAATTAAGAGTTTTTTTTCATAATTTATTCTCTACAAAAAAACTTCCGTAAAATGACAAAAAATGTACGACGGAATGACGGACAGAAATACCCATTTTTTTTATATATATAGATTTATTTATTAAAGGTAAATTGAGCAAATTGGCTATTTCTGGCAATTTATTTAAGTGTGTATCAAACTGGTAGCCCTTCACATTAATCAGTACCCAAGAAGTAGCTCTTGGTTTCAAAAAAGTTGGTGACCCCTGTGCTAAGTGTTACATTTTAATGTAAGCATGCTATTGTTTTAGGCTAGCTCGATCGCTCGTTTTGTACAGTTACACCTAAAAAAATCACGGATTCAGACACTCTGCCCCATTCTTAAAAGTACGGCGGTTTCCGACGACCACCCCTGGCCAGAGGTCCAGGGCAACCGAAAGCAGGCCCATTAAAATTTCCTCCGGAATTTTTTAGTTATTGTTAGTATTGTTATTATTACGAGAGAAGCCAGATTAGGTGGTTTGGGCATCAGGTCAGGATGCCACCCGAACGCCTCCCTAGGGAGGTGTTTAGGGCACGTCCGACCGGTATGAAGACACGGGGAAGACCCAGGTCACGTTGGGAAGACTTTGTCTCCCGGTTGGCCTGGGAACACCTCGGGATCCCCTGAAAGGAGCTGGACCAAGTGGCTGGGGAGAGGGAAGTCTGGGCTTCCCTGCTTAGGCTGCTGCCCCCGTGACCTTGAATAGAGATGGATGGATGGATGATATTACTATCTGCACCGCCTTGATGATCCCGTCCTGACATGACTCTCCGGGCGGTCATCTTGGTTTCTCTCATCAACCCGTCGCCATGGCAACATCATCCTCCACGGACCCTGCCCCAGACCAACCGTGGGCCACAAGGGACACAAAGTACCGTTCTGGCAAACGATGAAGATGACTCATGCGGAGGTGATCTCACCTTCAGCAGAACCAAGATTAAGATAGTTCTAGATCATATAAGATAGCATACATTTAACTCCTAAACAGTCCACCAGAACCGGACCGGCCGGCGTTGACTCAGCACATTCAATGGCACGTTGCCTCCCCCCCTACACCCGCCCCAAAGAAAAGCACTAATGAACTGGAAGAATTTATTTACCGTGTTGCCGGCACAAGGACGCCTGGAGCAGCCATGGCCCATAAAGGAGCAGACGGCAGCAGCATCCCTTTTGCCGGATGCAGGACCGGAGGAGGAGGAGGAGGAGGAGGAGGAGGAGAGAGAGGGAAGACTCCCCTCCTGTCCTCGCAACAAAGACCATAAAATCCCAGCAGTGCACGCCCAGACCTTAACCCCTTCACTCCCTCACTAACACGCCCACTCACTCATCCCTAGGACCGGGTTTACAGAGAGTCAATAAGTGGATGATGAGCCAAAGACAACATGGCCGTCTGACCGTCCCAATATTTCATATTTTTAAGTATCACTCGTGTTAGCGTTGAATTTAGACAGCTTAAAAGTGCCAACATGTTGTTGGGGGTGTGTAGCTTTAATGCTAATGAGCTGTGTTTGTGTCGGACCAAGGGTGTGATATTGTGTACTTGAGTCATGTTGGACACACACATTGTGGTACAGGGGCACAAATACTGTACGTTAGCGACACTGCATAGTTATGCGAGCTACATGCTAACATACATTTTTAACATAATACTAGGTTGGCAACACTAGCATGATTATGTGAGCTACATGCTAATATAAGTTTTTAACATCACACTAGGTTGTCAACACTGCATAGTTATGTGAGCTACATGCTAACATACATTTTTAACATCATACTAGGTTGGCAACACTAGCATAGTTATGTGAGCTACATGCTAACATAAGTTTTTAACATCATACTAGGTTGGCAACACTTGCAGTTAAGTGAGCTACATGATAACATAAGTTTTTAACATCATACGCAGTTGGCAACATTACCATAGCTGTGTAAGCTACATGCTAACATACGTTTTTAACGTCATACTGGGTTGGCAACACTACCATAGTTTAAGCTCCATGCTAACATAAGTTTTTAACATCATAGTGGGTTGGCAACACTAGCATAGTTATGTGAGCAACATGCTAACATAAGTTTTAACATCATACGAGGTTAGCAAGACTAGCATAGTTATATGAGCTAAATGCTAACATAAGTTTTTAACATCACACTAGGTTGTCTACACTAGCATAGTTATGTAAGCTACATGCTAAGATACATGTTTTACATCCTACTAGATCCTACTAGATTGGCAACATTACCATAGCTTTGTAAGCTACATGCTAACATAAGTTTTCAACATCATGCTAGGTTGGCAGCACTAGCATAATTGAGTGAGCTACATGATCACTTACGTTTTTAACATCATACGAGGTTGGCAACATTACCATAGCTGAATAAGCTACATGCTAACATAAGCTTTTAATATACTAAGTTGGCAACACTATTATAATTAAGTGAGCTACATGATAACATAAGTTTTTAACATCATACGAGGTTGGCAACATTACCATAGCTGTGTAAGCTACATGCTAATATAAGTTTTTAACATCATACTAAGTTGGCAACACTAACATAGTTATGTAAGCTCCATGCTAACATAAGTTTTAACATCATACGAGGTTAGCAAGACTAGCATAGTTATGTGAGCTACATGCTAACATAAGTTTTTAACATAATACTGGGTTGGCAACACTAGCATATTTATGTGAGCTTCATGCTAACATAAGTTTTTAACATCATACTAGGTTGGCAACATTACTATAGTTTTGTAAGCTACATGCTAACATACATTTGTAACATCATACTAGGTTGACAACACTAGCATAGTTGTGTGAGCTACATGCTAAAATAAGTTTTTAACATCATACTAGGTTGGCAACGTTACCATAGCTTTGTAAGCTACATGCTAACATATTTTTTTTTAACATAATACTAGATTGGCAGCACTGATATAGTTATATGAGCTACATGCTAACATAAGTTTTTAACATCATACTAGGATGGCAACACCAGCATAATTATGTGAGCTCCATGCTAACATAAGTTTTTAACGTCATACTAGGTTTGCAACACTAGCATAATTATGTGAACTACATGCTAACATAAGTTTTTAACATCATACTAGGTTGGCAACACTAGCGTAGTTATGTGAGCTCCATGCTAACATAAGTTTTTAACATCATACTGGGTTGGCAACATTACCATAGCTGTGTAAGCTACATGCTAACATAAGTTTTTAACATCATACTAGGTTGGCAACATTACTATAGCTTTGTAAGCTACATGCTAACATACATTTTTAACATCATACTAGGTTGGCAACACTAGCATAATTATGTGAGCTACATGCTAAATAAGTTTTTAACATCATACTAGGTTGGCAACGTTACCATAGCTTTGTAAGCTACATGCTAACATAATTTGTTTTACATAATACTAGATTGGCAGCACTGGCATAGTTATATGAGCTACATGCTAACATAAGTTTTTACCATCATACTAGGTTGGCAACACCAGCATAGTTATGTGAGCTACATGCTAACAAACATTTTTTACATTATACTAGGCTGGAAACACTACCATAACTTTGTAAGCTACATGCTAACATAAGTTTTTAACATCATACTAGGTTGGCAACACTAGCATAGTTATGTGAGCAACATGCTAAATTAAGTTTTTAACATCATATTAGGTTTGCCACAGTAACATAGTTATGTGAGCTACATGCTAAAATAAGTTTTTAACATCACACAAGGTTGGCAACGTTACCATAGCTTTGTAAGCTACATGCTAACATGTTTTTTTTAACATCATCCTTGGTTGGCAGCCCTAGCATAGTTATATGAGCTACATGCTAACATAAATTTTACCATCCTACTAGGTTGGCAACACTAGCATAGTTATGTGAGCTACATGCTAACATAAGTTTTTAACATCATACTTGGCTGGAATCATTACCATAACTTTGTAAGCTACATGCTAACATAGTTTTTTAACATCATACTAGGTTGGCAACACTAGCATAGTTTTGTGAGCTACATTCTAACATAAGTTGTTAACATCATACTAGGTATGCCACAGTAACATAGTTATGTGAGCTACATGCTAATATTACATTTTAACACCACACTAGGTTAGCTACACCAGCAAATAGCTTATTTTTGTGAGCTACATGCTAACATTACACTTTACCATCATTCTAGGTTGACAACAGTAGCATATCTATGTGAGCTACATGCTAACATTCCATTTTAACATCATCCTAGGTAAGCAACACTAGCATAGCTTGTGAGCTATATGCTAACATTACACCTTAATATCATGCTAGGTTAGCATATCGTCAGAAGATAAAGAATCAAACACACCACTACCATGCCTTTAAGTGACTAACAGATACTGTATATTATAGGTGTGGGCCATACTTGCAAACCTTGAGACCTCCGATTTCGGGAGGTCGGGGATGGAACGGAGGTGTGGTTGGGGCGGGGGGCCTGGTTAAGAGGGGAGGAATATAATTCACCAACTCGAGTATTTCATATATATTTCATATATATATATATATATATATATATATATATATATATATATATATATATATATATATATATATATATGTATGTATGTATGAAATATTTGACTTTCAGTAAATTCGAGCTATATATATTTATTATATATATAAATAAAATAAATTTTTGAATTTCCGACAGCACCTATCAAATACACAGTAATAAAAACACAGTTGTTCTACTAACTGTAATGTGCTTGCTGGTTACTAAAAAAAACAACAACACTTACCTTTCACTATTTGAGTAACCTTTGTTCTGCCATTTGCATACTGGCGAGCGATCTCCGAATCCGGGAACATATCCTTCACAGATTTGTTGTAGACATCCCGCAAATGAGAATGGGATGTTGCGTCCAGCTATCAGCATAGCCATCCTTGTCTCAGCATAAATTAAACCATCGGGTCTCCATTTTGCGAGGTGGCCCATAATACTGGGTTGTGAACGATGCTGCGCTGCGGACGCTTTGTGCTTCGCTGACCGTTCATGACCGAGTATATCCGTTTGGCCGCCGTGTTCAATGAAGTCTGTTCTACAAAATTTACAGGCAATATACCCCTTCCACTTCGAACTCTCCTGGATAAACTGAAATTCTTGTTTCCATTCGTTTTGGAACTTGCAAGCGTATTTCTTCATTTTGCTTGTCGACGGTGTAATATATTGGGTTGGAGTCAATAACCAGGCGACGTGATGAAGTTACGTCTCTTTACTGTGGGCTTCAGAACAGACTCCCTAATGCATATGTTCCTTGACTGCACTTAAATGTAGAATATATGTAGAATACATTTATATTTTTCATATAGCTGAGATAGGCGCCAGCGCCCCCCGCGACCCCAGAGGGAATAAGCGGTAGAAACTGGATGGATATGTATTATATATATATATAGAATATATTATATATATTATATTATTTATTATTATCATTGTTTATTGTGAGCGAACTGTGGTGCTGAATATCCCCCAGGGATCAATAAAGTACATTCTATTCTATTCTATGTACAGTAGATGGCAGTATTGTCCTGTTTAAGAGGGTCACAACATTGCTGAGTCAGGTTCTCAGACAGAATTTCGGGAGATTTTCGGGAGAAAATTTGTCCCGGGAGGTTTTCGGGAGAGGCGCTGAATTTCGGGAGTCTCACGGAAAATCAGGGAGGGTTGGCAAGTATGGTGTGGGCATATGTGCAAATATATATGATAGCTGCAATAATGAGGCATAATGAGGCGTATGAATGACACATGTAATAAAAATGCTGACCTTGTGACAGAAGTGCCGGGTGGTGATGGCGAACACGTCCATGCAGAGCGAGGCTTTCTTGAGCTGGGCCTGCAGACTTTGCAGCTGGCGGCCTTGCTGCTCACATCGTTCCCTCAGCAGCTTGATCAGCGCCCGGTCCACTACCTGCTCCCGCTCAGCGCCGCACGCTCGCACCGCTGAGCGCCCACGGGCTGCGCCACGGGACCGCCACAGGACCAAGAGAGGGTTGAAAAAATGAAATGGACATTCATCGGATAATCTCATGAAAGAAACACAAGTCAAATAAAATACAATTGAAACAGTTAGTTTTTATGAAGTTTTACAGTTTTCATAGTTTTCATGTTACGAACGTCTCGTAGTTTTTGTTAACATTTTATAGTTTTTATGTTATGAACGTGTTAAAACAATTGTATCTAAGTTATCACAAAACTTTGTGTTTCAATGAGTTCCCGGCGAGCAGACAAAAGCTGTCTTTAATCCCACCAAGCAGAAGGCTTGTAAAACTCCACTGTGTAGGATGGGAAGCAACATAAAGGTGTTCTGTTTCTTTCATGTATTGTAATCAACAGAAAGAGATTGTCTTGACCCGAGATCTACAAAGCGAAGAGGAAGCAAGACCAGACCCCCCTCCAGGCACCCCTTCTTTGAGCTACTTTACCACCTTTTCTTTGAACTGTTGTAATCAAAGGCGACGGCTGTTTACGACCCCCGTGCCTTAGAAACAGCGATTGCCATGTAATCAGGGAAAGTCCAAATAAAAGAGGAGGCGTACAATTTTTCGCCAGAGCGTGGTGAGACTGTACTTGTGAATAAATTGAAAACAGGAAGTGGACAAAAGTTTTAGCAACTGTTATGTAAAAGAAAAGGGGTAAAATTAAATAAGCTCTGCTTCTTCCTACTCTTTTTTAACATTGTTCAAAAGAGAAACTGGAAATTGTGATGTATCATGCTGTATGCTTGCATGTTCGAAATAAACTCAAACTCAAGAGTACAGTCCAGATGTCTCCTCAATTGAGCCAAATTTTATTCTTTTTGTTTAATTCCTTGTTTAATAGATGTCATCAGTGATTGAACCTGACAGAGCGTTACATTGTTTTTGTTGTCATGTTAACACGTTATTATTCATAACGAGCCAATCTTAACTCAAAAAAAAAGGACCAAACGAATGGCGCTCTCGGCAAAAGTTCAAAACTTGGCTAAGAAAACAAAACTACCACAAAGGCAAAACTATGGACATAAAACGAAACTTGCAAACTATGGCATGGATAAAGAAACCTTACTTGGAATGAGAAAAGAGCATGAAAAAGAGCAGCATGAATCATCAGCATGAATAACAAGGGTGTGTAGAGGGTGATGTCGCCAGGCTGACTGCCTGGCAACAACAGGCTTAAATGGTGCTGTGGTGATTATCAGGTGCATTGAGTCCAAATGAATCATGTGCGTGGCATGAGGACATGTGAAAACTAATGGGTTGTCATGGAAACAAAGCAGGGAGTGAAAAAACAGGAACTGAATGAGTGCAAAAACCAAACAGAACATAGCCAAATTAAACATGATCACCAAGACATGACAAATAGAAGTGCGGACATTGATGTTCTGTGTACCACTCACCTACGCACGCGCGCACACACGCACGCACGCACGGACGCACGCACACACACACACACAGACACACAGACACACAGGAGGACAGACTGTAGGTACACAGAACATCAGAGGGTCAAATGTGCGAGAAAATGAGAGCAGACAGTGTTGACAAACAATGGTGCAACCTTGTGTGGGAACCGCAGGTGCAAAAACACACCAAAGAGAATCCTTGTAGGATAGAGAAACCGGCAGAGAAATTTTCCGTGCAACGTTCATTATGTTGTTACTCAGCCAGCGTTTGTGGGTCTGATGGATGTTTACCTTATCCCAATAAACATCTGTTCAGTAATTTTCCGCATGTTTGATTGTGAGGCATTAAAAGCCACAAAATGCAACGGGTCCATCAGACCCACAACAATGTGAACATTACACAAGGTTTAGTTAGGAATAATAACGTGTTAACATAAAAATATGAAATGTTTATAACAAAAACAATGAAACGTTCTATCGGATTCAAACACTGATGACATCTCTTAAACAAGACAAGAAGCAAGGAATTAAACAGAGACAGAATTAACTTTGGCTCAATTGAGGAGAAACAGATGTTTACCTTATCCCAATACACATCTGTTCAGTATTTTAACATATAAATATTTGATTGTGAGGCATTAAAAGCCACAAAATGCAACCGGTCCAACAGATTAACAACAATATGAACATTACACGAGGGTTAAGGTCACAGGACCTCCTTGGCGTGTTTGTTCCTAGAGCTAACACAAGTCTCGGTTGAAAAATACAAAAAAAAAGCCTTTCCATTCACTGCTCCATGGTCATGGAATGTAATATAAAAAGATCTGAGGTTACCTGAACTCATCACTTTGAGAGAATTTCAGGCCGAGAAGCCGTTCCTTTTGGGGGCACTGAACTAGTTTTTAAATTGTTTTTATTGACACATTGTATTCTTTACCTATTACGTGGTTTTATGTTTATGTTTACGCTTTTATCCACAGTGTGACCGCTCCTGTTTTTGTTGTGCTTTATTGCTGCCTTTTTGGCCTTGTAAACAAGATTTTAACCTCCATGACTTTTCACCTGGTTAAATAAAGGAGAGAGATGACTGCTGACTCCCCAGCATTGCAGCTACTGGAGACGGTTGCTATGGCAACAGTTAATGAAGGGCAGACCGAGGGTGGATGATGATGATGACACGCTGGCACGCACACACCGTGCAAACTGAGACTCACCAGGGGACTGAGACTTGGGGGAAAGCCCTGCACACGTTTTAGGCCACGCCTTGTCCGCCTCTTTGGTCTCTTTTCGAGAAGCTGTGATGTAAAAATGTTTGGATTATTACACAGAAGAATTACATCATTAAACTATTTTTCTCATGTTTCCAGTCAGGTTCGTTGCCCTGAAAAGGAGCGTTGCGGTCTCATTAGGCCAGTTAGTCCTTGGAATAACAACTCTGACCTCTGAGTAGTGTAGTTTCGCTGAGAAACGATGATCACCTATACCAGTGGTCCCCAATTGATAACTGTCCGCAGAAGAATGTTTTTATTAATTATTATTATTATTATTTTTTTTTTATAAATTTAATTGTTTTTATTAAATCAACATAAAAAACACAAGATACACTTACAATTAATGCACCAATCCAAAAAAACTCCCTTTTTCATGACAAAGAAAAAAATAAAATTAAAAATAAAAATCTCCTCTGGGTGTTGTTGATGAATGGCTATCGCTTTGCATAGTAGAGTTTTAACCTGCACTTACAAAGGTAGCGACCAACCGTAGTTACTGACAGTGGTTTTCTAAGTGTTCCTGAGCCCATGTGGTGATATAATTTATGCACTGATGTCGCTTTTTGATGTAGTACCGCATTAGGGATCGAAGGTCTGTAATGTCATCGCTTACGTGCAGTGATTTCTCCAGATTCTCTCAATCTTTTGATAATATAACGGACCGTAGATGGTGAAATCCCTAAATTCCTTGCAATAGCTGGTTGAGAAATATTGTTTTTAAACTGTTGGACAATTTGCTCTCAGGCATTTGTTGACAAAGTGGTGGCCCTCGCCCCATCCTTGTTTGTGAATGACTGAACATTTTATAAAAGCCAACCATGGCACCCACCTGTTCCCAATTAGCCTGTTCCCCTGTGGAATGTTCCAAATAAGTGTTTGATGAGCATTCCTGAACTTTTTCACTCTTTTTTGCCACTTGTGCCAGCTTTTTTGAAACATGTTGCAGGCATTAAATTCCAAATGAGCTAATATTTGCAAAAAATAAAGTTTTCTAGTTCGAATGTTAAATATCTTGTCTTTGCAGTCTATTCAATTGAATATAAGTTGAAAAGGATTTGCAAATCATTGTATTCTGTTTTTATTTACCATTTACACAACGTGACAACTTCACTGGTTTGAAACAGATATGGGTAATATGTGAATAAGATAGTTTTTAACATAAATTAATACAACCAAGACAAAAAGAGTTAAGTTAAAATTTGAGCACAGGGATTTCATGGAAATACTGTAGTCATAATTTTTTCACAGAAAATGTTGTGTTATGATAAAAAATAGTATTACAATAATACATGTAACGTATTATCAGACAAAGTTGCAATTTGATGGGGAAAAAGGCAAAATCTCAAGAAAAAGCTGAAACGTTAAGAAATAAGAATGTTATGGGGTGTCCAAAGTGCACATCTTTAAAATACTATCAAAAAAAAATCTAAAAGTGGAATAAAAGAGCAAACAGGTGAAATGTAACAAGAAAAAGTTGCAATAATTAAAAAAAAGCTGCCATGCAGGTAGTTTTTTTTTGGTATGTTATTTTTGCTTTAAAACTGTCATTGCTCAATAAATAATAATGAATCAAAATGAATGTTGTTATGAATCGCGGACATTTTGAACTCTAGTTACTTCGATACCGTCGATCATAATATTTTATTAGAGCGTATCAAAACACGAATTGGTATGTCAGACTCAGCCCTGTCATGGTTTAACTCTTATCTTACTGATAGGATGCAGTGTGTCTCCCATAACAATGTGACCTCGGACTATGTTAAGGTAACGTGTGGAGTTCCCCAGGGTTCGGTTCTTGGCCCTGCACTCTTCAGCATCTACATGCTGCCGCTAGGTGACGTCATACCTTTCACTGTTATGCTGATGACACCCAACTCTACATGCCCCTAAAGCTGACCAACACGCCGGATTGTAGTCAGCTGGAGGCGTGTCTTAATGAAATTAAACAATGGATGTCCGCTAACTTTTTGCAACTTAATGCCAAAAAAACGGAAATGCTGATTATCGGTCCTGCTAGACACCGAACTCTATTTAATAATACAACTTTAACATTTGACAACCAAATTATTAAACAAGGTGACTCGGTAAAAAATCTGTGTATTATCGTCGACACAACTCTCTCCTTTGAGTCACACATTAAAAGCGTTACTAAAACGGCCTTCTTTCATCTCCGTAATATCGCTAAAATTCGCTCCATTTTGTCCACTAAAGACGCTGAGATCATTATCCATGCGTTTGTTACGTCTCGTCTCGACTACTGTAATGTATTATTTTCGGGTCTCCCCATGTCTAGCATTAAAAGATTACAGTTAGTACAAAATGCGGCTGCTAGACTTTTGACAAGAACAAGAAAGTTTGATCATATTACGCCTGTACTGGCTCACCTGCACTGGCTTCCTGTGCACTTAAGATGTGACTTTAAGGTTTTACTACTTACGTATAAAATACTACACGGTCTAGCTCCAGCCTATCTTGCCGATTGTATTGTACCATATGTCCCGGCAAGAAATCTGCGTTAAAAAGACTCCGGCTTATTAGTGATTCCTAGAGCCCAAAAAAAGTCTGCGGGCTATAGCGCGTTTTCCGTTCGGGCTCCAGTACTCTGGAATGCCCTCCCGGTAACAGTTCGAGATTCTACCTCAGTAGAAGCATTTAAGTCTCACCTTAAAACTCATCTGTATACTCTAGCCTTTAAATAGACCTCCTTTTTAGACCAGTTGATCTGCCGCTTCTGTTCTTTCTCCTATGTCCCCCCCTCTCTTGTGGAGGGGGTCCGGTCCGATGACCATGGATGAAGTACTGGCTGTCGAGAGTCGAGACCCAGGATGGACCGCTCGTCGGGACCCAGGATGGACCGCTCGCCTGTATCGGTTGGGGACATCTCTACGCTGCCGATCCGCCTCCGTTTGAGATGGTCTCCTGTGGACGGGACTCTCGCTGCTGTCTTGGATCCGCTTGAACTGAACTCTCGCGGCTGTGTTGGAGCCACTATGGATTGAACTTTCACAGTATCCTGTTAGACCCGCTCGACATCCATTGCTTTCGGTCCCCTAGAGGGGGGGGGGTTGCCCACATCTGAGGTCCTCTCCAAGGTTTCTCATAGTCAGCATTGTCACTGGCGTCCCACTGGATGTGAATTCTCCCTGCCCACTGGGTGTGAGTTTTCCTTGCCCTTTTATGGGTTCTTCCGAGGATGTTGTAGTCGTAATGATTTGTGCAGTCCTTTGAGACATTTGTGATTTGGGGCTATATAAACATTGATTGATTGATTGATTACTTTAAATCAAATATTCCACTTCCGACAATTTTTGGGAGGATCAAAATATTTGACAAAAAAGGGATAAAAACATGAGAAGACAAACAAATATGTAAATCGAAAGTTAATAAACAGATTTGTTGATTTATGACTTCTTTTCAACACTTTTACGAGTGGGGCCTTTTTAGTTTCCATAGACTTTTTTTAGTGAGGATGTATTTTTAACTTGTCATTGATCAAAAACTAATAATGAACTAAAATCAATGTTGTTAAGAACTATTGACACATTTAAAGCTACAATTACTTCACATCAAATATTCCCACTTTGAACATTTTTGGAGAGAAAATACTGCATATTTTGTGTTTTTGCCATAAAAACAAGGTTTTCTTTGATAAACAAAAAACATGAACAATTTTAACTTGATGTCAACGGATAAATCCGAAGTTGAAATATATATATTTAAGCATTTAAAGTTAAAAAGATCAGTAAGGGGTCACCCACATCTGCGGTCCTCTCCAAGGTTTCTCATAGTCATTCACATTGACATCCCACTGGATTATGAGTTTTTCCTTGCCCTGATGTTGGATCTGAACCGAGGATATCGGTGTGGCTTGTGCAGCCCTTTGAGACACTTATGATTTCAGGCTAAATAAATAAACATTGATTGATAGATTGAAATACATGACTTATTTTTAACATTTTGTTGACTGAGACCATTTTGGTTTCTTCAACATATTTTGTATTGGTATCAAAAATAAAAAAAATATAAAAATGTCCGCCGCATGTTGTCATTTTTCAGTGTGAGGCACTCAGTGGAAAAAGTTAGGACACCCCGAGTGAGATATTAAAGTGTCATAGGCCATTTATTTCCGTAATAACTCAACAGCAACCCTTTTTGGGTGCTTTTTTTTCTCTCACGATATTGGAAATAATGTACTTTTATTCATGTCAAATGTTAAAAAATAGGCAGCTGTTGTGAAATATGCTTTTGAAAATCTCACAAAGTGAAACAAAGAAAGCTCTTAATTATTCATACAAAAAGCTGTTGTTGCATCTCCAAGGCTTTAATTCTCCGATGAATTGACGTCTTAAATAGAAGAACCTATTTGCTGTTTGGAAGAATGTCGTTTATATCCTTTAAAAAGACAAAATACGTCAATGTGAATGACAAAAGGTTAAAAATAGTCTTTTTGTGGTGTGTTATCATTACATTCCTCATCAGGCACATTCGAAAGCTAATTGCTAAATTATTAAAGACGTCAAAAATGCTTAAGGCTGTTTCTGCAATAATCCACCTGGGACCTTTTTTTTGGTTTCATATAATTGGACTTCATTTTTCTTTTTTGTTTCAGATGAAGCCTCACTTTTACAACCATGAATAATATTTCCTCAGTGAGTACACCGATGGCATCTTGTTGTACTTCTAAGATTTGAGAATATATTTCTAATTTGGACAGGTAGCAGGATTCTTTCCATGCTAAATGCTAATATACATGTTAGCGAGAGTCCAAGAATTAGCTTATGTTGAAAACAATTTTCGCAATGACAAAAAACATCGGCTAATATCAGCGTTAGCGCTAAGATGAGCTTATGTTAACACTAGCTGTCAGCTTAATAAAATGAGCTATAGTTTAATATTAGCTAAAGTTAGCAAATATTAGTTAGTGTTTCTCTCCGTCTTGTCAGTGATTTTTTTCTTAATAATGAGCTCGCAGCAGCCAGCGTCATCTCACAAGATCCACGGGTGACGAGAATGTCAAACAACTGATGAAAGTGAAGTCTTGGTGAAGATTGATGATTGCTCATTTTTATGTCTATTTTTTTAATGCCTGGCTTGCGATCGACTGACACACCCTCCGAGATCGACGAAATGCCCACCCCTGATATAAAGTGTGTAGCATTAAAGGTAACTGGATATCCAACTACCATACAAATACTGAAAATTTCGGATTATAAGTCGCTACTTTTTTTCCCCACGCTTTGTACCGTGCGGTTTATAAAACGGTGCGGCTAAATTATAGATTTTTCTTTGCTGACGGCCATAATTAGACTTAGACTTCCTTTTTATTGTCATTCAAATTTGAACTTTACAGTACAAATAGGAACAAAATTTCGTTGCATTAGCTCTTGGTAGTGCAGGATAAAAAAAAAAAAGCAATAATGCAAATGTGTTGTCTGTCTCAAGATCAATAATACAGACGAGGCGTGTTGTCTGAGATTTCAACGTTTACTTTTTTAGTGTGTGCATATCACAACATCCAAACTGTCAACATGGCCACATACAACTCCCCCCACCGCGCATGCTCGTCACTCCCGTTGCATGCTGGGTAGTGTAGTTCTATTATTCCCTGGCTCATAACATCACATCTTTCCCCCTATAAAGAAATAGTGTTTAACTCAAAGTGTTATTTTTTTAAACTACAACTTTTTCATTTTTTTAGCATTGTAACCACACAAAAATGTCAAAGCATTTATGTCAACTCTTTTTTTTTTTTAACAACTTGCAAAAACCAAGAGTTCTTAACAACTCTCAATCAGCCTCTTAGGTGGCTGAACATGTCTCTTAGGTCTAGACAGTCTCTCAACAGTAGGTGACGCGGACACTGCTGTCAGTCCTTGGTCAGCAAGGTTAGGCTCCGTGTCAACAAGTTCTGCAGGTCCAGCTGAGTCATGTTGAGCCTTTTCCTGAGCTGCAATGTTTCCTTCAGTCAGCTGTAGTTGAAGATCCGTACGGTTCCTTCTCAGAGACGGTCCATTTTCCATCTGGATCCTATACGAGCGTGGAGCAACTTCCTCTTCCACCTGTCCTTTTTGTCTCCAGAGGCCTGTAGAAATGTCTCTGAGATGCACAACATCTCCTGGCCTCAGCATAGGCAGGTGTTTTGCAGTTGTATCATGCAGATGTTTTTGCTTTGCTTTTTGTACTTCCTTAGCTTGTCTGACCTTGTGTGCGCCTTTGGGTGTCAGCAAATCCTCGTTGACTGGTAGGTTGGAGCGAATGCGCCTACCCATCAGCATTTGGGCTGGTGACAGTCCATTTTGTAGAGGTGCACTCCGGTAGATCAGTAAACTTTTCTGAAAGTCATCTTTGTACTGTGATTTGTTTAGCAAGTTCTTTACAGTTTTAACAGAGTATTCTGCCAAGCCGTTGGACTTTGGATAAGTTGGACTTGACGTAGAGTGTTGAAAACCCCATTCCTTGGCAAAGGCAGCAAACTCACAGCTAGAAAACTGGGGACCATTGTCGGAAAACAGTTCGCATGGAACACCATGTCTGGCGAACAGTCTTTAAATAACTGACAACTGCTTTGCTCGATGTTGACTGCAACGCTCCAATTTCAGGATAGTTCGAAAAGTAATCTGTGACTACCACGTAGCTCCTTCCATCGAAGTCAATAGATCAGTTCCTACTTTGTAGTAAGGTCTGTGTGGCACTGGATGAGTCATCAGTGGCTCCGCTTGTTGTTTTGGCCTGTAAGTTCGGCAAATTCCACATGACATTGTTGTTTGGCTAATATCGTGATTGATCCTTGGCCAGTACAATACTTCTCTAGCCCTCCTTTTACACTTGACTTCACCAAGGTGGCCTTCGTATATCTTTTCGAGCATCTGCTTGCGCAGTGAGTACGGAATAACAAATTTGCTCCCTTTTAGCACAATGTCATCCACCACTGTGAGCTCAGCTCTACAATTCCAATAGTCTTGTATTTTCAAGGGGCAACCCTTTTTTGTTGTCAGGCCATCCATTCTGTACTGCGCTCTTGAGTTCTTTCACAGTTTCATCTTCAATAGTCTCTCTCCGTATTTGTTCTGTTCTGTCTGCAGTCACCGGCAAAGATGTCACAACCATATCTACATATGCCTGTATCTCAGTGATATTTTCACTGTCTGCAAGTTCTCTTTTATCCACTGCTCTAGACAATGTGTCGGCTGTGTACATATATTTTCCTTGTGTATATATAATGTGCACGTCATATTTTTGCAGTCGAATTAGCATGCGCTGTATTCGTACTGGACAGTCATTCTACGGTTTGTTCATGATGGACACCAACGGTTTGTGATCGGTTTCCACTTGAAACATCTGTCCATATACATATTGATGGAAACGCTCGCATGCATACAAACTTGCCAACAGTTCTTTCTCGATTTGAGCATACCTGGTCTCGGCACTTGTCAGTGCTCTGGAAGGCATAGGCGACAGGTAGCCACTGCTCTTCATGTTGCTGCAGTAGCACTGCTCCCAAGCCGTACTGTGATGCATCTGCCGAGATCCTGGTGCTCTTCTCGGGGTCATAAAACTTTAACACGGGCTCCTGTGTAAGAGTCTCCTTCAGTCTCAGAAAACATTGTTCTTGCTCGTGGCACCATAACCATTCATTCTTTTGTTCAAGAAGACTCCTGAGAGGTGCTGACTGGGTTGACAGTTGTGGGACAAACTTAGCAAGATAGGTGACCATCCCTAGGAAACGTCTGACCTCATCTTTGTTGGTTGGCCTTTCCATGTTGATGATTGCTGAAGTTTTTCTCGGATCTGGCTTCACGCCCTCTTCACTCACAACATCTCCCACAAAGGTCAGTGACTTCACTCCAAACTCACATTTTTCTTTGTTAAGTTTCAGGTTCACCTCCCTTGTCTTGTCTAGCACTTGTCTCAGTCTTTCGTCGTGTTCTTTTTGTGTTGACCCCACACTATGATATCATCCATCATTGTCTCAACTCCGGGTATGTGCTCAAAAATCATGTGAATGGTCTTGTGATATACTTCAGGCGCTGACAAGATGCTGTATGGTAGACGAAGAAACCTGTACTTGCCCTCCGGGGTGTTAAATGTGCACAGTCTCTCCTCATCAAGCTTCATCTGCCAGAAACCTGATGAAGCATCTAAATTGCTGAACCATTTTGCGCCAGCAAATTGTGCCATGATCTCTTCCCTGGTTGGTAACTTAAAGTGCTCTCTTCTGATCGCTTTATTTAGGTCTCTTGGATCCAAGCATATTCTTAGGGCACCTGTTTTCTTTTGCACAACAACCAGCGAGCTGACCCATTCAGTTGGCTCATCTATTCTCTTAATGACTCCCAACTTTTCCATTTGCGCTAGTTCATCTTTCAGTTTTTCACACAGAGCAAATGGGACTTTCCTGCACGGGTGCACAACAGGAAACACATATTTATCTACACATATTTTATGTAGTCCAGGTAGACATCCAAGTCCTTGAAAGCAGTCTTTATACTCTTCCATGAGTGAGTCTTGAGCATTTGTAGTTTCTTGAGATGTCACCACAAACATTCTTTTGACAAGATTGAGCTTTGTGCATGCACTGAGTCCCAGGATTGGTTGTACACTCATATCCACAATCAGTAGCTGTGCTCTCATTTGTCGACCCTTGTGTTTAAAAGTTGCAATACATCCACCTTTAACAGGAACTCGTTCTCCAGAGTATCCACTTTCTTTGGTTTTTACTGGATGGATTTTGCTCTTTACAGTCAGTGTTTTGTAATCTTCCAAAGATAGCAGGTTTACGTGAGCACCTGTATCTAACTTGAATGGTATTGTCGTCTGATTCACTGTAATTGGAACAATCCATTCTTCTTTTTCAATTGTGCACGCTTGCACCACATTGACAATAAACTCATCCTTATCATCATCTTCTTCAACTGTGTGAACTTTCTGTCTTGAAGCTGCTTTACAACACTTTGCATAGTGATTGCTCCTTCCACAGTTGTTACATGTTTTTCCATAAGCAGGACAATATTTTGGCTTGTGGCTGCCTCCACATTTACCACATTTAAATCCCACAAATTTGTCTTTTTGATCCTTTTGTTTGGTACACATTTTCTTTTTCCATTGTTCTTTATGTATGGCATGCACTGTTGTTTCACCTCTTCGTAACTCTTTTGTTTGTGCTCTGGTGGTCTCAGCTGCTCTACACATACTGACACACTTATCTAACGTAAGCCCAGTTTCTCAAAGCAGTCTTTCTCTTAGTGCATTATTCATTGTACCACAAACAATCCTATCTCTCACTAATGAGTCTCTCAGAGTGTCAAATTCACATGTTTTGCTTAGTGTATGAAGCTCCGCCATGTACTGATCAAAAGGTACTCCTTGCTTTTGGTCATGTGTGAAAAACTTATACCTCTCAAATGTCACGTTTTGACGAGGCACAAAGTATTCTTCGAACTTTGTCATTAGCTGTTTCAGTGTCAAATTAGCTTCATCCAGCTGAAAGCTATTATATATGTTCAAAGCATCTTCTCCAATAACATGCAAAAGAATGTGAGCTTTCAGCTTTTCATTGTCACCTTGCTGCTAAATATATATTAAATCTTTGCTTAAAACGCTTCCAGTTATCAGCAAGATTAGCCGTTAGTAGCATTGGGCTAGGTGGACTTAGCTTTTCCATGACTGTACTTTGGGTAAGTTACCGGGACTTCACAGCTCTTTGTGTTGTTGGCTTTCTTCCAACTCGGGCACAAGATCCTCTTCTATTTGTTCAATCTGTCCCTTGTCGTCTGTGTCACTTTACCGCCGCTCATAGTCTTCACACACCGTAGCAAACTCCTCAGAAATGTGGCGTCCTTCGCACGTTGTCACTCACGCGACCGAAGACACTCGTCTTTCGTGGCTCCCTCGTGGCAAACATTTCTTCCGACGCTGCTCACGGCCACTTCTGACACCATGTGTTGTCTGTCTCAAGATCAATAATACAGACGAGGCGTGTTGTCTGAGTTTTCAACGTTTACTTTTTTAGAGCGTGCATATCACAACATCCAAACTGTCAACATGGCCACATACAACTCCCCCCACCGCGCATGAGCATGCAACGGGTATGCTGGGTAGTGTAGTTCTATTATTCCCTGGCTCGTAACATCACAGCAAATAGTTGTTCTTTTTAAACCAAGCAAACACAATGACAAGGTGTCTTGTTTGTGCTGTGGCGCCATCTTTTCGCTCACTGCAGTGTCCTTCCATTTAGTGCTTTCAACCGGCAGTAGAAGAGCCGTTCCATCTTCCAGCTGACTGTAGCGTTTCTACTTGTATGGATTCTTCATTCATCACTCCGAGCAACCTTTGTAAGTTTTACAATATAACTAAAACTATTTTTACTTACTAAACCGTCCCATTTGTGATTTCTGCAGGTTTGTTTTCATGCATATTTGCGCATGCGACCACATTGTGTTCAAGCTAGCGTTGTTAGTATTAGCTAAGATGCTAACACATTTTTGAGTGTGTTAGTGTTATTAACTTACAATGACACTGTTTTTGTATAGTTTCACGTTCACAAATTGGTGGAGTTATTGGGTCTGTTTAGCTGATTGGAGAGCTGGATTCTGCAGCTAGTGGGTCCCTGGCAATGACTTCTGTTTTGTTTGATCATCCGTTTTACTGCCGTGTTACGGACACCGTTTGGAAACAATTAAGGTATGAAAATAAACATTCACAAAGTATATATTTGCGGCTTACACTGTAGTCCAGTTTGGCCAATATATGGACAGTTTGGTGGGTGCGGCTTATACAGGGGTACACTTTCTAGTCCGGAAAATAAGGTAGTTTGAATTTCATGACGTTGCAAAAATATATTTTCTTCCGATCCTGCCTTTGATTATAAAAAACTAACTGACGACAGTTCACAGTTGGTGTGTTGGTCCAGTTGGGGCGGTATAGCTCGGTTGATAGAGCGGCCGTGCCAGCAATTTGAGGGTTGCAAGTTCGATCCCCGCTTCTGCCATCCTAGTCACTGCAGTTGTGTCCTTGGGCAAGACACTTTACCCACCTGCTCCCAGTGCCACACACATTGGTTTAAATGTAACTTAGATATTGGGTTTCACTATGTAAAGCGCTTTGAGTCACTAGAGAAAAAGCGCCATATAAATATAATTCACTTCATTTCACTTGGTCAAGAACTCACGCTGAGAAGTCTGGCTGGTATCGTTGTCGTTAATCTGGCCGCTGGACAAAGACGACACACTTCTGGCGACACCCACGGCGGCGTTTCGAGCACTTGGTAGCGTGGAGAAGCCAGGGGAACGGAGACCAGTTTGTCCCGATTTGATCAGTATATTCCTTGAGATCTCCGGACCCGACCGTTTTTGGTCTCCTGAGGACAGATAGATCGTGGTGGTTGACTAAAAAGCAGCAGCTAAGACTTTGAAGACACCTCGTCGGGATCTTACCTGTGGACTCCCTTGGACCTGTCGGTGGAAGTCGCGCTTTGGCTGCAGGTTGTCTGGTGACGGCACACAACCCGAGCTGAGGCCTTGCCGCCCTGGGGGTGTGATAGCCTCCATCTTGGAGGTAGTGCTGCTGAGAGACTTGGGGACGTGAGTCCGGGGGTCTTCCTTAGGGCTTACCAACCAAAAACTAACGTCTGAAGAAAACGGGTCTTACCTCTTGGGGACATTGGGTGTCCTCATGATGACTAGAAGGTTTCAGCCCAGAAGGACAGTGTCCAGACAGCTCCTGTCTGTACTTGTCAAACATGGTGTTGTAGGAGACTTTATATGAAGGTCCAACCCTTGGCTCTGCATGAGCCGGAGTACAGGAGAGTGGGGGATCCGTTCCCTGGGGATTCTTGCGTATGCAGGTGATGATTTTTGGACGGACATTTTTGGGCGTAGTAGGAGAAAATGACCTCTTGATGTCTACAGGAGCTACAGGTTTGGGGATCCCACTGCTTAGATGTGTCTTAGGTGTTTTTGTCGTTGAATTTCTTGTAGGGGAGCCGTGAAGGGCCGCTTGGACATTGGACACCTTGGCCGGAGAGGCAGGAGGTTGTTTCCTGGGCAATGACGACGGGGTCGCCGTGCGACTGGGGCTCCCCCACGGTTTCCTCCTCTCCAGGCTGGAAGAGCGCGAGGCGATCTCGAAGGAGCTCTGAGGCTTCTTTGTGGAATTATCAAAGGAGAGCTGCTTCTTGAAGGTGTATTCAAACACGGGCTGCTTTTTCAAGCTTCTCTCAAAGGAGTTCTGCTTTTTCAAGGAGGTATCAGAGGATGCTGGATTCTTGACAACATTGGGCGGAGATCCTTTGGTTTTCCGAGGGCTCACGTTGCCTTCAAAAGGCTCGTCTGTTTGTGTGCTTTTCTTGCTTTTAGTGTTTTTGACGGGTGAAGCCTCGCGTTCAGATGCACCTTTCAAAGCTTTATTTAAGTGGTTATTCATCCTGTTGTGCTCCGCCTCCTTTTTGGCTTCAGGATCCTTTGCGCAAACAGTGGAGTTCAGATTCAAATCCACGCAGGACTCACGTTTTTTTGGGGTATTTTCTGTCTTGCACATCTCTCCCTTGTTGTCCACAGAAGCGGAAGCAAAACCATCAGACTGATCAGTCGCCGTTTCTTCTGCGGTTCTGCTGCTCGAAGGCGGCGGATTGTTGCGCTCCTGTAGCCCGACAAAATCCTCCCCGTCCTCCACCACGTAGGCCTCCAGCTCCTGACACTCCAGCATCTCGAACTCTGCCAGCTCAGGGTCGTCACACGGGCAATCCGTCCCCCAGATGACCGCCTTGTCCTGGTCGGACACAGGGCTGCCACCGCCCATTCTCCCGCCGCCGTCCGTCCTGATATCGTTGGCGTTTCCATCAGCCGGCGCCTCCTCTTGCAGGTTGTCATTCCTTAGCGACTGGACTCTATCACACATTTCTGAATCAATTCTAGGTAGGACTTTAGTAAGGACAGAATCACTTAGTCATGGCTCCTGTTTGCACGGAAATCCAGTCACCGCACGACCCTGAAAAAAGAAAACAATACTCAGAGAAACTCTTCTATACTCCGACCAAAACAAGAGGACCAATCCTTACCCAAAACCAACCCTCCCCTCTAAGAACAATAAAATATTTTCAGAAAATGTTGTGGACTTTTCTGCTTAATCCAGGTTTTCAGTACAATTCTGTTCAAGATTAGAGAAACATTGTACAGGGAGACAGAACAGGAACAGTGATGGGTGTGCCCCTTAAAAGTTGAATAGGTTCTTGGGGTGGGGGGCTCCAGATTGAGGCCTTGAAAAAAAAAACTTAATAGCAAACAAAAACATGTTCCACAGAATCCACAAAACTTTCAACAGAGGGGAGGGGAGCTATGGTGGTAGGCTGCTGCTATCTAAGCCCATGCTCAGCGGTCCATCGCCCCTAAGGGATTCAAACGGTGGTAAATATGTGCAATTGGGGGGAGGGGGGGGTGGAGTTGTGTGTACAAATGCGCATTGTAAAGGTGAGTGTTGTTGTGTCTATAGGCCTGGGGTCGCTCCGCAGGCATTACTAGCAAAGTCAACTTCCAAGTTTACTTGCTCACTGGAGAAATAGCTGAAGTTAAAGTTCCTGAAGTCTTTTGGGATCTTACAAGGGAGGCAAGGAAAAACTCTACAGACGGATTGCCAACAAAGTCGGTAGTTGCACTGAAAATCAATGTTTTTGTTGTTTCTTGTATTATAAAACCTGTTTTAATGTCCTTTTGACCAGGTCACTTTTGTAAAAGAGTTTTTACCTGGGGAAATAAAGGAAAATGCGAATGGAATGCCTTAAACTTTGTCAGTCACGTTGAGACCAGCCCACTCGTCTTTTCCGGTGTCAGCAGGTTTGGACGTTAAACTGGGTTAAAGGGTTTGCAACCTTTAAGTGGAGAACCGTTCCTTGGATTGACAGGAAAATTATAATTGTGGAAAAATACGGAAATTTTATCATATGTGTTCTAAGGCTGTGAATCTTTAGGCACCACATGATTCAATGTGATTCAAATGTTGGGGGTATTGATCTGATTCAGAATCGATTCTCGATTTAAAACAATTCCGGAGTAAAAATACCTGGTAGTGGTAAATACAAAAAAATATATTCAAAATTAAATATAATTTTAAAAAATTAAAATTTTGAGAATTTAGGGGCATTGTATACATCCATTCATTTGAATGGAAATTTCCTAGACATTTGGGAATTTTGGGAAATCTGGGATTTTTTTTAAAATATTGATAATGACAGAATTGTGCTATATGATATAAATGTGTTGGCGTTGGAATTTTTTCAAACAGTTGAAAAATGTTGATGTTTTAACAGTTTGAAACTGAATCGGTGTTTCGGAATTCCTCAATGGAATTTCTGGAAAACCGGGAGTTTGTGCGTAGAAGTAGGACCATTTGTTGTCCCAACTAAGAGGAATGTTTTAAAGGTGGAATGCTCAAAAACGATTGAAAAATGTGGACTGTGAAAACGTGAAAATAGGGCTTTAAAAAAATGGGAATTCTGGGAATTCCTGGAATTGTTTGAATTTGGAAAATGATAGTTTGATTGTCCAAGGTGAGTGGAGTGTGTGGAGGGTGGAAAGGTTCAAATCGGATGAGAAATGTGGCATATGCAGTAAAATGTATAATGCTGCATTTATTGTGGGGGAGGGGACAATTCCTGCAAATTCAGGGAAAACCGGGAATTTTGGGAAGGTAAAAACATGTTTTGTGTTTGATATATTGGAAGAGTAGTGTGTGTGGATGGTTGAAAAGTCGAATTCGGGTTGAAAAACAATGCAACATTTTGACAATTAAGGGCATTGTAAGACGATGAAATGAATGGATCATTTGAATGTGAATTTTCTAGAAATTTGGGAATTTCGGGAAAACCGGGAATTTTCAAAAATATTGATACTAGCCCAATTTTCCTAGATGATATGATTAGAATGGTGTGAATGTTGATGTAGTAACAGTTTGAATTTGAGTTGGTATTTCAGAATTCCCTAATGGAATTTCCGGAAAATTGGGGAATTTGTACATTAACAAAAAAAAAATAGGAGCATTTGTTGTACCATCTAAGAGGAATGTTTTGAAGGCGGAATGGTCAAAAACGGTTAAAAAATGTGACGGTGAAATCTTTCCAGAAAATAGGGTTTTGGAAAACCGGGAATTCTGGGAAATCCTGGAATTTATCCAAAGTGAGTGGAGTGTGTGTATGGTGGAACGGCTTTAATCAGGTGAGAAATGAGGGAATTGTGCAAGTTTGAAAACCGGCCCATTCATTTCCAATAGAAAAATGTCCCGCAAAACCTGAAATTCTGGGTAATCTTGGATAATTTTAGAAAAAATTATATAATCTAGTATTTTTTTTAAATTCTGGGTAATATTGGATTTATTTATTTTTTTAATTCTGGGAATCCCGGATGTATGTTTTTAATTCTGGGTGATCTGGAATATTTTTGTTTTAATTCTGTGTAATCTGGGATATTTTTTAAAACTCTGGGTAATCTGGGATATATTTTTTTTAATTCTGGGTAATCTGGGATATATTTTTTTTAATTCTGGGTAATCTCAGATATTTTTGCAAACTCTGGGTAATCTGGGATATTTTTTTTAATTCCGGGTAATCTCAGATATTTTTGCAAACTCTGGGTAATCTGGGATATTTTTTTTAATTCTGGGTAATCAGGGATATTTTTTTTAATTCTTGGTAACCTGGGATAATTTTTTAAACTCTACGTAATCTGGGATATTTTTTTGAAGTGTTTCTGTGGAGCTCTTGATTTCTGGTCGAGTAGAAAGGTTTTCATACTTGAAATAAATAAAGAGCTCCGATAAATATTTATGTGTACTTAAAAGAAAACTGTTTTTTAAATTAAAATTCTACCCAAACATTTAAAAAAGTCCAATACAAGAGAAGTATCCAATACTTCTCTTTTCTAAATCAAATGTGTACAGCAGATAAAGTTCATTTACATCAGGGGTCCCCAAACTTTTTGACTCCTGAAAGAGTGCACACTTTGCCGATGATTTCCCATTATCGATGGAAAAAATGCATTTTTAGACAGTATGATTTGCCTGAGCGATTAGGAGACACTGAGAGTAACAAGAAGTAGAAAATGGATAAGGACAGATTTAGAAAAAATAATAATTAAAGGGACTTCCCACGGGTTGAATTTTGGACAATGGCTGGGCCGTAGTTTGGGGACCCCTGATCTACATCAATAATATGATTTGTCTGAGTCGCTGGACAGGACAGATTAAAATCAATAATAATACAGTAATAAAAAATTTAAAAAAGTTAAATTTAAAAAAATACAATAAAATAAATAGATTTTTTTTAAATATATTTTTTCATCAATTAATCGATATTTTTCAATCAATTGATTTTTTTTAATTTTTAATTCAATTAATCGATTTTTTAAAATAAACAATAACAAATAAAAAGAAATCGATTTTTAAATATTTTTGTAATCAATTAATCGATGTTTTTAGAATTAATAATAAAAAATAAATAAATTGATTTATATATTTTTTGAATCAATTAATTGTTTTTTTTTAAATCAATTGATGTTTAAAAAAATTAATTAATCCAATCAATACAAATAAAACTAAATCAATTTTTAAATATTTTCTTGATCAATTAATGTTTTTAAAATAAATAAAATAAAAAATACATTGATTTTTGATATACTTTGTAAATCAATTAATCTATTTTTAAAAATAAATAATACAAATAAAAAATAAATCGATTTTTAAAAATATTTTTAAATCATTTAGTTGATTTTTTTAAACAATAATAATAATTTAAAAAAAACGATTGGAAAACATTTTTAATCTGTGTTTTTTAATCAATTTATTATTTTTTATAAATCAATAATCGATTTTTTTTTAAATAAGTACAAAAAATAAAAAACTAAATATAAATCGATTTTTTAAAAATATTTTGAAAATCTATTAATCACTTTTTCATTTATTTTTTTGGGACACCAAATTTTTCTGTTAAATTTTCAGGGGCGTTACGGGACGTAAAATTGGGCTTAAGTGAAAATTCTTCCGCTCCAAAGGGCGCACTGATGGGCAAATGGTTACCATGGCGACGCTGGGGGGGGAAAAACACGAGAATTACTATTGTGTTGAAGGACGACTCTCTGATACCGACATTCGTGCGTTGGATGGTATCGAGTGTGCAGTTGCGCCCTTCAGGAATCGTACTTAAAATCGATGGACAAGAGGAGCCTGCACGCGCACAGGATGGTTGCCGTGATGCTGCAGCAGAGAAGATGTATGTTGTCGTCAACACGCCTCCGTGGGCACCATCCCCCTCCCTTCTGCTCCGTGGCCGCGCGGGTCTCCCCACTCCCCGCATGCACCTGCCACCTGAGTCGCCTCTCCTCGTGGAACTCCTTTGTGGTCGCACGCAAAAATAAAACCAAAAAACACTAACATTGATCACTTGCGCGCACACGAGACTCTATCATCGTGAAATACTGAGGATGAAAATGGAGGCGTGACTTTTCCCGCCTCCTGTTGTTGGCGCCGTGGAACCTTTAAATAGGTGGACATTTTGTTTTTAGCGGGGGAAAAAACACGAGGAAAGGTTAACCCTCACTTCGACATTACGTCATCAAGGGACGAGAAATCAAAGTTCTTACCGTGCATCTCGATTAGGAAGAAGAGCAGAAACGGACCCACGATGATGGAGAGGACACGCCGAGCTGCAGCGTCGCTGGACAGCAACGCCCACCCATCACGTCTCCCTCTGCTGGACGCGTCTGGAACTGCACAGGATGCTTTAATAGTTTTATTGACACATTTAGACATGTTGAGTTTTTCAAGTGAAACATGAGAAGACAAACAAATGTGGTCATACAGAATTGTAATATTTGAAACACGTACTTGTTAAAAAAAATCACAAAAATCTAATAAAATCAAACCAGGAAATAAAACAATATTTAAACATTCCATTTAAAGGCACATGGACAAGGGCAACAAGTAGGGAAAATACATTTAAAAAATATATATAATTTACTGTGTTTGCAGGTAAAGTTATTACAGTTTGACAGTTTTCATTTGAAATTGGACAATTAAAAAAATAAATATTGAAAAAACACCCACATTTGTAACTTTTTTTTTAATGGACTGCTTCACAAAGTTGAAAAAGTAAATCAGTGCAGTAATTAGAATAAAACATCACCTTTCAATAACACTTTCATTGCAAAATAAATAATAAATAGCATCCATCCATTTTCTACCGATTGTCCCTTTTGGGGTAGCGGGGGGGGGGGGGGGGTGCTGGAGCCTATCTCAGCTGCATTCAGGCAGAAGGGGGTATACACCCTGGACGAGTCGCCGTATTATAATGTACATTCACATTTTAGAAATGGCTCAAAATTATAGTAATACAAATTGTCTTTTGATTTTTTTCTTTTAAGTGCAAAAACTTCAGCAGTCCAACATGTTTAGAGTACGCAGCAAACACACGCACGCACACACACACACACGCACGCACACACACACACAAGAGAAGGAAAAGTGTTATTGCAGCTGAATGGTGGTTGTTAGAGAATGGGAGTGTTGTTGCAGCTGGACGTTGGTAATTAAAGAGAGAGTGTTAGTGTTACTGCACACATATACAAGAGAAGGAAAAGTGTTATTGCAGCTGAATGGTGGTTGTTAGAGAATGGGAGTGTTGTTGCAGCTGGACATTGGTAATTAGAGAGAGAGGGTTAGTGTTACTGCACACACACAATAGAGAAGGAAAAGTGTTATTGCAGCTGAACGGTGGTTATTAAAAGAGAGAATGGGAGTATTATTGCAGCTGGATGTTGGTAATTAAAGAGAGAGAGTTATGTCATATTTCCAGCTTTTTTGTGCTGACTTCCAGCAAATAGAGGGACTTTTTTCCTGTTTCCTACTCGGGTGGTGATCCACGGCGGGTGGGCCTTCTTGAAGGGACACCCTCCTGGACACTGTCATATTTCCAGCTTTTTTGTGCTGACTTCCAGCTCGTAGAGGGACTATTTTAGTGTTACTGCAGCTGAACAGTGTTAATCAAAAAGAGGAGTGTTATTCCAGACAATTGATGGTATTTAACAAAAGAAGGGGAGTGTTGTTGCAGCTGGAAATTGTTAATTAAAGCGAGAGGGTTAGTGTGACTGCAGCTGAACAGTGTTCATTAAAGAGAGGAGTGTTATTCCATACAATTGATGGTACATAACAAACAAAGGTTGATTGTTGTTGCAGCTGGAATTTGTTAATTAAAGCGAGAGGGTTAGTGTGACTGCAGCTGAACAGTGTTCATTAAAGAGAGGAGTGTTATTCCATACAATTGATGGTACATAACAAACAAAGGTTGATTGTTGTTGCAGCTGGAATTTGTTAATTAAAGCGAGAGGGTTAGTGTGACTGCAGCTGAACAGTGTTCATTAAAGAGAGGAGTGTTATTGCAGACATTTGATGGAAACTAACGAGAGAAAGGGAGTGTTGCCGCAGGGGAATAATGTATAATAAAGAGAGGGGAGTGTTATTACAGCTAAACAGTTGTAACCAAAGCGAGAAGGGGAGTATTATTGCAGCTAAAAGATGGCACTTACAGAGAAGGGTGTGGTATTGCAGCTGAATGATGGTAATTATAGAGAAGACTGTTATTAAATCTGAACATTTGTCATTAAGGCGAAAAATGGGTTATTGCAGCTGAAAGATGGTACCAAGAGAGAAGGGGGTGTTATTGCAGCTGACTTATGGTACGTAAAGAGGGGAGTGTCATTGCAGGTAAAAAATGTAACTAAAGAGAGGAATGTTATTGCAGCTGAAGGATGGTAATTAAAGAGGGGAGTGTCATTCCAGCTGAATGATGGTAATTACAGAGAGGAGTGTATTTGCAGTTTAATGATGGTAAGTAAAGAGGGGAATGTTATTGCAGCTGGAGGATGGTAATTAAAAAAGGGGGGTGTTATTGCAGATGAATGATGGTAATTAAAGAGAGGAGTGCAATTGCTGCTAAAGGATGGTAATTAAAGAGCGGAGTGTTGTAGAAGCGGAAAGATGGTAATTAAAGAGAGGGTGTTACTGCAGCTGAATGACGGTAACTAAAGAGGGGAGTTTTATTGCAGTTGAAGAAGGGTAATTAAAGAGAGTGTTATTGCAGCTGAAAGATGGTAATTAAAGAGAGGAGTGTAATTGCAGCTTAATGATGGTAAGTAAAGAGGGGAGTGTTGTTGCAGCTGAAAGATGGTAATTAGAGTGGGGTTGTTGGGGCTCAACGATGGTAATGAGAGTGGGGAGCGTTGTTCAGCTGAAAGATGGTAATTAAAGTGGGGAGTGTTGTTGGGGCTGAAAGATGGTAATTAGGGTGGGAAGTGTTGTTGCAGCGGAAAGATGGTAATTAAAGAGACAAGGGGAGTGAAAATCAGAGAAGACATCAACAGGTGTACTGTGTGTCTTGTTAGCTCGTATAAACAGGAAATAATCTTGTGCAAGACGACCAATCAGACTTGTTTTGCTCGTGCGCGCACACACACACACACACACACGCACGCACGCACGCACACACACACACACGCACGCACGCACGCGCACACACACACACGCACGCACGCACGCACACGCAAGCACACACACGCACACAAGACAAGTGAGGCACACACACATGCACTCGTACACGCACACACGCGCAGACACACGCACACGCACACACACACGCACACACGCACACACAAACAGGATGGGTTCAGGAGTGGTGCAGGGTCTCGGCCTGTGTGCTGTGATGGATGCCGTAAGTAAAGTAGATAATCAAACCTAAGAGAGAAAAAGAAAAGTTAGTAAGCAAAACAACTTCCTGCTTCAGATGATGATGTCATGCTGCCATTTTGGATCCAGGATGGGGAAAAGGTGGGCATTGCCCCACTAGATCCAGCAGATGGCACTGTGGTTAAATAATCATTTTTTTGTTTTCCTATATGCAAGATTGTCTCTTAAAGGCCTACTGAAATGAGATTTTCTTATTTAAACGGGGATAGCAGGTCCATTCTATGTGTCATACTTGATCATTTCGCGATATTGCCATATTTTTGCTGAAAGGATTTAGTAGAGAACATCCACCATAAAGTTCGCAACTTTTGATGCTGATAAAAAAGCCTTGCCTTTACCAGAAGTCGCAAACGATGACGACACAAGGGTGAGGGCTCCTCACATCCTCACATTGTTTTAAATGGGAGCCTCCAAAAAAAAGGGCTATTCGGACCGAGAAAACGACAATTTCCCCATTAATTTGAGCGAGGATGAAAGATTTGTGTTTGAGGATATTGATAGAGAAGGACTAGGGGGAGAAAAAAAAATCAAGTTAAAAAAAAACGCGATTGCATTGGGACGGATTCAGATGTTATTAGACGCATTTACTAGGATAATTCTGGGAAACCCCTTATCTTTCTATTGTGTTGTTAGTGTTTTAGTGAGTTAAATAGTACCTGATAGTCGGAAGGGTGTGTCCATGGGTGTCTTCAGGCCAGTGTTTGATGGAAGTCGACGACAGCTGTATGGACGTCACAAGCTCAGCTGATCTCCGGTAAGTGGCGACTTTTTACCACAATTTTCTCACCGAAAACTGCTGGTTGACATTTGGTCGGGATCCATGTTCGCTTGACCGCTCTGATCCATAGTAAAGCTTCACCTCCGGGAATTTTAAAGAAGGAATCACCGTGTGTTTGTGTGGCTAAAGGCTAAAGCTTCCCAACTCCATCTTTCTACTTTGACTTCTCCAATATTAAGTGAACAAATTGCAAAAGATTCAGCAACACAGATCTCCGAAATATTGTGTAATTATGCGGTTAAAGCAGACGACTTTTAGTTGTGTGTGTGTGCAGCTCTAATATTTCCTAACAGTCCGTGACGTCACGCGTACACGTCTTCATTCTGCGACGTTTTCAACAAGAAACTCCTGGGAAATTTAAAATTGCAATTTAGTAAACTAAACCGGCCGTATTGGCATGTGTTGCAATGTTAATATTTCATCATTGATATTTAAACTATCAGACTGCGTGGTGGGTAGTAGTGGGTTTCAGTAGGCCTTTAATTACTATATTATTTCTTATGCCACCTCTCCCTGTCCTTCCTTTGTGTGTGGGGCAGCAGAGTCCTTAGGTGGGCTATGCCGGACAATAATCTATCAAATCTATCTAGCAACACCTGCAAAAACAAGTGGTGCAAGTCTGAATGTTGTATCGCTCCACACAAACTCATATTTATGTTTACCATTAATCACTTTTGTGTTACCTATATAAAGTTTTTCACCCAAAGTTTCCCAGGAAAGTTTTTTCCAACAACCCAAGCAGCAGAGAAAAGTGTGAGGATGGTAAACAAACACACGTGCCTAAAGTCAGAAAGCAACAGTAGTGCATCCACAGGCCTTTCATCAGCTGCATGACCAGGAAGGTGTTGACCAGCATGCTGAGAACCGGCAGGAAGGGCACCATCGGTACCTGGAAAGGGAAGGGAGCACACTGTCATGTGTCGCCGCCCTGCTGGACATTAGTGAGAATGCGACAAAATAACTTGTTTTTAGACAAGTAGTTTAAAGTAGATTGGTTAAGGGGTGTCCAATCCTTTTGACTTGGGGCCACCATATATATATATATATATATATATATATATATATATATATATATATATATAAAGCCTATACATATACTGTATATTTGTACGTATACAGTAGATGTATAAATACATGTACTGTTTTTTTTTTTTTCAATTAAACACGATTCTCGATTCAAAAACGATTTTTTCCCGATTTAAAATGATTCTGTATTCATTCAATACATAGGATTTCAGCAGGATCTACCCCAGTCTGCTGACATGCACGCAGAGTAGTAGAATTTTGTAAAACGCTTTTATAATTATAAAGGACAATGTTTTGTCAACTGATTGCAATAATCTAAATTTGTTTTAACTATTAAACGAACCAAAAATACGACTTATTTCATCTTTGTGAAAACATTGGACAAAGTGTGTTGTCAAGCTTATGAGATGTGATGCAAGTGTAAGCCAATGTGACAATAACGTTCTTTTTTTAAATTTTTTATAAATGTCTAATGATAATGTCAATGAGGGATTTTATTTTTATAAATGTCTAATGATAATGTCAATGAGGGATTTTAAATCACTGCTATGCTGAAATTATAACTAATGTTGATACTGTTGTTGATAATATTCATTTTTGTTTCACTACTTTTGGTTTGTTCTGTGTCGTGTTTGTGTCTCCTCTCGATTGCTCTGTTTATTGTAGTTCTGAGTGTTGCTGGGTCAGGTTTGGTTTTGGAATTGGATTGCATTGTTATGGTATTGCTGTGTAGTGGTTTGTTGGATTAATAAAAAAAAATAAATAAATACATTTAAAAAAAATGAGAATCGATTCTGAATAGCACAACGTGAGAATCGCAATTCGTATTTAAATCGATTTTTTCTCACACCGCTAATATATATATACACACAGTATATATATATATATATATATATATATATATATATATATATATATATACACACATATATATATATACAGTATATATATATATATATATATATATATATACAGTATATATATATTGTATATATATATACACGTATATATATATATATATTTATATATGTATATACATATATACATATAAATATGTATATACATATATACATATATATACATACATATATATATATATATATATATATATATATATATATACATATACTTAGTTGTTTATAAAAATGCTGGATAAAAATCTGTTCTGTCTACACTTCAAAGTGTAATCCATGGTCAGCAACCTGATTTACTCACGTTGTCCACCGATTGTTAACATCAATTATACAGTCAGATATTTCAATCTAATACGATGGTGGTTACCCGCACACCAGATTCCTGTTTAAATTCATCAAGTCAAGGGGGGCCAAAGAAAACACGCCCTCGGACTGTAGTTTGGACACCCGTGGATTAGTGCTTAAAATTATCACTACTATATTACTGTCTTTTTAATAAACATTTGTATGTTTTGAGTTATTACATTTTTTTATTAGCGCACATTTAAAGCAGAGGTCAAAACTCCCATTTTTTTAACAATAATTTTGTTGTTCTGAAAGTGACAGAGAACCTTTCAGGGAAAAAAACATAAAAACTATGGTACAATAGGAAGGGTATTCATATAGCTCCACTTGTCAGTTTACCTGACACATGAAACGTGTATTTTAGCAGCAGTATTTTAAGGTAAAAATAAGATAAGGATTAACAATTTTTTTCACTGACACAGCAACATCATGGACATTTAATCCATTAATGCAATGGGAAATGATGTAATATTTCATAATATATTTGATAGTGAAACAATTTTGAAAATATGTGCATCAAATTAGAAAATGCAGGGATAAAAGGTGACGTAGCTCTAAATTAGTCAATTGGCATTTTATTGCATTTTTGCATTATAAATACTATAAAGCAACATACTGTTTTTAGATTTTTTAAATAAATAATAATGAATAAAAGGTAAAGGTAAAATATACACATCCAATTATTTTGTGGCGATCACTAAGATAATAAATTATATCAGATTTTTTTTTTAATCAGAGAGAAAAAAAAATCACAAAAAATAGGTAAAACTGAATGAATGAATGAAAGAATGATTTAAGTAAAGAGGAGTGTCACTGCAGCTGAAAGAGGATAATTAAAGAGGAGTGTTGTTGCAGTGGAGGGATGGTAGTTAAAGAAGGGAGTGTCATTGCAGCTGAAAGATGTCATTAAATAGAGGAGTCTCATTGCAGCTGAATGATGGTAAGTAAAGAGGGGAGTATCATTGGAGCTGAAAGATGGTAATTAAAGAGTGTTGTTGCAGCTGAAGGATGGTAATTAAATAGGGGAGTATTGTTCCAGCTGAAAGATGGGAATTGAAAAGGGGAGTGTTGCTGCAGCTGAAGGATGGTAATTAAAGTGGAGAGTGTTGTTGCAGTGGAAGGATGGTAATTAAAGAGACAAGGAGTGCAAATCAGAGAAAACATTTGTAGGTGTACTGTGTGTCTTCTCAAATTATAGCTTTCTCATTTTTCATCAGAGGAAAAAAATAAATCACATTAAAAAAATATTTAAAAATGAATGAATGAATGATGGTAAGTAAAAAGGGGAGTGTTATTGCAGCTGAAAGGGGAGTGTTGATAAAAGAGTTAAAAATGTTGACTTTTGAATGTTTTTTGGATGGCAAATAATTGCAAGAAGCTTTGAAAATGTATTGCAGTATATTTTGTTTCGTTAACAATTGTATTTTTTGTCCGCTGTATCAAATATGATACACATGGAAAATCATTGGAAACATTTATTTTCCGGGAACCAATAAAAGTTCAAATAAATTGAATTTTTCGTTCATTATTTGGTGGTTGAGAGTTTGAAAGATTAATGCTGCAGTCACTCGCAGGTTTCTCACAGGAATGAGGCAAACACCAACCCGGACTGTTTTTCATATTCCACTTCTGTGACACACCTTGAAGAAGAGCTGGGTCTTGTTCTGCGGCTGCGTGAAAATGACAAAGACGACCACCAAGCAGGCCGACATGATGAGGACGAGCAGGCACAGCGACCACAGAGTGAGCTGGAAGGCCACGGCGGTCACGTTGAAGGCAAACACCAAAAAAACTGCAGGGAGAAACATAAGAGGAGGACTGAGTTCCGCCGCCAGCCGGGGCCGAGTCCTTTGCCAGTCTCACCGAGCACGCCGACGCACACCATGACCACAGACCCCGACGCGCGGGTCGGCTCTGTGCCGGAGCAGAAGATGGCGGTTCGGATGCGTTGCCGCGTCGGCACGTCGGACTCTGCCCCGTTTTCACATCCCTCTTCGCGGGCTCCGCCGCCCTCAGGTTGGTACCTTTAGAGGACACGGCACGTTCTTTAGGTGTACCTAATGATGTGGCAAAGAGGGTGGTGGGTGACGCACCTGAGCACCAGCACACACGCCGCTACCAACGTGTACGCCAGGAGGGCGCCGATGGCCATCAGGTCTACCAGGTCCTTCAGGTTGAAAATCAGCGACATCACAGCTGTCGCAAAACATCAGATGATTGACCAACTGGACGATGGTAACTAAATAGGGATGGTGTTGCTGGGGCTGGGCGGTGGTAATTAGAGAGTATGGGGTGTTATTGCAGCTAAATACTGGTAATTAGTGAGAAAAGGGGAGTGTTTTTGCATCTGGAATATGGTAACTAAATAGAAAAGGTGTATTGGAGCTGGACAATGGTAATTAAAGAGATTAGGGGAGTGCTATTGCAGCTAAATTATGGCAATTAGAGAGAAAAGGGGAGTGTTTTTGCACCTGGAATATGGTAACTAAATAGAAAAGGTGTACTGCAGCTGGACAATGGTAATTAAAGCGATTAGGGGAGTGCTATTGCAGCTAAATAATGGCAATTAGAGAGAAAAGGGGAGTGTTGTCGCAGCTGGATGATGGTAACTACATGGTAGGGTATGGTTGGTCTTGCAGGAGTACAACAAAATTATGTTTTCAGCAAATGGACGGTAACTAAATAGGAAAGATGTTACTGGGCTGGATGGTGGTAATTAAAGAAATTAGGGGGTGTAATTGCAGCTAAATATTGGTAATTAGAGAGAAAAGGGAAGTGTTGTCAGTTGGATAATGGTAACTAAATAGGAAAAGTGTTACTGGGGCTGGACGGTGGTAACTAAAGACAGTAGGGGAGTGTTATTGCAGGTAATTGGTAATTAGAGGGGAAAGAGGAGTGTTTTTGCAGTTGGATGATGGTAACTAAATAGGGAAGGTGTTACTGCACCTGTATGGTGGTAATTAAAGAGAGTAGGGGAGTATTATTGCAGCTAAATAATGGTAATTAGAGAGACACAGGGAGTGTTGTTGCAGCTGGATGATGGTAACTAAATGGGGAAGGTGTTACTAGGGCTGGACGGAGTAGGGTAGTGAAGTTGCAACAAAATAATGGTAAACGGAGAGAAAAGGGGTGTGTTGTTGCAGTTGGATTGTAACTAAATAGGGAAGGTGTTACTGCACCTGTACGGTGGTAATTAAAGAGAGTAGGGGAGTGTTATTGCAGCTAAATAAGGGTAATTAGAGAGACACAGGGAGTGTTGTTGCAGCTGGATGATGGTAACTAAATGGGGAAGGTGTTACTAGGGCTGGCCAGAGTAG
Source organism: Nerophis ophidion (assembly GCF_033978795.1). Lineage (NCBI taxonomy): Eukaryota > Metazoa > Chordata > Actinopteri > Syngnathiformes > Syngnathidae > Nerophis > Nerophis ophidion. The sequence continues at coordinate 26,865,419 of NC_084628.1, read as the reverse complement.
GGGAGTGTTGTTGCAACTAAATAATGGTAAATAAAGAGAAAAGGGTTGTGTTGTTGCAGTTGGATTGTAACTAAATAGGGAAGGTGTTACTGTGGCTTGACGGTGGTAATAAAAGTGTAGGGGAGTGTTATTGCAGCTAAATAATAGTAATTAGAGAGAAAAGGGGAGTGCTGTCGCGGCTGGATGATGATAACTATGGTATGGTATTTATGGTCATTGCACAAGTTCTACAAAATTTTGTTTTCAGCAAATAGATCATGATAACTAAATAGGAAATGTGTTAATGCGGCTGGACGGTGGTAATTAGAGAGTAGGGGAATCTTATTGCAGCCAAATTGTTATTAGAGAGAAAAGGGGAGTGTTGTTGCAGCTAAATGGTAATTAGAGAGAAAAGGGGAGTGTTGTTGCAGCTGGATGATGGTAATAAATAGGGAAGGTGTGACTGCGGCCAGACGGTGGTAATTCAAGAGAGTAGGGGAGTCTTATTGCAGCTAAATAATGGCAATTAGAGGGGAAAGGAGAGTGTTGCTGCAGCTGGATGATGGTAACCAATTAGGCTGGACGGTGGCAATTAAAGAGAGATGTGGAGTGTTATTCAACTTTAGGATTGGATGGAAAGTCCACTTGTGAGCTCACCCGCTAAGACCCCGGCCGTCACGGTGGCCACAAAAGGCGTCTTGGTGCGCTCGTTGATGGTGGAGAAACATTTGAAGAGGAGGCCATCTTGTGCCATGGCCCACATGACCCTGGTCATGGGGAACATGGCTCCCAGCAGACTACGGCAACAGACCAAAGGTTAGTCATGTTTCATACTGAGCTAAGATCAAAGACTTTGCACAGCGCCACCTGGTGGACAAGGCGCAGAGCGAGCCCACAGCCACGGCGTAGGTGACGCCCACCCAGCCCAGGTGTGTGAAGGCCACGGGCAGCGGGCTGTGCTTGTCCAGCAGGTAGAAGGGGACCATGAAGGTGAGGGCCGCCGACACGCCAAAGTAGACCAGGAAGCAGACCAGCTGCGAGGTCACGATGCTGATGGGGATGGTCTTCTGCGGGTCCTTGGCCTCCTCACCTGCCACAAGACATTTGACTACTTCCTGTCCACGCTTTGATTGGCCACCAGAAATGAAACTACTTCCTGTCTGCGCTTTGATTGGCCAAAGGATATTTGACTACTTCTTGTCTACGCTTTGATTGACCACAAGACAATTGTCTATTTCCTGTCTGCGCTTTGATTGACCACAAGACAATTGTCTATTTCCTGTCTGCGCTTTGATTGACCAAAAGATATTTGACTACTTCGTGTCTACGCTTTGATTGACGACAAGACATCAGACTACTTCCTGTCTGGGCTTTGACTGCCTACTTCCTGCCTGCGCTTTGACTGACCAAACGATATTTGACTAATTCTTGTCTACGCTTTGATTGACCACAAGACAATTGTCTATTTCCTGTCTGCGCTTTGATTGACCAAAAGATATTTGACTACTTCGTGTCTACGCTTTGATTGACGACAAGACATCAGACTACTTCCTGTCTGGGCTTTGACTGCCTACTTCCTGCCTGCGCTTTGACTGACCAAACGATATTTGACTAATTCCTGTCTGCGCTTTGATTGACCAAAAGATATTTGACTACTTCTTGTCTACACTTTGATTGACCACAAGACAATTGATTACTTCTTGTCTGCGCTTTGATTGACCGCAAGACATTTGATTACTTCCTATCTGCGCTTTGATCGGCGACAAGGCATATGACAACTTCCTGTCTGTGCTTTGATTGACCAAAAGATATTTGACTACTTCCTGTCTGCGCTTTGATTGACCACAAGACATTTGATTACTTCCTATCTGCGCTTTGATCGTCCACAAGACATATGACTACTTCCTGTCTGTGGTTTGATTGACCAAAAGATATTTGACTACTTCCTGTCCGCGCTGTTTGGCCACAAGACATTTGACTACTTCCTGTCTGTGCTTCAATTGGCCTACATTTTCAACCATATTTTTGTTTACTGTGAGATGCTTCTGTATTATATGTGGTCACAAATTAACGGGAAAAAAATATATTAAATTGTGTTTTATTAATATTAAACTCTTCAAATCTCATCAGTGTATCTTTTAGTCAGTGATATTTCCTTTTTTTATGAATGGGAATTGAAAAATCATAAAATTGTTTACTTTTTGTTATGAAACACATAAATAAATAAAAAAATAAAGCCTTCTTTTTAGTTTAGCCTTTATAGGTTAAAGAGCAATAACTAGCTCTTGAAAAAATAGCGGTTTCATTTTCACTTTCGATTTCGTATAACAAAAATAAAAATAATTAATGGACTAATCAGACAAAATCACATAAATAATACATCTTTAAATAATTTTCTGTTTAATTATAATAGATAAATGTGAAGACAAATGTTATTAAATGTCATTAATTTATAAAAAAAAAAAAAAAATTGTAAAAGCACACCTAACAAATTATGTTTTGATTTGATTATTTCATTATTAATTAATGATTTCTTGATTTCTTGAAATATTTAATACAAGCAATTTCCCAGAAAGCACCAGTTTATTCTCCTCCAAGTCCATGTTTGTAAACACTTCCAGGGTTCCTGTTAGCCCCGCCCACTGACTTTGATGGCTGAAACTGTCGGATTAAATAAATTCATTTCTTAATATTATCGAAAAAATCATTAAGTCATTAAATAAACAAATCATGAAATAAATGATCAAATAATTGAATTTACTTTTACATTCTATAGTTGAGACATTTATTTTTATGTGTATCATTCAATTTAGAAATAATGACAGGTTTGAGTACTGAATATTTCATTTTGTCCCATTTGACAATCCATTAGTTTCTTGTCTTTAAAACCATGAAAGGTTTCAAATACCGTATAAAACAAATCTGTTTTTGGTCTGTTTTTGTTGTTGTTTCTGAAGGACTGCTTGGAGTGTAGGAGTGTTTTCACGCATAGTTGTACTTGCTATCGTAATGTAATCAAGCTAGCGTCGCTAGCATAACCTAATAAGCTTTATGCCAACACATTTACGAGTGTCTGTGTTAGTATTATTAACTTACAATGGCATACTTTTTGTATTGTTGCAGTTTCACAAATTCCTCAGTAAATTTACCAAAACGTCAATGTGGAGTTATTGAGTCTGTTTAGCTGATTGGAGAGTTCTGACCATGACTTCTGTTTTGTTTGATAAATCGTTTTACTGCCGTGTTATAGACACCGTTTGGAAACAATTAAGTTGTGTAAATTAACATTTACAAAATATTTCTGTGTAAATAACTCATTTCACAACGTATATATCTGTGGCTAATAATGCGGTGCGGCTAATATATGGAAAATACAATTTGGTGGGTGCGACTTATCCACAATCACACTCGATAATCCAAAACATATGGTACTTGTTTATAAAAACTGTGCTTAGTTTTTAATTAATACTTAGGGCTACTACACAACTGTATTTTAATATTGGTCAATATGGTGGTACTTGGAGAGCTAAGTGTTTTCAAAGGTTCAGAACCACTGTCTTAGTATGTTTGTAAACATGAACACACACACACACACACACACACACACACACACACACACACACACACACACACACACACACACACACACACGCACGCACATTATTGCATGTTTATATACAGTCGCCATCAAAAGTTTACATACACTTGTAAAGAAGATGATGTCATGGCTGTCTTAAGTTTCCAATAATTTCTACAACTCTTATTTTTTTTTGCTAAAGTGATTGGAGCACATACTTGTTGGTCACAAAAAACATTCATGAAGTTTTTATTATTATTTTTTTTTATTATTATGGGTCTACTGAAAATGTGACCAAATCTGCTGGGTCAAAAGTATACATACAGCCAGAGGTGGGACCAAGTCATTGTTTTGCATGTCATAAGTAAGTCTCAAGTCTTTGCCCTCAAGTCCCGAGTCAAGTCCCGAGTCAAGACAGGCAAGTCCCGAGTCAAGTCCAAAGGCAAGACTGGAAAGTCTCAAGTCAAGTCCCAAGTCCTGTATTTTGAGTTTTGGGTCCTTTCAAGTCCTTTTAACCACAGACTAATATATTTACAAAGATTGTATAAGCTTTTAAAACTCTGTATTTATAGGTTAAAACAGGTGCATTTGAAATTGCAGAGAAAAAAAAGTGCTTACATTGCACTTCATAATAGCACTATTAACCAGTTATTTTAAACATTTAGCTCATTCCTTTACAGAATAAACACATTTGAAAGAACAAGTGCAACTGTACTTTTTTGCACAAAAGTGTTAACATTGTATTTCCACGGCACATTGCATTGTAACTAGTTCCACAGCAGTTTCTATTCTGTTCTTACCTTATCTCATTGAACTCATCTCATAATGAATGTGTTTTGATGTATGCGTAAACATGAAAAACATAACAAAAACATGAACATAACAATGAACAGAGTTGTACTTTTTAAATGTCAGGGACCTATGCAATTTGTACACATATACGTAATATAGTATACATTTTAATTTACCTTTATTTGACTATGTTTGTCTTTTTGTAGGTGGCTAAAATACACGGTGCTGCTGACCGCCGTCTAACGTTACGTTACTGTGTGTGACTAACGTAACGTTATGTGTAGGTACCTCATGCAACCCTGCTTAAAACAAAATCACTTGACAAAAAGTATGAATAAGGTAGCGAACTGCAGTGGACGCAACAGATTGCCGTGTTTGCAACAACGTTATGACCATAGACATCTTATTAGTAAATGCAGCATTGGCTACTGCAACGCGAGAAATTCGGCCGCCATCTTGAAGTGGTGATGAATAGCCGGCGTGCAGCCTAAACTGACAGTTGACAGGTAGAAAATAAAGATTTGTTAAGCGTTTTCCTGCTCAAATGAGTGGACTGTTGAAAATCGGAACCGGGGAATTACTTTTCACAAGTAATATTTAACATGAACTTACAATTAAATTTTGTGAAAAGAATATCACCAGAGAGTTGAGAAGGAGCAAAGATCTTCAATATTTGTATGTGAAAATCACAAAGAAATCTTCTGGAGGAAGATGACCCCCTACAGGGGTTTGGTTTACAAACTTTCAGCCCCACCTAAAACAAAATTCACCATCCACCACTAATTGTAACCAGGAATAAATCTTCAAGTAACAATATTGAAATACTAACATTGTTGGGTAAGACAGAATTTGGTTTTATTCTGAATCCAGTGAAACAGATTGGTGGTTTTAACCATACTTGCCAACCCTCCCAGATTTTCCGGGAGACTCCTGAAATTCAGCGCCTCTCCCGAAAACCTCCCGGGAAAAATTTTCCTCCCGAAAATCTCCCGAAATTCAGGCCGAGCTGGAGGCCACGCCCCCTCCAGCTCCATGCAGACCTGACTCAGCAATGTTGTGACCCTCTTAAACAGGACAATACTGCCATCTACTGTACATAGAATAGAATAGAATAGAATAGAATGTACTTTATTGATCCCTGTGCGAAATTCAGCACCACAGTTCACACACAATAAACAATGATAATAATAAATAATATCATATATATATTATATATATAATATATGAATAATATAAATATATTCTACATATATTCTACATTTAAGTGCAGTCAAGGAACATATGCATTAGGGAGTCTGTTCTGAAGCCCAGAGTAGAGACGTAACTTCATCACGTTGCATGGTGATTGACACCAACCCAATATATTACACCCTCGACGACCAAAATGAAGAAATACGTTCGCAAGTTCCAGAACTAATGGAAACAAGAATTTCAGTTTATCCAGGAGAGTTCGAAGGGGAAGGGGTTTGTTGCCTGTAAATTTTGTAGAACAGACTTCTCCATTGAACACTGTGGCCAAACGGATATACTCAGTCATAAACGGTCAGCGAAGCATAAAGTGTCCACAGCGCAGCATCGTACACAACCGAGTATTAAGGGCCACCTCGCAAAATGGAGACCCGATGGTGTAACTTGTGCTGAGACAAAGATGGCTATGCTGATAGCTGGAAGCAACATCCCGTTCTCATTTGCGGATGTCTACAACAAATCCGCGAAGAATATGTCCCCGGATTCGGAGATAATCGCCAGTACGCAAATAGCAGAACAAAGGTTACTCAAATAGTGAGAGGTAAGTGTTTTTTTTTTTTTTTAGTAACCAGCAAGCACAGTAGTTAGTAGAAAAACTATGTTTTTATTACTATGTATTTAATAGGTGCCGTCAAAAATTCAACTATTTATTTTATTTATATATATAATATAATAAATATATATAGCTATAATTCACTGAAAGTCAAGTATTTCATGCATGTACTGTATATATATTTGTATATATATATATGAAATACTCGAGTTGGTGAATTATACTCCTCCCCTCTTAACCACGCCCCCCACCCCATCCACGCCCCCCGAAATCGGAGGTCTCAAGGTTGGCAAGTATGGTTTTAACAGATATAAAGACTTTCAGGTGTTGATATATGTTCAAGTATTTGGCAGACGCTTTTATCCAAAGCGACATACATAAAAAATACATATACAACAATCACTGTAAACATGATCATTTAAGGGAACAATGTAATACAAAATATCAATGCATAGTGTCAAGACAGAATAAACTCTCTGCTGCTGCAGCAACAGAGATACAGTCTATAGGTCCCTAAGATATATAGATATCTAATGTATTCATACATTGTTTATGTAGGATATACACATGTATATATAACCTAATCAAATTGTTTCTTCAATTTATTTAAAAATAGCTGACCGTTTTTTCCCCGCATCTCTGGGATTATATTCCCAGTTTTGATCTCGGACATCAGGTCACTTATAGCAAATAAGAATATTATATTACTGTTAAGCAAACTATGAATAATAAAACACGCCGAAACATGTGTCCTTTATCATAGCTACACGTATGACAATGAAAACGCGTGAAAATCAGTGGTATTCAATGAGGTAAGATGAATTAAATGTTCCTGCCAAATGATTTGCACTGAGTGGAGCGGATCACCACTCCTAGATGGCGGCCCCGCGTCTCGTCAGCGACAGTAGACAGTAGCGCTCGATGCTGCGTCTACTTAGAAGATGTCTATGATTAAAACATTAGCAGTGAGTTTACAGCCTCACTGATTTAACTACACAGCAAATAAAAGTTATGTTACTCAGCCAATAAACGTTAGCTTACATTCAAAACGTACCCTTCTTTATTCATCTTCAAATGTCGAACAAAGTTGGAAGTTGTTGTGTCTCCGTCTGTAATCTTCAAACCGCATGTTTTGCATACTGAAATTCAGTTTTTTCTTGACCAACTCGTAGTTTAAATACCCGAACAAAACTATTTTTGGCATAAGTTTTCCTCACTGGCGCGTTGTTTGACAGCTCTTCGTCGTTGATTGTCCTGCAATTTGATTGGCTAAATGCTGTGGGATGAAAACAATGTGGATGTAATTTGATTGGATGTTGGACTGACAGGCAGCACACACGCTGACAGACACACATGTACACAATGAAAGATACAGAGCGCTCCTGAATAACTTTTTAATCTTTGGGTTTTGGGGAAAGTAGCAAGTCTTCTCAAGTCAAAAGGTTCAAATCCAAGTGAAGTCACAAGTCATTGATGTTAAAGTCTAAGTCGAGTTGCAAGTCTCTTTACATTTTGTCAAGTCAAGTCAGAAGTCATCACATTCATGACTCGAGTCTGACTCGAGTCCAAGTCATGTGACTCGAGTCCACACCTCTACATACAGCAATGTTAATATTTGCTTACATGTCCCTTGGCAAGTTTCACTGCAATAAGGCGCTTCTGGTAGCCACCCACAAGCTTCTGGTTGAATATTTGACCACTCCTCTTGACAAAATTGGTGCAGTTAAGCTAAATTTGTTGGTGTTCTGACATGGACTTGTTTCTTCAGCATTGTACACTTTTTTTAAGTCAGGACTTTGGGACGACCATTCTAAAACCTTAATTCTAGCCTGATTTATCCATTCCTTTACCACTTTTGACATGTGTTTGGGGTCATTGTCCTGTTGGAACACTCAACTGCGCCCAGGACCCAACCTCCGGGCTGATGATTTTAGGTGAAAGGCCTCACCTTTTCTCCTCCAAACATATTGCTGAGTATTGTGGCCAAACAGGTCAATCTTTGTTTCATCTGACAACAGAACTTTCCTCCAGAAGGTCTTATCTTTGTCCATGTGATGCCGGAAGAAACAAAAATTGTCTGGACAATGCAGAAGACCAAGTTTATGTCAGAAAACCAACAAGTCTAGCTGAACTGCACCAATTTTGTCAAGACGAGAGGTCAAAAATTCAAGCAGAAGCTTGTGGCTGGCTACAAAAGCGCCTTATAGCAGTGAAACAAGCCAAGGGACATGTAACCAAATAATAACAATGCTGTATGTATAGCTGATTTGGTCACATCTTCAGTAGACTCATAATACATTCATAAAGAACCAAACAGCATGAATGTTTTTTGTGACCAACAAGTATGTGCTCCAATCACTGTATCACAAAAAAATAAAGAGTTGTAGAAATGATTGGAAATGCAAGACAGCCATGACATTATGTTCTTTACAAGTGTATTTAAACTTTTGAACTATATATATATATATATATACATATACATATATATACATATATATATATATATATATGTATTATAAATGTATAAATATGCATATGTATACCTATATACACATACAAATGTGTATATAGGTATATATATGTGTATTTATACATTTGTATTAATATATATATATATTTACATACAAGCATACATATATACATATACACATAGTATATATATATATATATATATATATATATATATATATATATATATATATATATATATATATATATATATATATATATATAGTGTAAATGGTAAATAAAAATAGAATACAATGATTTGCAAATCCTTTTCAACTTACCGGTATTATCAATTGAATAGACTGTAAAGACAATATATTTAATGTTCACACTGGAAAACTTTGTTGTTTTTTGCAAATAGTAGCTAATTTGGAATTTGATGCCTGCAACATGTTACAAAAAAGCCGGCACAAGTGGCAAAAAAGACTGAGAACATTGAGGAATGCTGATCAAACACTTATTTGGAACATCCCACATGTGAACAGGCGAATTGGGAACAGGTGGGTGCCATGATTGGGTATAAAAGCAGCTTCCATGAAATGCTCAGTCGTTCACAAACAAGGATGGGGCGAGGGTCACCACTTTGTCAACAAATGCCCGAGCAAATTGTCCAACAGTTTAAGAACAACATTTCTCAACGAGCTATTGCAAGGAATTTAGGGATTTCACCATCTATGGTCCGTAATATCATCAAATGTTCAGAGAATCTGGAAAAATCACTGGACGTAAGCGATGGTACTACGGACCTTTGATCCCCTAGGCGGTACCACATCAAAAAGCGACACCAGTGTGTAAAGGATATCACCACATGGGCTCAGGAACACTTCAGAAAACCACTGTCAGTAAATACAGTTCGTGTCTACGTCTGTAAGTGCAAGTTATAACACTACTTTTCAAAGCCAAAGCTATTTATCAACAACACCCAGAAACGCCACCGGCTTCGTTGGGCCCGAGCTCATCTACGATGGACTGATGCAAAGTGGAAAAGTGTTCTGTGGTCTGACGAGTCCACATTTCAAATTGTTTTTGGAAACTGTGGACTTTGTGTCCTCTGGACCAAAGAGGAAAAGAACCATCCAGATTGTTATAGGCGCAAAGTTGAAAAGCCAGCATCTGTGATGGTATAGAGGTGTATTAGTGGCCAAGGCATTGGTAACTTACACATCTGTGAAGGTACCATTAATGCTGAAAGGTACATACATGTTTTTAAGCAACATGTTGCCATCCAAGCAACGTTATCATGGACGCCCCTGCTTATTTCAAAAAGACAATGCCAAGCCACATGTTATAACAGCGTGGCTTCATAAAAGAGTGCGGATATTAGACTGGCCTGCCTGTAGTCCAGACCTGTCTCCCATTAAAAATGTGTGGTGCATTATGAAGCCTAAAATACCACAAGGAAGACCTCAGACTGTTGAACAACTTGAGCTATACATAAAACAAGAATGGGTAAGAATTCCACCTGAAAAGCTTAAAAAAAGTGTCTACTCAGTTCCCAAACTGTGACGTTTTTGCAATGTGTTGCTGCCATTAAATTCGATGTTAATGATTATTTGCAAAAAAAATAGGTTTCTCAGTGTGAACATGAAATATCTTGTCTTTGCAGTCTATTCAATTAAATATAAGTTGAAAAAAAAAATGCAAATCATTGTATTCAGTTTTTTATTTACCATTTACGCAACGTGCCAACTTCACTGCTTTTGGGATATGTATAAACCTGTATACACTTACAAATAAATATATACATATTTATACATGTATATACACATAGATACATATATATAGACACATATATACATGTATATTTAAAAGTACATATACATTATATATTTATGACATATACACATATACACATATATATACACACACACACATATATACATATATACATATATATATACATACATATACATATATATATATACATATATATATACATATATATATACATACATATATATATATATATATATATATACATATATATATATATATATATATATATATATATATATATATACATATATATATATATATATATGTACATATATATATATTATATATATATACATATACATATTTACACATATATATATATATATATATATATACATATATATATATATATACATATATATATATATATATATATATATATATATACATATATATATATATATATATATATATACACACACATATATATATACTCATATCCACGTACCTGCTGTGGTGATGCATTCAAAGCCTATGAAGGCGTAGAAACACTTGGCGGCGCCAGAGAAGACTCCCTCCCAGCCAAAAGGCAAGAATCCTCCTGCTCCCAAACTCTTCTTTAGTTCTGAGTGATCCGTTCCACTGCGAGTGTGAAAAAAAGAAAAGCTATTCTTTGGTGGAGATGGAAGGCTGCTTTAGAAGCCAAGAACTTGGTGGCCCTTTCACCTACTTGGGTGAGTTGTTGATGGCGGCGCTAACGATGGCGTCGGCGTTCAGGTTCCAGTTCTTCACGTCTCCTTTGATGCAGCCCGAGATCATGACTGACACTAACACCAGGATGTTGATGCTGGTGAAAACCTTGGACAACATAGCTGACTCCTTCACGCCAAAGCTCAGCACTCCTGCAAGTGACAAGAACTGATTGATGGTAACACACTGACACTAGGGAACTTGATTGATGGTTGCACACTGACTCTAGGGAACTTGATTGATGGTTACACACTGACACTAGGGAACTTGATTGATGGTTACACACTGACACTAGGGAACTTGATTGATGGTAGCACACTGACACTAGAGAACTAGATTGATGGTTACACACTGACACTAGGGAACTTGATTGATCGTAGCACACTGACACTAGAGAACTAGATTGATTGTAGCACACTGACACTAGGGAACTTGATTGATGGTTACACACTGACACTAGGGAACTTTATTGATAGTTACACACTAACACTAGAGAACTTGATTGATGGTTGCACACAGACACTGGGGAACTTGAGCTATGATGACAATGTAAGCAGCCAGCAGCGTCACGTGACTTGGCGGGCAATTTAATGTAAAAGGAAGTTATCATTATCCACCACAAAGGGGCGATGTCAGTGTGGATATTAAAAGTCATGAGCAGACCCACACCTCAAAGCCTCATATCAGAAGGAGATCCCATCCTCTCAGGTGCAGTAATGACACTTTGATGGCTGATGGCCAGGAGAAGTGTGTAAAAAAAGATTTGGATGTGATCTAATGTCTACCAATACACCACATCTGTCAAATTGAAGGCATAAATGATGTGGCAAAATCTGGCCTGCCACATCATTCAATCTGGCCCGCCATTCAACATGGTCATCATCATTTATGTGGTCCATCACTTGAGTTATCGTGGTCATTAAAGTGGTCGGTCACGTCATTTAACGTGGTCGGTCACAGCATTTAATGTGGTCTGTCACATCATTTAGACTGACCTGTCACATCATTTAACGTGGTTGACCAAGTCATTAAATGTGGTCCGTCACTTCATTTAAATCTGTCCGTCACTTCATTTTACGTGGTCCGTGCCTTTATTTAACGTGGTCCGTCATTTCATTTAATGTGGTCCGTCATTTCATTTAAAGTGGCCTGTCACATCATTTAACGTAGTCCGTCACTTTATTTAATGTGGTCCGTCATTTCATTCATCGTGGCCCGACATTTCATTTAATGTGGTCCGTCACTTCATTTAACGTGGTCCGTCATTTCATTTAACGTGGTCCGTCATTTCATTTAACGTGGTCCGTCATTTCATTTAATGTGGCCCGTCTAATCATTTAACGTGGTCCGTCACTTTCTTTAATGTGGTCTGTAACTTTGTTTTTATGTGGCCCGTCACATCAGTCAATGTGGTCTGTCACTTCATTTAATGTGGTCTGTCACTTCATTTAACTTGGTCGTTCGCATCATTTAATGTGGTCCATCACGTTAGAATAATTATGTGTAAGTTATCACACAACTCTTATGCTTAAAGGCCAATGCTATAGTTATTAGCTATTGTGCTTAAGTTGTACCTTTCTATCTGTGCAAGGACAAAACTTGTTATCAGCCACGGCATAAGGTTTTTTTCGCCGCAGATATTTTGTTTGTCTTAACCCACTAACAGCCAAGGACTTCAAGGACCTCGACGAAGATAAGACGAAGCAGAGACAAGGCAACCACAAGGCCCCTAGCACATTCGGTCACATATTGTGAGTACTGGAAGCCACTTTGCATAAAATGTGTGGCCATTCCTTTTAGAGGAAGCCTCAGTGATGTAACCAGGGAACTCCCAAATAAATAGAGGAGCACGTGGGCTGGACTTTAGCGCGTAGGTTGTTTCTGCAATTACAGTATAGGGAAAAAGTCTCTCCTCATTGAGCCAAATTGAACTCTACTGCATGATTCCTGGCTTCTTGTCTTTTTAATAGATGTCATCAGTGTTTGAATCTGACATTTAATGTGGTTCGTAACATCATTTAATGTGGACTGTCACATAATTTATGTGGTCCGTCACATAATTTATGTGGTCTGTCACATAATTTATGTTGTCCGCCCAGTCATTTATGTGGTCAGCCAAGTCATTTATGTGGTTCGCTAAGTCATTTAATGAGGCCTGCCATTTCATTTAACGTGGTCCGTCACATCATTTATTGTGGTCGTTCACATCATTTATTTGGTCCGTCATATCATTTACAAACCCCGTTTCCATATGAGTTGGGAAATTGTGTTGGATGTAAATATAAACGGAATACAATGATTTGCAAATCATTTTCAACCCATATTCAATTGAATATGCTACAAAGACAACATATTTGATGTTCAAACTGATAAAAATATATTTTTTTGCAAATAATCATTAACTTTAGAATTTGATGCCAGCAACACGTGACAAAGTTGGAAAAGGTGGGAATAACTACTGATGAAGTTGAGGATTGCTCATCAAACACTTATTTGGAACATCCCACAGGTGTGCAGGCTAATTGGGAACAGGTGGGTGCCATGATTGGGTATAAAAGCAGCTTCCATGAAATGCTAAGTAATTCAAAAACAAGGATGGGGCGAGGGTCACCACTTTGTAAGCAAATTGTCAAACAGTTTTAGAACAACATTTCTCAATGAGCTATTGCAAGGAATTAATGGATTTTACCATCTACTGTCTGTAAAATCATCATAAGGTTCAGAGAATCTGGAGAAATCACTGCACGTAAGCGATGATATTGCGGACTTTTGATCCCTCAGGCGGTATTGCATCAAAAACCGACATTAGTGTGTAAAGGATATCACCACATGGGCTCAGGAACACTTCATAAAACGACTGTCAGTAACTGCAGTTTGTCGCTACATATGTAAGTGCAAGTTAAAACTCTACTATGCACCGCCAAACCCATTTATCAACAATATCCTGAAACGCCGCCGGCTTCTCTGGGCCCGAGATCACCTAAGATGGACTGATGCAAAGTGGAAAGGTGTCTGACGAGTCCACATTTCAAATTATATTTGGAAACAGAGGACGTGGTGTCCTCCAGAACAGAGAGGAAAACAACCATTCGGACTGTTATAGGCGAAAAGTTTAAAAGACAGCATCTGTGATGGTATGTGGGTGTATTAGTGCCCAAGGCATGGGTAACTTACACATTTGTGAAGGCATCATTAATGCTGAATGGTCCATACAGGTTTTGGAGCAACAAATGTTGTCATCCAAGCAACGTTATCATGGACGCCCCTGCTTATTTCAGCAAGACAAGTGTTACAACAGCGTGGCTTCATAAAAAAAAGAGTGGGGGTACTTTCCTGGCCTGCCTGCAGTCCAGACCTGTCTCCCATCGAAAATGTGTGGCGCATTATGAAGCGTAAAATACGACAGCGGAGACCCCGGACTGTTGAACGATTGACGCTCTACATAAAACAAGAATGGGAAAGAATTCCACTTTCAAAGCTTCAACGATTAGTTTCCTCAGTTCCCAAACGTTTATTGAGTGTTGTTAAAACAAAAGGTGATGTAACACAGTGGTGAACATGCCCTTTCCCAACTACTTTGGCACGTGTTGCAGCCATGAAATTCCAAGTTGATTATTATTTGCAAAAAAAAATAAAGTTTATGAGTTTGAACATCAAATATGTTGTCTTTGTAGCATATTCAACCAAATTGAATATGGGTTGAAAATGATTTGCAAATCATTGTATTCCGTTTATATTTACATCTAACACAATTAATAATTTTATTCCGTTTATATTTACATCTAACACAATTTCCCAACTCATATGGAAATGGGGTTTGTATGTGATCTGCCAAGTCATTTAAGGTGGCCTCCCATTTCAGTCAGCGTGGTCCGTTACATCATTTATTTGCGTCAGACAATTTTTACATTTTTGCTTCGAGTCCCCTAAAGTATCAAATTTTTCGGCAGACATGTTAGCAAAAATTGGTGAGTTTTCGCGCCCGCTTTAATGTAGCCAACAATGTGGGATCACTCCGCCCACAGGATTGACCCGTGTGTCGCCTAAGGAGCACAGGTGAGAGTTGTCTTCACCTGTCAGAACCATGATGATGAAGACTGCAAATATGTCCGGGTACTCAGCCAGGATGTTGGGCGAGGTCATGGGAATGTGTTTTTTGCTCCAAGTCTCAATGCTGTTCCCCAAGATCGTGTCAAAGGTCCTGCTCCACGTCTTGGCCACACTGGCGGTTC
Organism: Nerophis ophidion; assembly: GCF_033978795.1. Lineage (NCBI taxonomy): Eukaryota > Metazoa > Chordata > Actinopteri > Syngnathiformes > Syngnathidae > Nerophis > Nerophis ophidion. Next base: position 26,850,064 of record NC_084628.1, on the reverse strand, counting down.
CTGTGGACCCAAAGATATCTCACACTACTCACATTTCAGAACCCTATTAATGTTAAGGGATTATATATATATATATATATATATATATATATATATATATATATATATATATATATATATATATATATATAAATATATATATATATATATAATATCCAATATTATATATATATACATATATTTATTTATAATATATATATATTATCAATAATATATGTATGTATATATATACATTATATAATATAAATATATTATTTGTATAATATATATATATATTATATAATATATACATATATATAATAGATATAATATTATATATTATTGATATATATTATATATTATTGATATATAATATATATATATTAAATATATATAATATGATATATAATATTCTATGTTTTAGATATTATTAATATAATATATATACTGTATATATAAATTATATATATATTATATATATATATATATATATATATATATATATATTATGATATTATATATATATATATATATATATATATATATATATATATATATATATATATATATATATATATATGTATATATATATATATATATATAGGAAAATGACCCCAAACACACGTCAAAAGTGGTAAAGGAATGGCTAAATCGTTGTGGTTTGTGTTGTGGTTTGTGCAGCCCTTTGAGACACTGGGGATTTAGGGCTATATAAATAATCATTGATTGATTGATAAATCAGGCGAGATTGAAGGTTTTAGAATGCCCTTCCTAAACTCCTGACGTGTGGACAATGCTAAAGAAACAAGTCCATGTCAGAAAACCAACACATTTAGCTGAATTGCACCAATTTTGTCAAGAGGAGCAGTCAAAATTTCAAGCAGAAGCTTGCCAGAAGCTTGTGGATGGCTACCAAAAGTGCCTTATTGCAGTGAAACTTGCCAAGGGACATGCAAGCAAACATTAACATTGCTGTATGTATACTTTTGACACAGCAGATTTGCCCACATTTTCAGTAGACTCAAATCACTCCAATCACTCTATCACAAAAAATCACAAGTGTCGTAGAAATTATTGGAAACTCAAGACAACCATGACATTATTATTATTTTTTTTTTTTGCCAAAGTCATGGCTTTCGATACTTGGCGCCACCTTAGAAAAACGCTAACTTTTTCTATGTCATCATGTTACTGTTAGCATGCTAATGTTTAATGCAAACATTTTAGCAAATATCATGGCTTTCGATACTTGGCGCCACCTTAGAAAAACGCTAACTTTTTCTATGTCATCATGTTAATGCTAGCATGCTAATGATTAATGCAAACATTTTAGCAAAAATCATGGCTTTCGATACTTGGCGCCACCTTAGAAAAACGCTAACTTTTTCTATGTCATCATGTTAATGCTAGCATGCTAATTATTAATGCAAACATTTTAGCAAAAATCATGGCTTTTGATACTTGCCGCCACATCAGAAGAACGTTAAAAAATCTTATGTCATCATAATAATGTTGGCATGCTAATTTTTACTGCAAACATTCTGGCAAAAATCATGGCTTTCAATCCTTGGCACCACATTTGAAGAATGCTAACTTTTTCTATGTCATCTTGTTAATGCTAGCTTGCTAATGTTTATTGCAAACATTTTTAGCAAAAATCATGGCTTTTGATATTTGGCGCCACCTTAGAAGAAAGCTAACATTTTTTGTCATCATGTTAATGCTAGCATGCTAATGTTTACTACAAACATTTTAGCAAAAATCATGGCTTTTGATACTTGGCGCCACCTTAGAACGCTAACATTTTTTGTCAGCATGTTAATGCTAGCATGCTAATGTTTACTGCAAACATTTTAGCAAAAATCATGGCTTTTGATACTTGGCACCACCTTAGAACGCTAACATTTTTTGTCAGGATGTTAATGCTAGCATGCTAATGTTTACTGCAAACATTTTAGCAAAAATCATGGCTTTTGATACTTGGCACCACCTTAGAACGCTAACATTTTTTGTCAGCATGTTAATGCTAGCATGCTAATGTTTACTGCAAACATTTTAGCAAAAATCATGGCTTTTGATACTTGGCGCCACCTTAGAAGAACACTAACATTTTTTGTCATCATGTTAATGCTAGCAAGCTAATGTTTTCTGCAAACATTTTAGCAAATATCATGGCTTTCGATACTTGGCACCACCTTAGAAGAACGCTAACTTTTTTGATGTCATCATAATAATGTTGGCATGCTAATTTTTACTGCAAACATTCTAGCAAAAATCATGGCTTTCAATACTTGGCACCACATTAGTAGAATGCTAACTTTTTCTATGTCATCTTGTTAATGCTAACTTGCTAATGTTTAATGCAAACACTTTTAGCAAAAATAATGGCTTTTGATACTTGGCTCAACCTTAGAAGAACGCTAACATTTTTTGCCATCATGTTAATGCTAGCATGCAAATGTTTAATGCAAACATTTTTAGCAAAAATCATGGCTTTTGATACTTGGCGTCACCTTGGAAGAACGTTAACATTTTCTATGTCATTGTGTTAATGTTAGCACGCTGATGTTTAATGCAAACATTTTTGCAAAAATCATGGCTTTCGATACTTGGCACTACCTTAGAAGAACGCTAACTTTTTCAATGTCATCATGTTACTGTTAGCATGCTAAAGTTTAATCAAACATTTTAGCAAAAATCATGGCTTTCGATAGTTGGTGTCACCTTAGAAAAACGCTAACTTTTTCTATGTCCTCATGTTACTGTTAGCAAGCTAATGTTGAATGCAAAAATTTGAGTTACTTTTAATCATTTAAACCTATAACTTTTGACTTTTGATACTCTACTTATGTACATGTGATTTCCTTTAAATAAGTTTGCAAAAACCTATAAAAAAACAACTTTATATTGTCATAATGGGGTATTGTGTGTAGAATTGTGTTTTACTAAAATGTCTCACCGATGACGTACGAAGTGAGGAGGTTCCACCCGGTGATGAAGGCCAGCATCTCCCCGACCGTTACGTAACTGTAGAGGTATGCCGTGCCGGTCTTGGGGACACGGGCACCGAACTCGGCGTAGCACAGCCCGGCCATGATAGCCGCCAACGCCGCTGTCAGGAAGGAGAGAACCACGGCGGGTCCGGAGATGTCTTTGGCCACGTCGCCGGCCACCACGTAGACGCCGGCGCCCAACGTGCTACCCACGCCCAGCGCCACCAGGTCACAGGTGTCGAGGCACCGTGACAAGCGCGTGTCTTCCATGGAGTCATCCATCCCCTTGACGCGGACCAGCAGCCTGCAAAAACGCCGCAGGGCAACCGGAATCATGGTGGCTCAGGGACGGGAAGCAACCTGCTGGCCAAACAGAAACATAACGCTAATATCTTAACAACAAAAACAGTCATATCAGATCACATGCATTGCACATATAATCCACCAGAGGTCAGTATTGTCCCGGTGATCATGCGAGATCGCCACGAAGAAACAAAAGACACTTGATTTTTTAAGAGAAACTGCCAAATTTAAAGGAATAAAGTAATAATTTGTTTAAAAATTTAACTGCCACGTTAATATGAATAATAAATCCCTTGATGCAAGGTGAAATTGCGTAATATTTAACCGTAAAACTGTTTTGAAAATGCGTGAATTAAATTAGAAACAGCAGGAATGGCTCACTTTTAAATCCCAAAATACAAAAGAAACCCCCGAGTAGAGTGGTAACAGAAGGCTATCTCCATCTGAGCTGCTTCAGAGCTGTTATGCTGTTGGACCTGGTTGGGTTCCCTTCAGTTGTCCGAGGAGTTTGCTGATGTCTGTGTCAATTGTCTCCCACTCTCTTTTCTCACAGGATTTTGGCCACCTGATTTGTGGCTTTCGTCCTTGCATCTGAATCTCGGTTACGGGCTGGGTGGCATATGTCAGGCCCGTTGGGGTCTTACCCTCCTGGCAGCTGTCCTTCCAGGTGGTCACCAGGTCTTTCCCTGGTGCTCTTTTCACAGCAGTCACTTGGAATATCCAGACGATCAGTTCAATTTTAGGACTAGATGGAACAATCTTATGAAAAAAAAAAACCCTGAGTACAGTGGTAACAGTAGGCTCCCTCCATCGGAGCTGATTCAGTGCTGCTATGGTGTTGGACCTAGTTGGGTGGGATTGCGAAATGGGGGACAGAGAGGAGGAGGGGGATGGTTGACAGCTTCATTGGTGTCATCAGGTGGGCACCCTCCTTCACCGTTGTTTCAATAATAGGCCCACGACACCTCCAGAGGGCTCATCTGCAAAACCTGGCGTCCCAGGCGAGCCCCCCTCTGCTTTTAACCATTATGTGCTGCAAGTCTTACTAGAACTCCAGATGGGGTCTCACCTCTTCACCCACATGCACCGACTGGCTGTCTCTGCTGCTCCTGAGAAGGCTTTGATGGTGTTTCTCAGGGTTTGGGCTCAAACTCCAATGTCCTTAAGCAGGCTGATGGTAGTCTGGCCCACAAAGCCTCTGCAGCCAACTTCCACTGGGCAAACCTTGGCTTTCCATCCATTCTGCTTAGCATCAGCTGCCAGTTTGGTGTACTTCAATCAATCAAAGTTTACTTATATAGCCTTAAATCACGAGTGTCTCAAAGGGCTGCACAAGCCACAACAGCATCCTCGGCTCAGATCACACATGAGGGCAAGAAAAAACTCAACCCAAATGGATGACAATGAGAAACCTTGGAAGGGACCGCAGAGTGAATCTAGCATAATATTGTGGGAGTCCAGTCCATAGTGGGAACAGCAGGAGATCATCTTGAGTGGAGACAGGTCAGCAGCGCAGAGACGTCCCCAACTGATGCACAGAATAGTAGTCCGCCTTGGGTCCCCACTTTGGACAGCTAGCAGCTTCATCTGTGGTCACCGAATCTGTGCCCCCCTCTCCACAAAAGAGAGGGGGACAGACCAGAAAAGAAACGGCAGATCAACTGGTCTAAAAGGGGGGTCTATTTAAAGGGTAGACTATACAAATGAGTTTTAAGATGTGACTTAAATGCTTCTACTGAGGTAGCATCTCCAACTGTTACCGGGCGGACATTCCAGAGTACTGGAGCCCCAATAGAAAACGCTCTATATAGCCCGCAGACTTTTTTGGGGCTCTGGAAACCACTAATAAGCCGGAGTTCTTCGAATGCAGATTTCTTGAGGACAAATGGTACAATACAATCAGCAAGATAGAATGGTACTAGACTGTGTAGTATATTATACGTAAGTAGTAAAACCTTAAAGTCACATCTTAAGAGCACAGGAAGCCAGTGCAGGTGAGTCAGTAAAGGTGTAATATGATCAAACTTTCTTGTTCTTGTCAAAAGTCTAGCAGCCGCATTTTGTACCAACTGTAATCTTCTAATGCTAGACATAACATTAAGAGATGAGACGTAACGAACCCATGAATAATGACCTCAGCGTCGCTAGTGGACAAAATGTAACAAATTTTAGTGATATTACGGAGATAAAAGAAGGCCGTTTTAGTAACACTCTTAATGTGTACCTCAAACGAGAGAGTTGGGTCGAAAATAATACCCACATTATTTACCGAGTTGCCTTGTGTAATTGTTTGGTTGTCAAATGTTAAGGTGGTATTAGTAAATAGGTGTCGGTGTCTGGCAGGACCGATAATCAGCATTTCTGTTTTCTTAGCGTTGAGTTGCAAAAAATTAACGGACATCAATTGTTCAATTTCATTAAGACACGCTTCCAGCTGACTACAATCTGACGTGTTGGTCAGCTTTAGGGGCATGTAGAGTTGGGTGTCATTAGCATAACAGTGAAAGCTAACACCGTATTTGCGTATGATGTCACCTAGCGGCAGCATGTAGTTGCTAAAGAGTGCAGGGCTAAGAACCAAACCCTGGGGGACTCAGAACGTCCGAGGTCACATTGTTATGGGAGACGTATTGCATCCTATCAGAAAGATAAGAGGTAAACCAAGACAAGGCTAAATCTGACATACCAATACGTGATTTGATAAGCACTAATATCAACGGTATTGAAAGCAGCGCCCAGATCAAGAAGCAGCGACATGGATGACGCATTAGTAATTTTTGCGAGGGCTGTCTCCGTAGAGTGAATAGCCTTGAAACCGGATTGAAAGGGTTCACAGAGATTGTAAGACGCTAAATGTTAATTTAGCTGCTGTGCAACAATTTTTTTCAAGTGTTTTCGGAACAAACGGAAGGTGGGACGGTAGTTTACGGTGAGGTCAGGATCGAGGTTAGGTCTTTTGAGCAGAGGATGAATAACCGCTTTTTTGAATGCTAGGGGAACAGTGCCAGAGTAAAGTGATAACTTAATATTTAGCACTGATGGTCCTAATATTAAAAACAGTTCCTTGATAGGTTTCCCAGGAAGTGGGTCAAGTAAACATGTTGTTTGTTTTATCCCATTTACACGCCGTAGGAGTTCCTCTATTGTTATTTCCTCCAACAGAGAGAAACTATTTTGGAGGGCAATATCCGTCGTATATACATTTGTATCTGTGATAATAAAACCCAGTTATAGCTGGGATGCGTTGTCTTTAATCTCCTTTCTAATTAGTTCAATTTTCTTATTAAAGGAATTCATAAAGTCATCTGCTGAGTGGTTGGAGCTACTGAGAGGATTCCCTTGTTAGCTTAGCGATGCTACTGTACTGAACAAATATTTAGAATCGTTTGAAGTTGAGACGGATGAGATTTGAGTAGTAAATAGCTTTAGCTAAGGTAAGCATGCGTTTATAAGTTATTAAACTATCACTCCATGCTTGATGGAAAACCTCAAGTTAAGGCTTTTGTGTTCAAATGACTCCTCCACAGCAGCCTCCCAGGGAACCGTGAGTTCTATTATATACACAATATGCAGCGAGGAGGACCAGAGCACAAGGTCTGGTCTAAGGTTTGATCTGGCTATCTCTGAAGGAAAGCAGAGCTTTTGATTGAGGTCCACCACCATCTTCCTGTCACAAACCCTTCCGAGCTGGCGTATGTCTGGTGTATGGTCTTTGGTTGGCTCTGCAGACTTGTCTAACAGTTAAGGAGAATATGTTTAAGGTTAGTTGGAGATGGACAGAGGGGGCATGTGGGGTCCTCTCTGTACCACTGTTTGAGGTTGGAGGGGGGCGGAAGGACATCATAAGTGGAGCGTAAGATGAAGCTAATGTAATCTGCCTTCCTTCCCAAGAGCTCTCTCCATGAGACCTTTCTCCTCTCAACTCCTTCCCAGCTCATCCACTGTCCTTGCTTGACTTGTGTGACAGCCTTTAGATATCTTGCCACCTGTTTGTGCTGACGTACCTCCTCCACAACCATCTGGCGTAGCTGAGCTGGAGCAGCCTTATGCCACAATGGTCTGCTCTCACCAAGCCCAAGGCCTCCTCTTTCCGGCTGCACAAGACCAATGATGTCTCTGTGCCTAAGATCCTCCTTGGCTTGCAGAGCAGTTCACCTCCTTCCGGTCACCAAGGTCAGAGCTGTTTGGGCAAGGGTCCCAAGACTCTGTTAGGGTCATTTCCAGCATTACCTTTGCACACTTAAACTCCTCTACTAGACTGGAAACACGAAGCTCCAATACACCTTTTCCATTCGGTCCGATGTTACTGAAGCATTTGTTAAGACCCGGCCACTTCCCAGCAAATGAGCTAACCACTCTCCAACTTTTCTGCCTTTGTGGTTGGTACGTCACAGATGGTAAGAGGCCACATTAGCCTGGGTAGCAACCCAAATTGGAGGCACCACAGCTTCAACCGGCCAGGGAGCATGGTCATATCAATGTTTTCAAGGCCAGTTATAGTATCCTGCTTTGAGCTGTGTCTTTGAGGGTGGCATGATACCAACGTCCATGACTCTTGACAGGCTTGTCAGACACTGTTGCTATAGCCTCCTCACCCACACAGATTCGATGTTCAATCAGCTTCCCCCTCACAACCGAGATGCTTCTGGACTTGCTTGGCTTTATTCTCATCCGGGCCCACTGGATGCTTTCTTGCAGCTTGTTCAGCAGCAGCCTAACAAACGCCTTTGGTTGTGATGAGGATGGTCATATCATCCATATGGGCCCTGATGGGCAGGTAACGAAGACCTGATTTAATCTTTTGACCTACTACCACCCACATACAGGCTCGGATGATGACTTCTTGTGAAAGGAAGCTGTGTGATGGTACACCCTGCCACTATTCCTATCTGTGGTACACTCACCAGTGGTCAGAAATAGCCTTTGATGAGACCACTTATGGAATCCGGGACAATGGAATAATGGAATACCACCCAGAGGAGATCATGGCAAATTGACCCAAAGGCATTTGCTAGGTCCAGGAACACAACATGGAGATCTCTTCCACCCTTTTAAGTGGATAGAACTTGACTCCATACCATGTTTGTGTGCTCCAAGCACCCGAGAAGCCTGGAATCCCTGATTTTTACACCCAAGTTTCAATTTATTGTTTCCTTCCCGGGTAGGTGGCTAGCCTGTGAGCCTCTACACTGAAGACTATTATAAAAAGCATGAAATTAGTCAATTGGTATTTTATTGCATCATAAATACCATGGAGCAACATACTGGCATTAGAATTTTTAAATAAATACATGTTTACATTACACAATATGGTATATTTAGAGGTCAAATATACACATCCAATTTGCTGTATTATTTTGCGGCGATCACTCTCTGAGTGTTGGGAATTAAAAATTATAGCTTTCTGATTTTTATGTGACAAATATAAATAAATCACATTAAAAACAATCATAATGCAAATACATTTAAGAGGCTGTGAAAATGATTTAGAAAAAAATGAATTTTGCAGAAGCCGGGGGAAGAAGAAGAAGATGATGACAAATGTTCTTTTTATGTTTGGAAATAACACAGTGGACATTTCTTTGTATGCCAATATGTGTTAGTGATTGAAACTTGTATTAGTAGATTTCACAGTACAGTAGTTATTCCGTACAATTGACCACTAAATGGTAACACCCAAATAAGTTTTTTCAACTTGTTTAAAGGCCTACTGAAATGAGATTTTCTTATTTAAACGGGGATAGCAGGTCCATTCTATGTGTCATACTTAATCATTTCGCGATATTGCCATATTTTTGCTGAAAGGATTTAGTAGAGAACATCCACGATAAAGTTTGCAACTTTTGGTCGCTAATAAAAAAGCCTTGCCTTTACCGGAAGTAGCAGACGATGATATCACCCGTGTGAGGGCTCCTCACATCCTCACAGTGTTTATAACGGGAGCCTCCAACAAAAAGAGCTATTCGGACCGAGAAAACGACAATTTCCCCATTAATTTGAGTGAGGATGAAAGATTTGTGGCTAAGGATATTGATAATGAAGGACTAGAAAAAAAATACAAAAATAAAATGAAATAAAAAGCGACGGCTCCAGGCGGCGGCAGAGCGTTTCAGATGTAATTAGACACATTTACTAGGATAATTCTGGAAGATCCCTTATCTGCTTATTGTTTTAATAGTGTTTTAGTGAGATTGTAAAGACATACATCGAGGTCGGATGGCTGCGGTGAACACGCCAGTGTCTCAGAGAGAAGCCAAGCTCACAGCTGCCTTTTTTGACAGCTACTGCAGGAGGATGAATAATCCAACGATGTCTCCGGTAAGATATATATATCACAATTTTCCCATCCAAAAACATGCTGGTTGACGTAGAGAAACATGTTCGCTTGACCGCTCTGTGTTAAAGCTTCACAACAAACAAAGAAACACCGGCTGTGTCTCGGTGCTAAAGACAGCTGCAATCCACCACTTTCCACCAACAGTATTCTTCTTTGACGTCTCCATTATTAATTGAACAAATTGCAAACGATTCAGCAACACAGATGTCCAGAATACTGTGTAACTGCGCGATGAAAAGAGACGACTTTTATCCGTAACTGGAGCTGAGCTAGTATGTCCCCTCCAACCCGAAATGTCACAAACACATGTAATCATTCCGCGACGTTTTCAACAAGAAACTCCGCGGGAAATTTAAAATTGTAATTTAGTAAACTAAACCAGCCGTATTGGCATGTGTTGCAATGTTAATATTTCATCATTGATATATAAACTATCAGACTGCGTGGTCGGTAGTAGTAGGTTTCAGTAGGCCTTTAAGTTGGGGTCCACGTTAATCAATTCATGGTAAAGTTACATTGTTTAATGCATCCAGCGGGGCATCACAACAAAATTAGGCATAATAATGTGTTGATTCCACGACTGTATATATATATGTCGGTTGATATCGGAAACTGTAACTAAGAGTTGGATAATATCGGAATATCGGCAAAAAAGCCATTATCGGACACCTCTAAAACGTGCTAGCATGTGTTGTTAGCACACGGTAACTGACAAGTTAACAACTTTCACTACTTCCACCTTTTTAGGAGTGGGTTTGCAGTCGGGCAGAGACTTATTTCACTATTAAAAACAACAAATGTTTTTTGATTTTTTTTTTTAACTGTGTTTTGTCGCCGCCTTCAGGAGAAAAAGCTCACCTGCAGGTGATCCAGGCGACAGGTTACTTCCGGCGTAGCTTTTAATACTACTACTCCAGTAATACTACCACTACAAGACCGGAAGCACACTTTGTAAAATAGTGCTGCCTTACTACCGATGCAAGCTGTGGCGTTTTGGACTTCATGTTCTTCGTGGCTCCTTCAAATCGTGCTTTTAAAGCTTTTTATGCGAGCGTTAGCCGTCATGCTGACGTTTAGGTAAACACTACTTGTGGTTTCGCATCTGCGGTTTCGTTGCTGTTGAATGTCGAGGACGTGTCGTGTGACGCAACCGGCGCCGTTTTGATAAAAAAAAAAAACCGTAAAGACAAAAAAAATTTTTTTTAAAACGTAATACATTGAACCTAATACACAAATTAAAACATATTAAATAAGCTCAGTTGTATTGATAAAGGTATAGGTTTATTTTGATGCTGCTATTCAAAGGGCGCCAATGGCCGCTAGATGGCGGTGCTTGCAAGCTTATAATATCCTCGGTTCTTCACACTGTTTGCTAACCACAATAATTGAACGTAGAAATGTGTTAAAAGTGTTGCATTACCGCAACTAACGTTTAACAGACAACCCATTCTAAAAAATAATATTTAAAAAAAACAAGCATAAAAAAAGTGGAAAAAAAGCGCAAAAAGGTTAAAGGCCTACTGAAACCCACTACTACCGACCACGCAATCTGATAGTTTATATACAGTGGGGCAAAAACACATTTTGTCAGCCACCGATTCTGCAAGTTCTCCCACTTAAAATGATGAAAGAGGTCTGTAATTTTCATCATAGGTACACTTCAACTGTGAGAGACAGAATGTGAAGAAAAAAAATAATCCAGGTATTCACATTATAGGAATTTTAAAGAATTGATTTTTAAATTATGGTGGAAAATAAGTATTTGGTCAACCATTCAAAGCTCTCACTGATGGAGGGAGGTTTTGGCTCAAAATCTCACGATACATGGCCCCATTCATTCTTTCCTTAACACGGATCAATCGTCCTGTCCCCTTAGCAGAAAAACAGCCCCAAAGCATGATGTTTCCACCCCCATGCTTCACAGTAGGTATGGTGTTCTTGGGATGCAACTCAGTATTCTTCTTCCTCCAAACACGACGAGTTGAGTTTATACCAAAATGGATACATGGATGATACAGCAGAGGATTGGGAGAATGTGATGTGGTCAGATGAAACCAAAATAGAACTTTTTGGTATAAACTCAACTTCTCGTGTTTGGAGGAAGAAGAATACTGAGTTGCATCCCAAGAACACCATACCTACTGTGAAGCATGGGGATGGAAACATCATGCTTTGGGGCTGTTTTTCTGCTAAAGGGACAGGACGATTGATCCGTGTTAAGGAAAGAATGAATGGGGCCACGCATGTATCGTGAGATTTTGAGACAAAACCTCCTTCCATCAGTGAGAGCTTTGAATGGTTGACCAAATACTTATTTTCCACCATAATTTACAAATAAATTATTCAAAATTCCTACAATGTGAATGCCTGGATTTTTTTCTCACATTCTGTCTCTCACAGTTGAAATGTACCTATGATAAAAATTACAGACCTCTGTCATCATTTTAAGTGGGAGAACTTGCACAATCGGTGGCTGACTAAATACTTTTTTGCCCTACTGTATCAATGATGAAATATTAACATTGCAACATTCAAATACGGCCGGTTTATTTCACCAAATTGCAATTTTAAATTTTCCGCGGAGTTTGTTGTTGAAAACGTTGCGGAATGATGACGCATGCGCGTCCCGTCACGGACTGTCAGGAAATATTAGCTCAGCACCAGTTACGGCTAAAAGTCGTCTCTTTTCATCGCATAATTACACAGTAATATGGATGTCTGTGTTGCTGAATCTTTTGCAATTTGTTCAATTAATAATGGAGCCTATAAAGAACAATGCTGTTGGTGGAAAGCGGTGGATTGCAGCTGTCTTTAGCACCGAGACACAGCCAGTGTTTCTTTGTTTTTAACACAGAGCGGTCAAGCGAACATGTTTCTCTACGTCAACCAGCATGTTTTTGGATGGGAAAATTGTGATATATATCTTACCGGAGACGTCATTGGATTATTTGTCCTCCTGCAGTAGCTGTTTAAAAGGCAGCTGTGAGCTTGGCTCTTCGGCTTCTCTCTGAGACACTGCGTGTTCACCGCAGCCATCCAACCTCGAGGTATGTCTTTACAATCTCACTAAAACACTATTAGAACTATTAGCAGATAAGGGGTCTTCCAGAATTATCCTAGTAAATGTGTCTAATTACATCTGAAACGCTCACACTGCCGCCGCCCGGAGCAGTCGCTTTTTATTTTATTGTAAAAAAAAATTCTAGTCTTTCGCTATCAATATCATCATCCACGAATCTTTCATCCTCGCTCAAATTAATGGGGAAATTGTCGTTTTCTCGCTCCGAATAGCTCTTGCTGCTGGAGGCTCCCATTAAAAACAATGTGAGGACATGAGGAGCCCTCAACCTTGTGATGTCATCGTCTGCTACTTCCGGTAAAGGCGAGGCTTTTTTATCAGCACCAAAAGTTGCGAACTTTATCTTGGATGTTTTCTACATAATCCTTTCAACAAAAATATGGCAATATCGCGAAATGATCAAGTATGACACATAGAATGGACCTGCTATCCTGGTTTAGATAAGAAAATCTAATTTCAGTAGGCCTTTAAATGTAACGATTAAAAGTTGGAACGCTGACTAGCAACACCAAACTGCCATGCAGGATGCTTTTTATTCTTTCAAACTGGCATTGCGCCAAAAAATAATAACGCATCAAAATCAATGTTTTCATGAATTATTTACTCAATTACTTCACATCAAATATTCCACTTTGAAGTAATCGACGAGATCTGAAGTGTGGAATGTTAAAAAATGACAAAAAAAAATAAAATGTCTGATTTATTTTTAACCCTTTCATGAATGGATTTGAGTTTTTATAATTGTCATTTCTCCAAATAATGAATTAAAAAAACGTTGTCATGGTTTATTGACCTATTTAGGGTTCCAAATACATTACATCACATGTTCCACTTTGAAACATATTTTGTTTGCTATTAAAAAAAGACCTGGGAGTCTTGGTCATGAGTGAGGGACGAGTGGATCGTGAGGTCGACAGGCGGATCGGTGCGGTGTCTTCAGTAATGCGGATGTTGTATCGATCCGTTGTAGTGAAAAAGAAGCTGAGCCGGAAGGATAAGCTCTCAATTTACCGGTCGATCTACGTTCCTATCCTCACCTATGGTCATGAGCTTTGGGTCATGACCGAAAGGACAAGTTCACGGGTAGAGGCGGCCGAAATGAGTTTCCTCCGCCGAGTAGCGGGACTCTCCCTCAGAGATAGGGTGAGAAGCTCAAAGTAGAGCCACTGCTCCTCCACATCGAGAGGAGCCAGATGAGGTGGTTCGGGTATCCAGCCAGGATGCCACCCGAAACACCTATGGAGGTGTTTAGGGCATGTCCAACCGGTAGGAGGCCACGGGGAAGACCCAGGACACGTTGAGAAGACTATGTCTCCCGGCTGACCTGGGAATGCCTCGGGATCCCCCAGGAAGAGCTGGATGAAGTGGCTGGGGAGAGGAAAGTCTGGGTTTCCCTGCTTAGGCTGCTGCCTCCGCGACCCGACCTCGGATTAGCTGAAGAAGATGGATGGATGGCTGGATTAAAAACAGAACATAACTATTTTTTTAACTTTATATTGACAGATACACCTGAAGTTGATCTACAGATTTTAGTGTTTAACAATTATAATAATAGTAATAATAAAAAATATTTATTTTTAAGATTTTTATGACTAATACCTGACTGCGAAGAAAGAGAGGAGAGATCTCCACATCATCTTCCTTGACCTTGCCAATGCATTTAGTTCTGTCCCACACACTTTCCTATGGGCATCTTTCGACTTCTTCAGGATACCAGAGACCATCACCAACCTTGTCAAGGCACAATTTGAAGATCTGCAGCTCTGTTTTACCATGCCAGACTTCACCACCACTTGGCACCATATGGAGGTTGGAATACTGGCAGGGTGTACCATCTCCTCGTTGGCCTTCATAATGGCAATGGAAGTCATTATGCGGGCATACAGGTGGGTAGTGGGTGGTGAACGGCTGAGTTCGAGAATCCGCCTGCCTCCTCTCAGGGCCTATATGGATGACAGGACAACCATAACGACTACAGCGCCCTGCACCAGTGGCCTACTAGGGAAGCTTCATGAGAACATCACTGGGGCCAGAAGGAAATTCAAGGCCTCAAAATCAAGAAAAATCTCCATCAGAGGAAAACTGACAGAACAAAGGTGTCTCATTCATGAAGAACCCATTCCAACTATGTCAGAGAAGCCAATTAAGAGCATGGGAAGGTGGTATGACTCAAATCTGAAGGACACTGAGCAAGCAGAAAAGGTAAGGCAAGAAGTCACTAAAGGTCTGAAGAACATTGACAGATCTATGCAGCATGGCAAGCTGAAATCTGGTGCCTCCAGTTCGGGTTACTACCCCGCCTCATGTGGCCACTAACCATGTATGGTGTCTCCCTCACCAGAGTGGAGAAAATGGAAAGAACAATCAGCGCTTATGTAAGAAAGTGGCTAGGTGTGCCTCGATGCGTGAGCAGCATCGGCCTGTATGCTCATGGATTACTCGAACTGCCTCTCTGTAGCCTGACAGAGGAGTTCAAATGCTCCAAAGTGAGACTCCAGATGACCCTAACAGAGTCGAAGGATACTGTGGTTCGAGCTGCTGCCCCACATCTTACAGTAGGGAAGAAGTGGTCTGCTAAGAACGCAAAACAACAGGCAAAATCTGCTCTCCACCACACTAACATTGTAGGCCAAGTCCAGCATGGAATAGCCGGTTTGGGACTTGGAGAGACACGAACAAGGCATCCTCTGCAAAGCGGCGCGAGCTGCTCGTAGCCGAGGTCCGTCGACAGGAAGAGTCAAATAGATATGCCAAGGCTGTGGCGCAAGCTAAGCAGGGTCAGTTGATAAGGTGGGAAGGGGCGGAGAAACGGAAGATCAGCTGGAGGGACATATGGGAGATAGAATCAAGTAGGGTAAGTTTTCTACTTCGAGCAACCTATGAAGTCCTTCCTACCCCCAAAACCCTCAACCAATGGTCGGATGACGATCCATCATGCCCCCTGTGCTCAACACCAGCTATACTCAGACACATCCTCACTGGGTGTAAAGTGAGCCTCTCCCAAGGACAATACACCTGGAGACACAACAAAGTTCTCAAATGCTTGGCAGCAACCCTGGACAGCAGGAGAACAACAAACAACTCCTTTCCACCCAAGACACCCAACCTGAATATGCCAGCTGCCTTTGCTATAGAGGGGGAACAAAGGCAATGAAAGACACCATCAAGGCCCAGGTTGGGAGAGCTGGAGATAGCCCGGTACTGGCAGATGCTGGTAGTAGACGTGTATAAGAAACTCATCGTTCCACCAGAGATGGCAACTACTAACTTGTACTGCTGTGGTCCCACTCCCAGCACATCGTGTCCTTCGTTGAACTCAGTCCCCTTGGGAGGACGCGGTGGATGAAGCTTTTGAGCGGAAAAAGCTCCAGTACGTAGAGCTTGCTGCAGAGGCTGAACGGCGAGGCTGGAGAACACAAGTCTGCCCTGTAGAAGTTGGATGTCGGGGCTTTGTGGCAACATCAAGGGACCTGGGAGTTGGCGGTCAAGCTCTACGTCAGGCCATAGAGGAAAAATTACGGGTGGCAGTGCGGGGGAGCCAGTGGCTCTGGCTTAAGAGGAAAGACCCTAACTGGTCTCCCAAAAAAATATTACTCATGCTGAGGCTGGGCAGATGCAGAGGGGGGTGCTTCTGGGATGCCAGAATGCAACACTGAACCTACTTGAGCCATCGTGGACCCAGTCAGCGACACGTCCATGAGGGTAGGAGCCCACTTGATAACCCTAATGATGTGTCTGTCCAGCCTGCAGCAACATAGATAATAAGTCAGTGTCGTTAAGTCTTCAACACGGGAGGTAAGAGGTGGCACTCTGGATTTTAACATCTTGTCCTGTGTATTTGGAAACACACATAATAATATTTTTCCCCCACAGTATTGTTACAGCCAGGGCGCATTCCAATGCGCCCTCATTCTTGCGCTCTGCTTGTCCCACCTCAGGACACGCCCGCGGCCGCACACATCCAGGAACGCCCTGGGTGCGTCTCCACCCTGCAGCAGCCGTCAGCTGCAAACATTCACCGGCAATCAGCGCACCTGCCTGTAATGAAGGAGCTGCCTTCATTAGCCTGCTTAACCTGCCATCCCACGCCGGAATATAGTCTTCTGTTGGCGTACAGTAAGGAATCTTCGGATCTTTATGGTCGCTCCCTCTGTGTTCCATTATGTGTTTCATTGTTCCTTGTCCTTCCAGCATCTGCCCTTGTTCCTGTTTGGCGAGCTGTGCGTCTCGTCACTTTTTTGTTCCCTTGCTCCCCAGACTGCCCTTATGGATTCTCGACCTCCCGCTTGGAAATGGACCTTGTCTCTTTTCTCCTGCCTTTGCCTGTCCCATGGACTTCCGTGTTCCTTCGTTCTCGACAACATTTGGTAACACACACCTCAGCTAACTACACACATAGTCTTACACCGCACCAGAGTTGGGTCCAAGCCATTTATTGTTTTGCAAGTCACAAGTAAGTCTCAAGTCTTTGCCCTCAAGTCTCGAGTCAAGTCCCGAGTCAAGATAGGCAAGTCCCGAGTCAAGTCCAAAGTCAATACTGGGAAGTCTCAAGTCAAGTCCCAAGTCCTGCATTTAGAGTTTCGAGTCATTTCAAGTCTTTTTAACCACAGACTAATATATGTACACAGATTGTGTATGCTTTTAAAACGCTGTATGTATATATTATAAAAAAAAACAGTGCCGACATTGCACTTCATAATAGCACTATTAACCAGTTATTCTAAACATTTAACTCGTTCCTTTACAGTATAAACACATTTCAAAAAACAAGTTCAACTGTACTTATTTGCACAAAAGTGTTAACATTGTATTTCCATGGAATATTGCATCGTAACTAGTTCCACAGCAGTTTATATCCTGTTCTTACCTTATTTCATTGATCTCATCTCACACTATATATGTGTTTATGTGTGCGTACACATAAAAAACATAACAAATACATGAACATAACAATGAACAGTGCTGTACTTTTTAGATGTCAGGGCTCTATGGAATATGTACACATATTCTTAATATAGTATACATTTTTATTGACCTTTATTTGACTATGTTTGTCTTTTTGTAGGTGGCTAAAATATGCGGTGCTGCTGACCGCCGTTACGTTACTGTTTGTGATACATTCACTAACATAACATTATGTGTAGATACATCATGCAACTCCGCTTAAAAAAAATCACTTGACAAAAAGTATGAATAAGGTAGCGATCTGCAGTGGACGCAACAGATTGCCGTGTTTGCAATGACATTATAACCATAGACATCTTATAAGTAAACGCAGAATTGGCTGCTGTGACGCAAGCAATTTGGCCGCCATCTTGAAGTGGTGATGAGGAGCCAGCAAGCAGCCTAAACTGACAGTTGACAGGTAGAAAACAAAGATGCTGGGCTGGTATTCAGCGTTTTCCTACTCAAATGAGCGGACTGTTGAAAATAGGAATTGGGGGATTACTTTTCACAACTAAGATTTAACATTAACATACTATTGGTTGTATTTTGTAAAAAGAATATTACCACAGAGTTAAGCAGGAGCAAAGAACTACAATATTTGTATGTGAAAATCACAAAGAAATCTTCTGGGGGAGGATGACCCCCTACAGGTATGTGGTTTACAAACTTTCAGGCCCACCTAAAACAAAATTCACCAGCCGCCACTGATTATGATGCATTCTCATTTTATTGTAACCACAGATAAGTCTTCAAGTAACAATATTCAAATACTAACTTTGTTGGGTAAGACATAATTTGGTTTTATTCTGAATCCAGTGAAACAGATTGGTGGTTTTAGCTGAAATAAAGACTTTCAGGTGTTTATATATGTTTAAGTATTTGGCAGACACTTTTATCCAAAGCAACATACATGAAAAATACATACAAAACAATCACTGTAAACATGATCATTTAAGGGAAGAATGTAATAGAAAATATCAATACAAAGTGTCAAGACAGAATAAACTCTCTGCTGTTGCAGCAACAGAGATAAAGTCTATAACAGTGGTTCTCAACCTTTTTTCAGTGATGTACCCCTTGTGAAATTTTTTTTTAATTCAAGTACCCCCTAATCAGAGCAAAGCATTTTTGGTTGAAAAAAGAGATAAAGAAGTAAAATACAGCACTATGTCATCAGTTTCTGATTCATTAAATTGTATAACAGTGCAAAATATTGCACAATTGTAGTGGTCTTTGTTGAACTATTTGAAAAAAAAAGATGTAAAAATAACTAAAAACTTGTTGAAAAATAAACAAGTGATTCAATTTTAAATAAAGATTTCTACACATAGAAGTAATCAACTTAAAGTGCCCTCTTTGGGGATTGTAATAGAGATCCATCTGGATTCATGAACTTCATTCTAAACATTTCTTCACAAAAAAGAAATCTTTAACATCAATATTTATTGAACATGTCTACAAAAAAATCTAGCTGTCAACACTGAATATTGCATTGTTGCATTTCTTTTCACAGTTTATGAACTTACATTCATATTTTGTTGAAGTATTATTCAGTAAATATATTTATAAAGGATTTTGAATTGTTGCTATTTTTAGAATATTTAAAAAATATATCATGTACCCCTTGGCATACCTTCAAGTACCCCCATTTGAGAACCACTGGTCTATAGATCCGTAAGATATATAGATATCTAATGTATTCATACATTGTTTATGTAGGATATACACATGTATATATAACCTAATCATATTGTTTCTTTAACTTAAAAATAGCTGACTGTTTTTTTCCCCCCTTCTCTGGGATTATATTCCCAGTTTTGATCTCAGACGTCTGGTCACTTATAGCAAATAAGAATATTCTATTACTGTTAAACAAATTATGAACACGCCAAGACATGTGTCCTTTATCGTAGTTACACGTATGACAAAAAAGCGCGTGAGTATCAGTGGTATTCAGTGAGGTAATATGAATTAAATTTGATGCCAGTTAATTGCTCCTGCCAAAGGAATTGCCCTGAGTGGAGCGGATCACCACTCCAAGATGGCGACCGCGCGTCACGTCAGCGGCAACAGGCAGTAGCGCTCGATGCTGCGCACCCTTATAAGATGTCTATGATTAAAACGTTAGCAGTGAGTTTACAGCCTCACTGATTTAACTCCACAGCAAATAGAAGCTATGTTACTCAGCCAATAAACGTTAGCTTACATTCAAAACGTACCCTTCTTTGTGCAACTCCAAATGTCGAACAAAGTTGGAAGTTGTTGCGTCGCCGTCTGTAATCTTCAAACCGCATGATTTGCATACGGCAATTCCTGTTTTGTTGACAAAGTCGTAGTTTTAATTCCCGAACGAAACACTTTATGGCATAACTTTCCTCACTTAGTCTTCTGTTGTTTGAGAGCAGTTCTGCTTGGTTTTCCTGCAATTTGATTGGATGAATTCTGTGTGACGAAAATAACGTGGATGTAATTTGATTGGCTGTTGTACTGACAGGTAGCGCACAGGCTGTCATCGCACACATGTTGACAAACAGGCGTACACAATGGAAGATACGGAGCGCTCCTGAATAACTTTTTAATCGTTGGGTTTTGGGGAAAGTAGCAAGTCATGTCAAGTCAAAAGGCTCAAGTCCAAGTCAAGTCACAAGTCATTGATGTTGAAGTCTAAGTCGAGTTGCAAGTCTTTTTACATTTTGTCAAGTCGAGTCTAAAGTCAACAAATTCATGACTCGAGTCCAAGTCATTGGACTCGAGTCCACACCTCTGCACTGCACACTCTTGTATTTTGGTCACACGCTCCATTCTATAGTTTAGTAGTATTGTTTGTTTATATATATATATATATATATATATATATATATATATATATATATATATATATATAAATTAATCATTGTACACACCCCTAGTGTCTGTTGCCGTCATCTCCCTGAGCAACAATAACAAGTAGATAGAGTATTATTGGTGGGATACTCACAGCACAGCAGGATTATCTTTCATTCTCGTAGGGCCTTATGGGGGCACCGGCTGGACATCATTCATGAAAAAACTTCTAGAAAAAGATGATTTACATATTCTCAACTCAGCATTCACGCCCTTGCAAGTCGGCACATTTTGGAAAAATACTTATATAGAACAGTTGGTGGGGAATACCAGCCCATTTGTGTCTTTTTTCTCTGAAAATACACAATTTTTTACTCATGGTAGCCATCTTGGGTGGGGCCACCTTTCCATTAAAGGCAATACATTTGGTTTATGCAAAACGGAGTGGAGTTACCTTTTACTGTTTACACACAAAGACTTGACAAATGCTAACCTTTTTTTAGCCAAAGCTACCTGTTAGCATGCTAAAATTGACGTGTTAACTTTTAAAGCACATTTTTCAGCCACACACAGTCACATAACTTGGTATGTTACATATTCTACTTGTTAGCATGGTTATGTTAGCTTGCTAGCATTATTAGCATGCTAAGTTTTTTTTAGTCAGTGCAAGTCAAGTCAAGATTTATTTATATAGCAAATTAAAATGACTTAAGTTGACCAAAGTGCTGCACAGGGCACAAGAGACAATAAAAGCAATAATAGCCAATTTTACTACTAACTTTTTTTCAAAGTTAATTTTACAAGCATACACCTCAGAGTCATAACTCGGTAGTTAACAAGGGCTAACTTTCTTACAGCTATTTAAAATTTTACACATCAGTCATACAACCTGGTATGTAACAAAATATTTCTGTTAGCATACTATTTTTGTTTAAGCTTATTTTATAAGTAACTTGGTATTTGATGTGTGATAACTGTTAGCATGCTAACATTAACATACACCTTAAAGTCACATAACTTGGTAGTTGACAGATGCTAACTTAAAAAAAAAAAACAACAACAATTTTTTCAACAATATTCATGCAGAGTCATCCAACTTGGTATTTGACACATGCTATACAGTATATATATATATATATATATATATATATAAAAGCATGCTGATGTTAGCAAGTTAACATTTCAACATTAGCATGCAAACTTTACAAAAAATAAAAAATAAAATATATATACACATATATATATATATATATATATATAGCTATTTTCACGATCTTACACATCAGTCTCATATAACTTGGTACTTGACACATGCTAAATTTTAGCATGCTTCTGTTAACATGCTAACTTATTAAGCAATTTTTTTTTTTACATTTGTATAGATCAGAATCATACAACTTGGTACTTGCCACATGCTAAATTTTTAGCACAGAATATGGATACTTTAAAAAAATAGAGTGAGTTGCTCAGTATCATAAAACAAGATTACGTATTATTTTGCTGTGCACTATTTGGAGTACTCAACAGACAGAGTGCATTATAAATACGAATAGGATAGACCAAAGCCATAATTTGTTTGAAGATACTTGAAATTCACTACTTTTTGCATTTATATATATTTTCACAAAGTGTCGGTGTTGCTGATACAAGCCTGAATTTTATGGTGTATCGAATAGGGGATAAAATGTGCGGTATTGCACATTACTACCACAATCATGCGGCTTTAGTTTTTCCTGAAAAAAAGGACCTTACCTGCACATATCCTGCCATCTCTGGATCCTGGAGCCACGCCACCAGCCGCAATCAGCACAGAAGACATTTAGGTGCATTTGAAAATCTCATTTCCGGTCAAAATTATGAATGTATCTTCATATTTTGTTTATTAAATGACTCTTACATGCACATCACCTGCCGTCTCTGCATCCTGGACCTACGCCGCCACCCACAGACAAGACATTTAGTCTCAAATATTTCATTTTAAAGTCTTTTTTTTTTCTGTCAATGATTTGAGTTTATCTTCTTATTCTGTTATCAAAAGGTCCTTCTTACCTTCACATCGCCTGCCATCTCTGCATCCTGGAGCTACGCCACCGGCCGCCATTCTCAAACAAGACATTTGGTTTCAAATATTTTCATTCAAAAGTCTTTCTTTCACCTCAATATTTAAAATTTATCCGACATTACGCATGCACATATTTTGCAGACATTTTTTATTTGGCAGGAAGGAGATGCAAAGATGTGACGTGTTTACAGGCGATGAGGTTGTATGCCAGCTTCGGCATGCCAACGAAAAACAAACATCCCAACTTCAAACCAATTTCGAAAATGATATTTTGTGCAAATGACATGGTGTTTATGGCAGCCATGCCCTAGAAGTGATGAAGTCAGGTGCTGGTAATACTGAGACTGTACTAGGTTACATGGAGGTACTGTACCTATAAAACCACATCAACTTAATAACAAGTCTGGCTCACTATTTGGCAACTCACTTCCCTTTGATTTGATCTTGACATGAAGCGTTTTTGATTCGATACCAATATTGGAGCCTTCAGAATTGGCTGATATCGATATATCTTTATATGTTAATATATGTAGCGATTCACATCCGATTTGCGATTCTTTTTCAACCCAGATTCTAAATCAATTCATAATTATTATTTTAAAAGGAAGATATATATATATATATATATATATATATATATATATATATATATATATATATATATATATGTATATATATATATATATATTAACAGTGGGGCAAAAAAGTATTTAGTCAGCCACCGATTGTGCAAGTTCTCCCACTTAAAATGATGACAGAGGTCTGTAATTTTCATCATAGGTACACTTCAACTATGAGAGACACAATGTGGGAAAAAAAATCCAGGAATTCACATTGTAGGAATTTTAAAGAATTTATTCGTAAATTATGGTGGAAAATAAGTTTTTGGTCAAGCATTCAAAGCTCTCACTGATGGAAGGAGGTTTTGGCTCAAAATCTCACGATACATGGCCCCATTCATTCTTTTCTTAACACGGATCAATCGTTCTGTCCCCTTTGCAGAAAAACAGCCCCAAAGCATGATGTTTCCACCCCCACGCTTCACAGTAGGTATGGTGTTCTTGGGATGCAACTCAGTATCCTCCAAACACGACGAGTTGACTTTATACCAAAAAGTTCTATTTTGGTTTCATCTGACCACATGACATTCTCCCAATCCTCTGCTGTATCATCCATGTATCCATTTTGGTATAAACTCCACTTGTCGTGTTTGGAGGAAGAAGAATACGGAGTTGCATCCCAAGAACACCACACCTACTGTGAAGCATTGGGGTGGAAACATCATGCTTTGGGGCTTTTTTTCTGCTAAGGGGACAGGACGATTGATCCGTGTTAAGGAAAGAATGAATGGGGCCATGTATCGTGAGATTTTGAGCCAAAACCTCCTTCCATCTGTGAGAGCTTTGAATGGTTGACCAAATACTTATTTTCCACCATAATTTACGAATAGATTCTTTAAAATTCCTACAATGTGAATTCCTGGATTTTTTTTCCCACATTCTGTCTCTCACAGTTGAAGTGTACCTATGATGAAAATGACAGACCTCTGTCATCATTTTAAGTGGGAGAACTTGCACAATCGGTGGCTGACTAAATACTTTTTTGCCCCACATATTTGACAAAGTTTCATTATAATTATAACACCAAATAAAACACTGCGAAAATCGTGTTAAATCAAAAATCCATTCTCAATCGAATCGTTCGTTGCTTAAAGCTTCTACAAAATGTCCGTCAATAAACACACACTTTCTTCTATTTTACTTAAGTAATTTACAAAAGGTAAACATGCTAGGCTATAGGAGCTAGCAGCTACACACCAGCTAGACATAGGTAATAATCATTTAACAACAAAAGGTGACATGTGTTAATATAAACAAGTATCCAAATAATTAGTTATATATTACTTACATACACAAAGTCTACAAGGCAAATTAAAAAATATCCAGTAACAACCGTGTCGGCATCGTCACACTTACTGAGCTTAACTTCATGAAATATTGTGACCACCAGGTGTCGCTATAAACAATTACCTCTCCACTTCAACTTACAGACAGCCTAAGTCAATTCCAGACGGTTAATAATAAAAATGCTAGAGTTTTTCATAGCTAATATTTTTCTCTGTTTGACTCATTTCACTTCACTTCTATGATTCCTGCTGATATCGTATTGGATCAAATCCGTATTGGCCATTACTCAAGGTTCCAATATCGCAAACTTTTCAAATGACTAACTTTTTGGGTTGTGTCCAGATGCTTCGCTCAACCAATATTGTGTCTTGCTCGTATTGAAGAGATCGGGGGAAGTCTGTCATTTGAGATTAGAACTGACTTTTTTTGGAAAAAATATGCCAAAGCAGACCTGTTTCACAACGGACTACCGACGTCAACATACGCAGATTTTACATTTCGAAATGTTATCTGTTGTGGTATGGTAAAGTTAAAGATTTGGGGGGATTTCTGATCGCGTGTGAGGGCATGCATGTTGGTAGAGCAGCACATGCGGCACAGTTGAGCTTGCCGTTGTTTTACCTTATTAATGAATATAAAGTCGACCCACCCTGTTTGCTACGCAGTACTGTATGGCACTTTATATTGTCTTTAAACCTTCACTAAAAATATGGACTTTGGTCCACGCTGGAACCCAATTATTCACATTTACATTGTTTAAGGAGGAATATATACAAACTTTTTACGTTTGAGAACCAATTAAGGTCGTATATAGAGGTTCGGCTGTATTATTCTATGCAAATGTTGCATAAGCGATCTATAATGAAGAATTAAGGCTACTTTGTGCAGCAATATCAATCAATCGTGTTTTCGTGTGTGTGTGTGTGTGTTTGTGTGTGTTTGGGGGTGCATGCAGACACCAAGTGAGTCGGGAGTTGACACTTTAAAAGACAAAAGGTGATTGTTAACACTCGGTCTGAGGGCGGGATCCGTTTGTGAGGGCGACGGTCTAATAACAGTAATCCATCTCCTCATTGGCCAGCACGATGGCGGTCCTGCAGGGGATGTACACCTGAGATGGGGGGGATAAAGACAGAGAGAAGTGAGACGGCGGCGTAAAAGGCGGCCATCCCTAAACCGACGCCCTGATTGCGGAGATTGTCGGGGGCCTCGGGAGAGCGACGCGGGCAGGATGAAGGAAAAGATGGCAACACAATGGAGGAGATTAATGCTGCGGAGGAAGGGACCCAGGCTGACTTGGAGGGGAAAGACAGTCAAGGTGGACAAAGTGGCGGCTGCTTGATGGCAGCTAGGGGGCGCTGATGTCATTTATGGACAAGAATTGTTGGGAAAGTTAATCTGAAGCTGAAAAGGTCAAAGAAAAACTTTCAGAATAATGTACACCAGTGCTATACACCGCTACTTTTTTCCCCTACGCTTTGAACCCTGCGGCTTTAAAAAAAAAAAAATCTTTATTATACCAAATAATACATTGCGAGAATTGATTGGAGGACAGTGTTGAATTGAGAATTGATTAGTCAACACAGGAATTGTGATGGGATCGAATCGTTCGGTGGCTAAAGATTCAAACTTTCTACTAATTACCGTAAATCCCGGACTTTAAGGCGTTACCTTGCGGCTTATAAAATGGTGCGGCTGATTTAATTTTCTTTTTTCTTCACCGACGGCCATGAAACAAATCATTTTCACTAAACACAAGCAAAGACAATGAATGGGTGTGTTGTTTTTGGTGCCACAGGCCATATTTGCCAAACCTCTGATTTTCGCGGGAGACTCCCGAATTTCAGTGCCCCTCCCGAAACTCTCCCGGGGCAACCATTCTCCAGATTTTCACCCGGACAACAATATTGACGTCCTCTACAACCTGTCGTCACATCCACTTTTCCTCCATACAAACAGCGTGCCGGCCCAGTCCCATAATATATATGCGGCTCTCACCCACACATAAGTGAATGCAGGGCATACTTGGTCAACAGCCATACTGAGGGTGGCCGTATAAACAACTTTAACACTGTTCCAAATATGCCCCACACTGTCAACCCACACCAAACAAGAATGAGAAACACATTTTGGGGGAACATTCGCAAAGTAACACAACATAAACACAACAGAACAAATACCCGGAGCCCTTGCAGCACTAACTCTTCCGGGACGCTACAAGATACACCCCCCATCTCCCGAATTCGGAGGCCTCAAGGTTGGCAAGTATGGCTACGGCGCCATCCTTTGGTTAAGTGGAAGGGCTGTTTTGTCTTCTAGCTGTCCACAACGTTTCTATTCGTTTAGACTCTTCATTCATCACACCAAGCAACCTTTGTAAGTTTTACAATGTAACTAAAAAAATAACTTACTAAAGCTTCCCATGTGTGACGTCTGCCGGAGTGTTTTCATGCATATTTGTACGTGCTATCGAAATGTAATCAAGCTAGCGTTGTTAGCATTAGCTAATATGCGAACACGTTTATGAGTGTCTGCGTTAGTATTATTAACTTACAACGGCATTCTTTTTGTATTGTTTTACTTTCACAAATTCCTCTGTAAATTCACCAAAAAGTCACTGTGGAGTTATTGAGTCTGTTTAGCTGATTGGAGAGCTAGCGTGCGCAGTTTGTGGGTCCATGACCATGACTTCTGTTTTTTTTTGATCCGCCCTTTTACTGCTTTGTTACAGACACTGTTTGGAAACAATTAGCCTCTAAAGCAGGGGTCACCAACACGGTGCCCGCGGGCACCAGGTCGCCCGTAAGGACTAGATGAGTCGCTCGCTGGCCTGTTCTAAAAATAGCAGCACTTACCAGTGAGCGGCCTCTATCTTTTAAGCGTTATTTATTTTCAAGCTGGTCTCGCTTTGCTCGACATTTTTATTCTAAGAGAGACAAAACTCAAATACAATTTGAAAATCCAAGAAAATATTTTAAAAACTTGGTCTTCACTTGTTTAAATCAATCAATTGATTTTTTTACTTTGCTTCTTATAACTTTCAGAAAGACACTTTTAGAGAAAAAAATACAACCTTAAAAATGACTTTAGGATTTTTAAACACATATACCTTTTTACCTTTTAAATTCCTTCCTCTTCTTTCCTGACAATTTAAATCAATGTTCAATTAAATTTATTTTTTTTATTGTAAAGAATAATAAATACATTTTAATTTAATTCTTCATTTTAGCTTCTGTTTTTTAGACAAACAATATTTTTGAAACATTTCTTCAAACTTATTATGATTAAAATTCAAAAAAATTATTCGGACAAATCTAGAAAATCTTTAGAACCAAATTGAAATCTTATTTCAAAGTCTTTAGAATTTCTTTTAAAATTTTTGTTCTGGAAAATCTTGAAGAAATAATGATTTGTCTTTGTTAGAAATATAGCTTGGTCCAATTTGTTATATATTCTAACAAAGTGCAGATTGGATTTTAACCTATTTAAAACATGTCATCAAAATTCTGAAATTAATCTTAATCAAGAAATATTACTAATGATGTTCCATAAATTATTTTTAAAATTTTTTCAAAAAGATTCGAATTAGCTAGTTTTTCTCTTCTTTTTTACGGTTGAATTTTGAATTTTAAAGAGACGAAATTGAAGATAAACTATGTTATAAAATTTAATTTTCATTTTTTTCCTGTTTTCACCTCTTTTAAACCGTTCAATTAGGTGTTTTTTTCATCATTTATTCTCTACAAAAAACCTTCCGTGAAAATAAAAAAAAATGTACGACGTAATGACAGACATAAATACCCATTTATATATATATATATATATATATATATATATATTAAAGGTAAATTGAGCAAATTGGCTATTACTGGCAATTTATTTAAGTGTGTATCAAACTGGTAGCCCTTCGCATTAATCAGTACCCAAGAAGTAGCTCTTGGTTTCAAAAAAGTTGGTGACCCCTGCTCTAAAGGCTTAGTGGCCACATGCGTGGACAGCACCTTTTAGCTCTTATTTCCAAAATTGTGTACACTACTGAATTGGGGTCTTATGGCCACTTATGTGGACACTTATACTGCCATCTGGTGGTGTCAGAAGAGTACAACATACAATGGAACTTGGAAAAAAAAGTGTAAAAATAAGAATTAGCATGTCACTACACATGAAGTACACGTTTGTTACTTATGGACTAAGTACATCATATTATATCAAAAGATGATTCTTAGTTTTTATTCAAATTAGGGTCCAATAAGCCCAAATAGCAAAGAGAAAAATAAAAGCATGTAAACAAACAGCTTGGGCCTTAAAAGGTTAAAGTAAGTACATAAACATTTACAAACAATATTTCTGTGTAAGTAGCTTATTTCACAACGTATATATCTGTGTCTAATAGTCCTGTGCCACTAATATGTGTAAAATATTGTTGTCTTTTAAAATTTAGTGGGTGTGGCTTATATACCGGTGCGCTCTAGAGTCCGGTAAATATGTTAAATTGAAAATATACCATACTGCTTTTGAAAAACATGGAGAAGAAGGCGCACCATGGTGACATTGCCAGTAATATGAGCCGAGGCACGTGCGAGTCAACACACACACACACAGCACTTACACGCCGAAACGGTGTAGACACAGAAGAGGGAGAATTGATGCATTTTGGCTTTACCACTAAAGAAAAAGATGAAGATACACTGCAAAAAGTCAGTGTTAAAAAACAAAAAATGAAGAACATTTGGCTTATCAAGACTTTCCAAAACAAGTAAAATTAGCTAACTTCAATCAACCCCATAATACCTCAAAATAAGTATATTCTCACTAATAACAAGTGCACTTTTCTCGGTAGAAAAAAAAGAGACCTTTCTGCTCAATATGTTGAAAAATATTCTTAAATTAAGTAAATGCTATTGCCATTATCTTGGCATAATGATATGCGCTCGGCATTACATTTCTGGAAACCAGCAAACTTACACTAAAAACTAATTTATTGTTCTTAATGGAAAGGCAACAAGGAGACCGCTTGTTACTCTCGGGGTCTACTAGCCGCACAGGCAAATCGTATGGTCTAAAAATACATTTTTCCATCGACAACATGACATCATCGCACCAAGTTTGTGCTCTTTCAGTCAATTAGAGCAGTGCTCCCCAACCTTTTTGTAGCTGCGGACCAGTCAACGCTTGAAAATTTGTCCCACGGACCGGGGTTTTTTCCATTAAGAAATACAATCATGTGTGCTTACGGACTGTATCCCTGCAGACTGTATTGATCTATATTGATATATAATGAATATATTGTGTTTCTTTTATGTTGATTTAAACGAAGGGATCAGGGGAAGTCTGTAATTTGCGATTAGAACTGACTTTTATGGGGAAAAAATATGCCAAAGCAGACCTGTTTTACAACGGACTACCGACGTCAACATACGCAGATTTTACATTTCGAAATGTTAACTGTTGCGGCGGTACGGTAAAGTTAAAGATTATAATGTATATATTGTGTTTTTTAATGTTGATTTAATAATTAAACATCATTATTTTATTTTTTTATTTATTTCTTGCGCGACCCGGTACTATTCGGTGCCCGGTGGTTGGGGACCACTGAATTAGAGCGTATGTATAAGCCCGGCCAAATTTTTTTTTTTTTATTGTTTTTCGAAGACTTGCATGAACTACTCAGAAGGCCTAGTGGTTAGAGTGGCCGCCCTGAGATCGGTAGGTTGTGAGTTCAAATCCCGGCCGAGTCATACCAAAGACTATAAAAACGGGACCCATTGCCTCCCTGTTTGGCACTCAGCATCAAGGGTTGGAATTGGGGGTTAAATCACCATAAATTATTCCCGGGCGCGGCACCGCTGCTGCCCACTGCTCCCCTCACTTCCCAGCGGGTGATCAAGGGGATGGGTCAAATGCAGAGGACAAATTTCACCACACCTAGTGTGTGTGTGACAATCATCGGTACTTTAACTTAACTTTAACTATTTCTGTTCAAAATTGTTAGACATATCACATGTTAAATGTTTAAATATTAACTGTCATTTTACTGTAATGTGCAAACTACTACTTTATGAGTACATATTTTATATTGTTTCATTGAAAATAAAACAGCAGAGTCCATTTTTTGTTCTAATTATGAGACAATTGTGTCAAAGTCCTGATTTTTTCCCCCATGCTTGAAATAAGAAATTATTACTTTAAAAAGGTAGTTTTATACTTGTGAGTGTTGATGACACAGCTTCACATCAGTTGATATTCTAGTTTCAAGCATATTTTACTCAATATAGGTCACAACATCTCAGCAACAAGCTTTAATAACTTACTGAGATCATTTAAGACCAAAACCCTTAAAACAAGTAAAACGCTCTTACATCAAATTTGCTTAGTGAGAAGAATTATATTATCAGACAGAAAATAAGCAAACATCACCTTTTTTTGAGATATTTAACCTTACTTAGATTTCAGTTTTTGCCGTTTATAAACACTGAAGTAAGCGGTGCTTTAAAAACAGAGCTATCTCGCGGCTAATGTCCCTCCACAGTGTTTTAGCTACTTTTTTTTTTTTTTTTGTCCTGTCCTGTCCAGTGTCTCAGGCAAATCATATAGTTGATGTAGATGCCCATATCCGCTGTTCAGATCTACTTTACAAAAGAGAAGTGTCGGGTACTTCTCTTGTTGCCTTATTTGAATTTGACTTTATTAAATGTATTTATATTATCATTTGGTGAGCAGGAGGGGATAGAAAGAGGAAAAAAAGGAAGACAGAGGGGTAAGTTGTGGGGATAAGAGGGGGATTAGACAGGGAGACAAAAACAACAACAGCAAACACAACAAAAACAACAACAACAATAGAACAACACCAGCACATATGATATGTACAAATATGATCATAAAAGTGATAGCAAATAAGCAGTTGGTGAAATAAATAATAATATTGAAATGACAATGAGCTACTTCTAAATCAGCAATCCTCGCCTCCGTGGCGACAATTAAAGTCAGTTTCTTACAAGTACTGTTATCACTGGAGGACGAGGAATAACTAAACCTGCGTCACTACACATCGTAGGAGGATACAATAGCTAAGAGCGAGCAAGCGCTACTCAATGTAAACAAATGGGTGGATCGATACAAACATCGACTTTGATGATAACAAGTACAAGAGCCTTGTATATTACATTGATATTTATGAATGATAAAATATTTGTAAAAAATGTTGTTTTTTGTCACACCAAATTAACGGGAAAATGGTGGCTCTTCTAGAGTTATTTGTACATTTTTCAGAAGTGTAGTCATGTTGGCGGGGGAAACACTGTTCCTTAAGAACCTGCTGCTGCACGCAATAAAAAGGTTGTTAGACGCCACGTGACTTGGAGAGTACCTGCTATTTATATTTCGAACAGAGTGCAGCTAATAGGCTCCTTGATCAATCTCCTTGATATTCCCAGCATGCTTTGCAGGCCGAGAGACACCTGCGACATTCCTCATCTGGCATTCTCGCCAAGCCAGCAGACATAAAACGCCCTTAGATTTCCCTAAAGACACGCCCGGGAGAACCGAGGACAGCCATGCAATCTGCACACGTGCCGCGCGCGTGTGTGTGTGCGTGTGTGTGTGTGTGTGTGTGTGTGTGTGTGTGTGTGTGTGTGAAACGCATGCATTTACTATGTGATGCATCGTATCATTTCTCTTCACAACATGGCCGATAAGATGTAAAAGATAAGAACATTAATATCGCAGTGTTGTTGAACATAAAGTACTTATTACACACACATACACGGAAATATTTAACAAGAAATACTTATTGTGTAGGTTCAACTTGTGTCATTGATGGCTTAGCGCCTCGAACAGTAATGTGTTGTTTACATACGTTTAGCTAGCTAACTATAGTCTTAGTTACTTCAGTTATGTGTTGTTTACCTACGTTTAGCTAGTTAACTATAGTCTTAGTTACTTCAGTTATGTGTTGTTTACATACGTTTAGCTAGCTAACTATACCCTTTATTTAGTTACTATAGTGTTGTGTTATTTACATACGTTGAGCCAGCTAACTATACTCTTACTTAGTTACTTCAGTTATGTGTTGTTTACATAAGATTAGCTAGCTAACTATACTCTTATTTAGTTACTAGAGTAATGTGTTGTTTACATAAGTTTAGTTAGCTAATTATACTCTTACTTAGTTACTTCAGTAATGTGTTGTTTACATACGTGTAGCTAGCTAACAATACTAATACTTAGTTACTTCGGTTATGTGTTGTTTCCATACGTCTAGCTAGCTAACTATACTCTTACTAAGGTACTTCAGTAATGTGTTGTTTACATAAGTTTAGCTAGTTAACTATACTCTTACTAAGGTACTTCAGCAATGTGTTGTTTACATAGGTTTAGCTAGCTAACTATACTCTTAATTTAGCGCCAGGCGGGATGATCCCTGTACACATAGCAATTTTCGTAGAATACACAACTCACAAAATGGTTTTTCTGCTATGACTATGACTACGTCAGAGTTAGACATGCGTTCTACTGAGGTGGCAAATTATGATGCGTTCAGTTTATCGCAGCGCCAAGTAGACAATCTGAAAATTCCCTTCATATCAATTCCTAGATATGGTCGTAATTATTTTAAGTACACTGCGCATAATAAACGCAACATTATTAATATTGCTACTATGGATAATTTTATCAACAACTCCTTAAAACAGCCCACTACCTATAATATGGGCTTTCTAAACATCAGATCTTTGTCTCCCAAAACGTTATTAGTTAATGAGGTCATTAGAGACAACAGCCTTAACGTCATCGGTCTTAGCGAAACCTGGCTTAAACCAGACGACTTTTTTGCGATAAATGAGGTATCCCCTCCTAACTATACGAATGCGCATATTGCCCGTCCCCTTAAAAGGGGTGGGAGGGTCGCACTAATATACAACGAAAACTTTAACTTTAGTCCTAACTTATATAATAAATATAAATCGTTTGAGGTGCTTTCTATGGAGTCTGCCACACCTCTGCCTCTGTGCCTGGCCGTTATCTACCGCCCCCCAGGGCCATATTCGGACTTTATTAGTGAAATCTCAGAGTTTGTTGCTGATCTAGTGACGCACGCCGATAATATAATTATAATGGGGGACTTTAATATCCATATGAATACCCCATTGGACCCATTGTGCGTGGCGCTCCAGACTATAATTGATAGCTGTGGTCTTACACAAATAATAAATGAACCGACGCATCGCAGCGGTAATACGATAGACCTAGTGCTTGTCAGAGGTATCACCGTTTCCAAAGTTATGATACTCCCGTATACTAAAGTAATGTCCGATCATTACCTTATAAAATTCGAAGTTCAGACTCATGTTCGGCAAGCTAATAATAATAAAAACTGCTATAGCAGCCGCAACATTAATGCTGCCACAACGACGACTCTTGCTGACCTACTGCCCTCGGTAATGGCACCGTTCCCAAAGTATGTGGGCTCTATTGATAACCTCACTAACAACTTTAACAACGTCCTGCGCGAAACCATTGATAGTATAGCACCGCTGAAGTTAAAAAAGGCTCCAAAAAGGCGTACGCCATGGTTTACTGAAGAAACTAGAGCTCAGAAATTATTATATAGAAAGCTGGAACGCAAATGGCGCACGACTAAACTTGAGGTGCACCATCAAGCATGGAGTGATAGTTTAATAACTTAGAAAGGCATGCTTACCTTAGCTAAAACTAATTATTACTCAAATCTCATCCGCATTAATAAAAACGATCCAAAATTTTTGTTTAGTACAGTAGCATCGCTAACCCAATAAGGGACTCCTTCCAGTAGCTCCACCCATTCGGCAGATGACTTTATGAAGTTCTTTAATAAGAAAATTGAACTTATTAGAAAGGAGATTAAAGACCATGCGTCCCAGCTACAACTGGGTTATGGTAACACAGATACGACTTTATATACGGCGGATACTGCAAATATCCAAAATAGTTTCGCTCGTTTTGATGAAATAACATTAGAAGAATTGTTACAACGTGTAAATGGAATAAAACAAACAACATGTTTACTTGACCCACTTCCTGGGAAACTTATCAAGGAGCTTTTTGTATTATTAGGTCCATCAGTGCTAAATATTATAAACTTATCACTTTCCTCGGGCACTGTTTCCCTAGCATTCAAAAAAGCGGTTATTCATCCTCTCTTTAAAAGACCTAACCTCGATCCTGACCTCATGGTAAACTACCGACCGGTGTCTCACCTTCCCTTTATTTCGAAAATCCTCGAAAAAATTGTTGCAGAGCAGCTAAATGAACACTTAGCGTTAAACAATCTATGTGAAACCTTTCAATCCGGTTTCAGGGCAAATCACTCGACTGAGACAGCCTTCGCAAAATTGACTAATGATCTATTGCTAACGATGGACTCTGATGCGTCATCTATGTTGCTGCTCCTCGATCTTAGCGCTGCTTTCGATACCGTCGATCATAATATTTTATTAGAGCGTATCAAAATACGAATTGGTATGTCAGACTCAGCCCTGTCTTGGTTTAACTCTTATCTTACTGATAGGATGCAGTACGTCTCCCATAACAGTGTGACCTCGGACTATGTTAAGGTAACGTGTGGAGTTCCCCAGGGTTCGGTCCTTGGCCCTGTACTCTTCAGCATCTACATGCTGCCGCTAGGTGAGGTCATACGCAAATACGGTATTAGCTTTCACTGCTATGCTGATGACACCCAACTCTACATACCCCTAAAGCTGACCAACACGCCGGACTGTAGTCAGTTGGAAGCGTGTCTTAATGAAATTAAACAATGGATGTCCGCTAACTTTTTGCAACTTAACGCCAAAAAAACGGAAATGCTGATTATCGGTCCTGCTAGACACCGACCTCTATTTAATAATACAACTTTAACATTTGACAACCAAATAATAAAACAAGGTGACTCGGTAAAAAATCTGGGTATTATCTTTGACCCAACTCTCTCCTTTGAGTCACACATTAAAAGCGTTACTAAAACGGCCTTCTTTCATCTCCGTAATTTTGCAAAAATTCGCTCCATTTTGTCCACTAAAGACGCCGAGATCATTATCCCTGCGTTTGTTACGTCTCGTCTCGATTACTGTAACGTATTATTTTCGGGTCTCCCCATGTCTAGCATTAAAAGATTACAGTTGGTACAAAATGCGGCTGCTAGACTTTTGACAAGAACAAGAAAGTTTGATCATATTACGCCTGTACTGGCTCACCTGCACTGGCTTCCTGTGCACTTAAGATGTGACTTTAAGGTTTTACTAATTACGTATAAAATACTACACGGTCTAGCTCCATCCTATCTTGACGATTGTATTGTACCATATGTCCCGGCAAGAAATCTGCGTTCAAAAGACTCCGGCTTATTAGTGATTCCTAGAGCCCAAAAAAAGTCTGCGGGCTATAGAGCGTTTTCCGTTCGGGCTCCAGTACTCTGGAATGCCCTCCCGGTAACAGTTCAAGATGCTACCTCAGTAGAAGCATTTAAGTCTCACCTTAAAACGCATCTGTATACTCTAGCCTTTAAATAGACCTCCTTTTTAGACCAGTTGATCTGCCGCTTCTTTTCTTGCTCCTATGTCCCCCCCCTCCCTTGTGGAGGGGGTCCGGTCCGATAACCATGGATGAAGTAATCGCTGTCCAGAGTCGAGACCCAGGATGGACCGCTCGTCGAGACCCAGGATGGACCGCTCGCCTGTATCGATTGGGGACATCTCTACGCTGCTGATCCGCCTCCGCTTGAGATGGTCTCCTGTGGACGGGACTCTCGGTGCTGTCTTGGATCCGCTTTGAACTGAACTCTCGCGGCTGTGTTGGAGCCACTATGGATTGAACTTCCACAGTATCATGTTAGACCCGCTCGACATCCATTGCTTTCGGTCCCCTAGAGGAGGCGGGGGGTTGCCCACATCTGAGGTCCTCTCCAAGGTTTCTCATAGTCAGCATTGTCACTGGCGTCCCACTGGATGTGAATTCTCCCTGCCCACTGGGTGTGAGTTTTCCTTGCCCTTTTGTGGGTTCTTGCGAGGATGTTGTAGTCGTAATGATTTGTGCAGTCCTTTGAGACATTTGTGATTTGGGGCTATATAAATAAACATTGATTGATTGATTAATTAGTCACTACAGTAATGTGTTGTTTACATACATTTAGCCAGCTAACTATACTCTTAATTAGTTACTTCAGTAATGTGTTGTTTACATACGTGTAGCTAGCTAACTAGAATCATACTTAGTTACTTCA
Organism: Nerophis ophidion; assembly: GCF_033978795.1. Lineage (NCBI taxonomy): Eukaryota > Metazoa > Chordata > Actinopteri > Syngnathiformes > Syngnathidae > Nerophis > Nerophis ophidion. The sequence goes on along the minus strand of NC_084628.1, from coordinate 26,813,384 downwards.
GTAATGTGTTGTTAACATACGTCTAGCTAGCTAACTATACTCTTCCTAATGTACTTCAGTAATGTGTTGTTTACATAAGTTTAGCTAGTTAACTATACTCTTACTAAGGTACTTCAGCAATGTGTTGTTTACATAGGTTTAGTCAGCTAACTATACTCTTAATTAGCCACCACAGTAATGTGTTGTTTACATACATTTAGCCAGCTAACTACACTCTTAATTAGTTACTTCAGTATTGTGTTGTTTACATACGTGTAGCTAGCTAACTATACTCATACTTAGTTACTTCAGTAATGTGTTGTTAACATACGTCTAGCTAGCTAACTATACTCTTAATTAGTTACTTCAGTAATGTGATGTTTACATACGTCTAGCTAGCTAACTATACTCTTACTAAGGTACTTCAGTTATGTGTTGTTTACATAAGTTTAGCTAGTTAACTATACTCTTATTAAGGTACTTCAGCAATGTGTTGTTTACATAGGTTTAGCCAGCTAACTATATTCTTAATTAGTCACTACAGTAATGTGTTGTTTACATACATTTAGCCAGCTAACTATACTCTTAATTAGTTACTTCAGTAATTTGTTGTTTACATACGTGTAGCTAGCTAACTATACTCATACTTAGTTACTTCAGTAATGCGTTGTTTACATACGTCTAGCTAGCTAACTATACTCTTACTTAGGTACTTCAGTAATGTGTTGTTAACATATGTTTAGTTAGCTAACTCTACTCTTACTTAGCTATTTCAGTAATGTGTTGTTTACATAAGTTGAACTAGCTAACTATACTCTTACATAGTTAGGCTGACCATACGTCTACTTTTCCCCGGACATGTCCTCTTTTGCGGCGGTGTTCGGGCGTTTTTTTTTAAATGCCTCAAATGTCCGGCATTTTGAATTAGGATTGCGTGTATTTTCAATGTAGGTCCAGGGTTAAGTTACCGTATATACAGTATATATATGTATATCAGGGATCGGCAACCTTTACCACTCAAAGAGCCATTTTGACCCGTTTCACAAAATACAGAAGACAATGGGAGCCGCATCCATTCTCGCGAATATCTGCTGGTGGTCACCCAGATAATAAGAATAAGGGCGCATTATGAAGCGAGTCCTTTGACGCCTTCTATAACATGTACAAACAGCTTGCCAGTCCAGTAACATGATGTATGTGGCTTCTGCAGATACACGTACGAGATTGCAAGGCATACTGGGTGATACAGGTTACACTGAAGGTTGTGATATAAACAACTTTAACACGCTTACTAATATGCGCCACACTGTGAACCAACACCAAACAAGAAATAACAAACACATTTTGGGAGAACATCCTCACAGTAACACATTATAAACGCAACATAACAATTACCCAGAATCCCTTGCATCCATGACTCATCCAGGCTATATTATACACCCCGCTAGCACCAAACCCCCCCTATGTCCGTCGGTTGAGGTGGGCGGGGTTTGGTGGTGGGGTGTATATTGTAACACATGGAATTCTGGGTAATTGTTCTCTTGTGTTTGTGTTGTGTTACGGTGCAGATGTTCTCCTGAAATGTTTTTGTCATTCTTGTTTGATGTGGGTTCACAGTGTAGCGCATATTTGTAATAGTGTTAAAGTTGTTTGTACGGCCACCGTCAGTGTGACTTGTATGGCTCTTGACTGTTGATCAAGTATGTCTTGCAGTCACCAACGTGTGTCATATTACAGAGAAAAATGTTAAATTGTTAGTATGAGTAGAAACCTTTACATAACAGGCTACAAATATTTTTTGACTTGAATGTAAAAATACACATAAATATTAAAAAGATAAGATTTACCTTAAAATTACATATGAAACTGTTCGATTGTTAGTATGGACATAGACTTTTATGTAACAAGTTACATATTTAATGAAAGTTAATTACTGTAATTTTACATGAATTTGAAAGTAATTTAAGAAAACAAAAATTGATATGTATGATTAATTTGGTATTTTTCTGTAAAAAAATAGAAATATACATAGTTTGTCATTACTGGCCTATTGCTTAAAGTAACAGGCGGTTTGTTTATTCACAGATAATGTCTTCAATTCTACAGTTTTATAACCCATTTAAAAAAAATTGAATAATTACAGTAGAAAATTAGAGTAAATTAACCATAAAAATAGGATTTTTTTTACAGTGTATGTATACACATTTGTTTTGTTTTTTTAATTATTTTTTTTAATGAATTAAGTAACGTTTTTGACAAGCTTTTTCCAAAACACCATATAGAATGTGAGATACAAGAGGATAATGAATGTGTTTATTTGTTTTCAAAACGCTTACAAAAAAGTGGGACCCCAAAAATGTACTGTGGGAACCCATTTTTATGACTTGGTGGGGTCCAGGGACCCCATTTTAAAAATCCATAGCGCCAACACAGCAGTCAACAGAGGAGAAAAAATGCTTTATTTAAATAAATATATTATTTATAAAGCAAGTTCGAGTATCTTTGACAAATTTTCACCTACTCCCGGCCTTGGCGTGCTGCCCGCCTTGGCACGCATATATGTGTCCTCTTTTTGGCTTTTCAGAATATGGTCAGCCTAACTTAGTTACTACAGTAATGTGTTGTTTAGAAAAGTTTGGATAGCTAACTATACTCTTACTTAGTTACTATAGTATTGTGTTGTTTACATAAGTTGAGCTAGCTAACTATACTCTTATTTAGTTACTTCAGTAATGTGTAAATTACATACATTTAGTTAGCAAACTATACTCTTACTTAGTTACTACAGTAATGTGTTGTTTACATATGTTTAGCTAGCTAACTATACTCTTAGTTACTTCAGTAATGTGTAGTTTACATACGTTTAGTCAAACCAACTAACTATACTATAACATTCGTCATCATGTTCTCAAGGTCGACCACCAGAGTCCCAAAGACAGACAACCGCCATCGACAAGTTGGCGACCCTTATTCTAAAGTAACTATACTCTTACTTGGTTACTTCCTTGGTCAGTAGGGTGCACCGCAAAAATTGATTAGCATCCAAATCGCGATTCTTATTCATCCCGATTCTAAAACCATTCATAACTTTTACATTTACATGAAATAAATACAGTGGGGCAAAAAAGTATTTAGTCAGCCACCGATTGTGCAAGTTCTCCCACTTAAAATGATGACAGAGGTCTGTAATTTTCATCATAGGTACACTTCAACTGTGAGAGACAGAATGTTAAAAAAAAAATACAGGGCTTCACATTGTAGGAATTTTAAAGAATTTATTTGTAAATTATGGTGGAAAATAAGTATTTGGTCAACCATTCCAATCTCTCACTGATGGAAGGAGGTTTTGGCTCAAAATCTCACGATACATGGCCCCATTCATTCTTTCCTTTACACGGATCAATCATCCTGTCCCCTTAACAGAAAAACAGCCCCAAAGCATGATGTTTCCACCCCCATGCTTCACAGTAGGTTTGGTGTTCTTGGGATGCAACTCCGTATTCTTCTTCCTCCAAACATGACGAGTTGAGTTGATACCAAAATGGATACATGGATCATACAGCAGAGGATTGGGAGACTGTCATGTGGTCAGATGAAACCAAAATATAACTTTTTGGTATAAACTCAACTCGTCATCTTTGGAGGAAGAAGAATACTGAGTTGCATCCCAAGAACACCACACCTACTGTGAAGCATGGGGGTGGAAACATCATGCTTTGGGGCTGTTCTTCTGCTAAGGGGACAGGACAATTGATCCGTGTTAAGGAAAGAATGAATGGGGCCATGTATCGTGAGATTTTGAGCCAAAACCTCCTTCTGTCAGTGAGAGCTTGAATGGTTGACCAAATACTTATTTTCCACCATAATTTACAAATAAATTATTTAAAATTCCTACAATGTAAATTCCTGGATTTTTTTTTTCACATTCTGTCTCTCACAGTTGAAGTGTACCTATGATGAAAATTACAGACCTCTGTCATCATTTTAAGTGGGAGAACTTGCACAATCGGTGGCTGACTAAATACTTTTTTGCCCCACTGTAAATAAAATGTTTTCCATTTTTGAAAAAAATAAACAGCTGGGATAGGTTCCAACCACCCACGAACCCCAGAGGGACAAGCGGTAGGAAACAGATGGTTGGATAAATTAACCAAAAAAAAAAGATTAAATAAAAAAATCTAATTATACAAAATAAAAAAATTAAAAATGATAAATAAATAGAATATATATTCTAATATAAATTATAATATAAATAAATAAAATACATATTCTAATCAAATCTTTTAATAAAAAAAAGTAATTAAAAAAAAAGAGAATAATCGTTTAAAGAGATGTTTTGAGGCCATCTCTAACATGAAACCTGTTTTCAAACGGTTCCCAAATAATACATTGCAAGAATTGTCTTGAATGAAGAATGGATTCTGAATGGACTCGTCACCCCAGGGATTGAATCGAGTCGTTTGGCACCCAAAGATTCACATCCCCCCCACCACCCCCCACCTGTCATCCCCGCCTAGAAAGAATGATTTTTATCTGCACCACTGTGCTACTGTACCTAATTAGCTCGTGTCTGACACACACACACACACACATACATACATATACACACACACACACACACACACACACACAAAGTGAAAGTGAAAGTGAAAGTAAGAGCTGCTCAATAGACGGGCGTGGGCAGCGTTCACACCCCCGCTGACGCTCTGTCTGATCATGCTTGTCATAACAACAACAAAGACGGCGACGAGGGAAGAGGAGGAGGAGGAAGCGGCTGTTGTATGACGGGAGGAGGAGATGTGATACGGGCTCATCTACGGCGTTTTAATGAACAAGTGCGAAGGGTTGATTGAAATGTGACCTTGAATGCAACACTTGCAGTGGAGATGAAGAGGAGTTCCTTCACTGTGAGTCCACGCCAACATAACGTAGGTGAAAGGGGAACTGGAGGGGGCGTGGGGGGAGGGGGGGGGAGTTTGTCTATCATTCACAATCCTAATGTGAGACAAGAATGCAAATATTTTTCCTTTTCTACGCATTATGAACCATAAATAAACTCTAGCAAGAGTCGGCCAACAATTAGTTGGCTAGCTAGCTAACTATACTCTTACTTAGTTACTTCCGTAATGTTTTTACATAAGTTTAGCTGGCTAACTATATTCTTACTTAGTTACTTCAGTAATGTCTTGTTTACATAAGTTTAGCTACCATGAATTGATTAACGTGGACTTAAACAAGTTTAAAAACTTATTCGGGTGTTACCATTTATTGGTCAATTGTACGGAATATGTACTTTACTGTGCAATCTACTAATAAAAGTTTCAATCAATCAATCAAAATCCAGCTAACTGTACTCTTACTTAGTTACCTCAGGAATGTGTTGTTTACATACGTTTAGCTAGCTAATTAAACTCTTACTTAGTCAAGTGTTGTTTACATACGTTTAGCGAGCTAACTATATTCTTATTTAGTTACTTCAGTAATGTATTGTTTACATACGTTTAGCCAGCTAACTGTACTCTTACTTAGATACTTCAATAATGTGTTGTTCACATACATTTAGCGAGCTAAATATATTCTTACTTAGTTACTTCAGTAATGTGTTTTTTACATAAGTTTAGCCAGCTAACTATACTCTTATTTGTTACTTATTTAGTTTAGTAATGTTTTGTTTACATAAGTTTAGCTAGCTAACTATATTCTTACTTATTACTTCAGTAATGTCTTGTTTACATAGGTTTAGCTAGCTAACTATACTCTTACTTAGTTACTTATTTAGTTTAGTAATGTTTTGTTTACGTAAGTTTAGCTAGCTAACTATATTCTTACTTATTACTTCAGTAATGTCTTGTTTGTTTACATAAGTTTAGCTAGCTAACTATACTCTTTCTTAGTTACTTCAGTAATGTGTGGTTTACATAAGTTTGTTTATCATTCCCAATCCTTATGTAAGACAAGAACAGTTTTTTTTCCTTTTTCTAAACATTCTAAATCATAAATTACCTCTAGCAAGAGTCAGTAAACAATGGAGCGAATTGGAATTGTTTCATTCCGCCGATAAAGCGCTCTTAAACATTCCAAAACTTCTATCAAGGTTGTATATACACGCTGTTAGTATATCTGGAATGTAGTAACATGTCATATTTATCTATTTTGTTTATTTTAAGCATACGGCGGTGTATTAATTTCACAGACACTTCACAACGTTTGCTATTTCTTTCAACAACACTATAACCACTTACTGTACAATGTCTGCTCTCAATGGGATGTTTACATCTTCCCATCCTGACGAAAAATGTATTTAAAAAAAGTGTTGTAAACAGGTGCCTTTTCGCGTCTTTTTGGCCATCTCCGGGTCTAAGTCGGATGTCAAAGTGTACCAACTTGTGGGTTTATGTCAACAACTTTCTACTATCCAAGTGAGAGGCATGATTTATCATCTAGAAATAACTTTCACCAACTCAGAGGCGATGCAGCAGCTCAATATGTCGATGTAGCAGCATAAGCTAGTAAAAGTAGTCCTAAACATTAACGCTTATAATAACAATATCACTAATACTTGGTTAATATTCAGGTCACCACATCCAAAATGGAGCATTGTTGTTTTTCAAAAGTTTTAAAGGGAATAATAGATTACTGTAGTTAGCTGCATTGTTAGCCACCTCTTACTAGCCGTATTTGATGATTTAGAAAGCATAAAAAAAAGGACAATATATGTGTTCTGGTTTAAAGGAACCCAGTTATCTTGTTTGGCCCCGTATTAGAATAAATATCGTCAATATCATTATTAATATTAGAAACGGCCCTCGCTCGGCTGCATTGTTGCAAACTATAAGTACAATAATAAACCTGTTGTCTGCGTTTATAGGTCACATGACAGAAACAGTCCCATACAAGACACCATATGCTTATCATTACCTCTGCCAGGAGTTTGTCTGTCATTTGGCAACATAGGTCAAAAACTTATGTCAGAAATAGGATAAAGAACAATTAAATAGATTTTGGAGCTGATCCAGATCACTGTCTGGATTTAGGACTTTCTTTTTAATGATTGTTCATTTTTTTGAGTGGCAAAGGAATTGTAATTCGAATTATAATTGTTATAAAAATAATAATATTGTAATAAATTATCAAAACAAATACATATAATACCATTAATAAACATTATTCGTTTATTAATGTTAGAAATAATAGCAAAAGCAAAATTGATTAAAAATAGTTATATCAATAATAACTAATATTATACATTGTATATAAAATAATTGTACATATTAATATTCAATATTATTATTATTCTAATATTAAATATTAAATACATAATTATATACAATAATAATATTATTATTATTTGTAATAATAATCATATACTTAGGAAAAATACTTTGGATTTAAAACCTCATTTATTATTATTATGTTTATTATTATTATTATTGGTCCTGTTCAGCTTCTCAGGCAAATCATATAATTGATGTAGATGCAGATGTAGATTATTAATAAAAATACAAATAATGCCACAAATAAACATTATTAGTGCATTAATATTAGAAATAATAGAAATAGCAAAATTGATTTAAAAAATAATTACATTAATATTAACTAATATTATAAATTTTATATAACACAATTGTGTGGTCTGGGGGCTGGTGCCTATCTCAGCTACAATCGGGCGGAAGGTGGTGTACACCCTGGACAAGTCACCCCCTCATCGCAGGTCTGTATATATTGATATTCATTATTATTATAATAATATTAAATATATAAGAACTATAGACAATATTATTATTATTATTATTTGTAATAATAATAATAATATACTTAGGAATAATACTTTGGACTTGAAACCTAATTTATTATTATTTTATTTATTTTTTGTTCCGTCCAGCTTTTCAGGGCAAATCATATAGTTGATGTAGATGCAGATGCCGATGTAGATTATTAATATTTGTAATAATAAAAACATACTTAGGAATAATACTTTGCTGTGATGAGATGGCGACTTGTCCAGGGTGTACGCCGCCTTCCGCCCGATTGTAGCTGAGATACGTTCCAGCGACCCCGAAGGGAATAAGCGGTAGAAAATAGATGAATGGATAATACTTTGGACTTGAAACCTCATTACCATTGAACAATTTTATGAGTTTGCCTCTAACTACTTAATGAAAACTATTTTATGCAAAAAAAAAAATGTTTTGATCTAAATCTAAAACAATGTCATAGTATATATATATATATAAAAAAAATTGTAAATACAAACATTTTGAAAAACAGTTACTGTTACAAAATAACAAAAAAAAGCAACAATGCAAGAACATTGGAATGTTATAATGTAAACAAAACTAGTAAAATAAACCATTACTATAACATGGGTAAAAAAAATAACATGGGTAGAGCAGGGCAGGGAGGGGAGGGATGAAGTGTGCCTGAGTGAGCAGCAGAGAGAGAAATTACAAGTAAAGTAGCGATTAAAGGCCTACTGAAACCCACTACTACCCACCACGCAGTCTGATAGTTTATATATCAATGATGAAATATTAACATTGCAACACATGCCAATACGGCCTTTTTAGTTTACTAAGTTGCAATTTTAAATTTCCCGCGGAGTTTCCTGTTGAAAACGTCGCGGAATGATGACGCGTATGATGACGCGTACGATGACGCGTGCATGTGACGTCTCTAGTTGGAAGGGACATATTAGCGCAGCCCCACTAGCGGCTAAAAGTCGTCTCTTCTCATCGCGCAATTACACAGTATTTTAGACATCTGTGTTGCTGAATCTTTTGCAATTTGTTCAATTAATAATAGAGAACTCAAAGTAGAAAGATGGAGTTGGAAAGCTTTAGCCTTTAGCCACACAAACAAACGGTGATTCCTCGTTTAAAATTCCCGGAGGGGAAGCTTTACTATGGATCAGAGCGGTCAAGCGAACATGGATCCCGACCACTTGTCAACCGGCAGGTTTCGGTGAGAAAATTGTGGTAAAAAGTTGCCTCTTACCGGATATCAGCCGAACTTCTGTCGTGCTGCTGCTGCCGTGACTAATTCCCTCAGAGACTGGCGTCAAGACACCCCTTGCCACACCCCTCTGACTATCAGGTATTATATAATCTCACTAAAACACTAGCAACACAATAGAAAGATAAGGGATTTCCCAGAATTATCCTAGTAAATGTGTCTAAAAACATCTGAATCGCTCACAATGCAATCGCATTTTTTTTTTTTGTACTTTATTTTTTTATTATTTTTTTTTCTAGTCCTTTGCTATCAATATCGTCAGCCACAAATCTTTCATCCTCGCTCAAATTAATGGGGAAATTGTCATTTTCTCGGTCCGAATAGCTCTTTTTGTTGGAGGCTACCATTATAAACAATGTGTGGATGTGAGGAGTCCTCACACAGGTGACGTCATCGTCTGCTACTTCCGGTACAGGCAAGGCTTTCTTATTAGCGACCAAAAGTTGCGAACGTTATCATCGATGTTCTCTACTAAATCCTTTCAGCAAAAATAAGGCAATATCGCGAAATTATCAAGTATGACACATAGAATGGACCTACTATCCCCGTTTGAATAAGAAAATCTCATTTGAGTAAGTCTTTAAATAACCATGATGGTATCGAAACTATCGACATTTCAAACGATACGCCCAGCCCTAACATGTGCATTGCATTGTGGGACGACTCACTTTGGCATGCGCACAGAAATGCGGCTTCCTCTTGTGGCAGAGTGGCGTGCGTACCTGGATGGAATTAGCGCGACCTTTGAAGGGCTGCGCCTCAGTGAAGAACTCGGTGTTGTGGTCCAGCCGTCCATGACCTCCATACACGGTCTCATCCGAGTCCAGCTTGATTTTGTACCTGACAGACGTGAGTTAGGGAGCAGTGACGGCAGCAGAGTACATGGATATAAATAATTTCATACTCAAAAGTTTACATACACTTGTAAAGAACATAATGTCATGGCTGGGTCAAAAGTATACATACAGCAATGTTATTTGCTTGCATTTCACTGCAATAAGGCGCTTTTGGTAACCATCCACAAGCTTCTGCTTGAATTTCTGACCACTCCTCTTGACAAAATTGGTGCAGTTCAGCTAAATGTGTTGGTTTTCTGACATGGACTTGTTTCTTTAGCATTGTCCACAAGTTTGAGTCAGGACTTTGGGAAGGTCATACTAAAACCTTCATTCTAACCTGATTTAGCCATTCCTTTACCACTTTTGACGTGTGTTTGGGCTCATTGTCCTGTTGGAACACCCAACTGCGCCCAAGACCCAATTGATGATTTCAGGTTTTCCTGAAGAATTTGGAGGTAATTCTCCTTTTTCATTGTTCCATTTACTCTCTGTAAAGCACCAGTTCCATTGGCAGCAAAACAGGCCCAGAGCATAATACTACCACCACCACGCTTGACGGTAGGTTTGGTGTTCCTGGGATTAAAGGCCTCATCTTTTCTCCTCCAAATATCCATCCATCTTCTTCCGCTTATCCGAGGTCGGGTCACGGGGGCAGCAGCCTAAGCAGGGAAGCCCAGACTTCCCTCTCCTTCGCCACTTCGTCCAGCTCTTCCCGGGGTATCCCGAGGCGTTCCCAGGCCAACGTGTCCTGGGTCTTCCCTGTGGCATCCTACCGGTCGGACGTGCCCTAAACACCTCCCTCGGGAGGCGTTCGGGTGGCATCCTGACCAGATGCCCGAACCACGTCATTTGGCTCCTCTCGTTGTGGAAGAGCAGCGGCCTTACTTTGAGTTCCTCCCGGATGGCAGAGCTTCTCACCCTATTTCTAAGGGAGAGCCCCGCCACCCGGTGAAGGAAACTCATTTCGTCCGCTTGTACCCGTGATCTTGGGATGTTTTCCTGCTGGCTCCGCTGTGAACGGGACTCTCGCTTCTGTGTTGGATCCGCTTTGGACTGGACTCTCGCGACTGTGTTGGATCCATTATGGATTGAACTTTCACAGTATCATGTTAGACCCGCTCGACATCCATTGCTTTCGTCCTCTCCAAGGTTCTCATAGTCATAATTGTCACCGACGTCCCACTGAGTGTGAGTTTTCCTTGCCCTTATGTGGGCCTACCGAGGATGTCGTAGTGGTTTGTGTTGTGGTTTGTGCAGCCCTTTGAGACACTAGTGATTTAGGGCTATATAAGTAAACATTGATTGATTGATTGATCTTGTCCTTTCGGTCATGACCCAAAACTCATGACCATAGGTGAGGATGGGAACGTAGATCGACCTGTAAATTGAGAGCTTTGCCTTCCAGCTCAGCTCCTTCTGCACCACAACGGATCGATACAGCGTCCGCATTACTGAAGACGCCGCACCGATCTGCCTGTCGATCTCACGAGCCACTCTTACTCACTCATGAACAAGACTCCTGGGTACTTCAACTCCTCCACTTACACTCCCCCCTTTAAACATATTGCTGGGTATTGTGGCCAAACAGCTATTTTTTTTTCATTTGACCACAGAACTTTGCTCCAGAAGGTCTTATCTTTGTCCATGTGACCAGCAGCAAACTTTAGACGAGCCTTAAGATGTGGCTTCTGGAGCAAGAGCTTCCTTCTTGCATGGTAGCCTCTCAGTCCATGGCGATGCAAAACACTCTTGACTGCGGACACTGACACCTGTGTTCCAGCAGCTTCCAATTCATTGCAGACCTGCTTTTTGGTGGTTCTCGGTTGACTCGCGATCATCCTGACCAATTTTCTCTCAGAAGCAGATGATAGCTTAAATTATCTTCCTGATCATGGCAGTGACAAAACTGTGCCATGCACTTTATACTTCCGAACAATTGTCTGCATAGTTGCTCTTGGGACCTTAAGCTGCTTTGAAATGGCTCCAAGTGACTTTCCTTACTTGTTCAAGTCAATGATATGTTTTTTTAGATCTGTGCTGAGTTCCTTTGACTTTCCCATTGTCACGTTTTTAACCGAGTCTAATGACTGCATCACATGAGTCCTACTTAAATGGGGTCGGAGAAGTCAACAGGTGTCGTCAATCATAATGACTCACATGAAGTTAAGAGGCCATGCCATAAAGCTCATTTGACTTGACTGTAACTTTTCTACATCGCCAAAATTGATAATGTATGTTGCTGTATGTATACTTTTGACCCAGAAGATTTGGTCACATTTTCAGTAGACCCATAATAAATTAATAAAAGAACCAAACTTCGTGATTGTTTTTGGTGACCAACAAGTATGTGCTCCAATCATTCTACCACACACAAAAAAATTAAAGTTGTAGAAATTATTGGAAACTCAAGACAACCATGACATTATGTTCTTTACAAGTGTATGTAAACTTTTGACCACAACTGTATATATTAAAAAAATATATGTACATATATATAAAACTCATTTCACAACATATCTATCTGCGGCTTATAGTCCGGTGCGGCTAATATATGGAACATATTTTTTTTCCTCTTGTATTTAGCGGGTGTGTCTTATATACGGTATATATAGTCCGGAAATGACGTTTGTTTTGTCACCAGCAGGCTGCCATGGCACCAAAGTGCTAAAACGAACCCATTGAAGCTTTTTACCCAAGAACATGGAGACAAAAACACCAAACTTCCCAATCATTGGAAAGGTGGAACCAGCCTCTGAGCAATCTGAAGGAGGATCTCCAACCTGCAACACGTCTCTTTGTTGTTCCAATCCCAACATTGTGAATATAAGTGAGTGAATTATAGTTATATAGCACTTTTTTTCTAGTGACTCAAAGAGCTTTTACATAGTGAAACCCAATATCTAAGTAAAATTTAAAGGGGAACATTATCACAATTTCAGAAGGGTTAAAACCAATAAAAATCAGTTCCCAGTGGCTTATTTTATTTTTTGAAGTTTGTTTCAAAATTTTACCCATCCCGGAATATCCCTAAAAAAGCTTTAAAGTGCCTGATTTTCGCTATCTGTGAAGCCAACGTCCATTTTCCTGTGACATCACATAGCGGTGCCAATACAAACAGATGGTGGATAGAACAGCAAGATATAGCGACATTAGCTCGGATTCAGACTCGGATATCGGCGGCTTAAGCGATTCAACAGATTACGCATGTATTGAAACGGATGGTTGGAGTATGGAGGCAGATAGCGAAAACGAAATTGAAGAAGAAACTGAAGCTATTGAGCGAATAGCTATTGACGCTATTCGGCCATGTTTGCCTTAGCATCGCCGGTAAAATGTGCGGACAAATGATCGGGACTTTCGCATCTTGTGACACTGGATCAACTTAAATCCGTCGATTGGTAAGTGTTTGTTTGGCATTAAATTTAGGTGGAGGGAAACGCTGGATGTAAATATAGTTTCAAATGTACATACACCTAGCCTAAATAGCATGTTAGCATTGATTAGCTGGCAGTCATGCCGCGACGAAATATGTCTGATTAGCACATAAGTCAACAACATCAATAAAACTCACCTTTGTGATTTCGTTGACTTAATCGTTGCAAATGCATCTGGAGGTTATCCATACATCTCTGTGCCATGTCTGCCTTAGCATCGCCGGTAAAATGTGCAGACACTCTGGCACATTGGATGGGGGTCTGGTGGCACATTTCGTTGACTTTATTGTTGAAAATGCATCTGCTTTGAGTGTTGCAGGATATCCACACAATCTTGCCATCTCTGTAGTAACGTAGGTTTCGTCGGTAAAGTGTGCGGAACAAACGACTGACCATTTCGTCGGCTTTCCCCACACCCTCGTATTTTTAACAAATTTCGTCCAATTTCTTGCCACTTTCGCATCTTTGGGCCAGTGGTGCAACTTGAATCCCTCCCTGTTAGTGTTGTTACACCCTCCGACAACACACCGACTAGGCATGATGTCCCCAAAGTTCCAGAAAATAGTCGAAAAAACAGAAAATAACAGAGCTGAGACGCGGTGTTTGTAATGTGTTTGAGAAAATGAAAATGGCGGCTTTATTACCTAGGTGACGTCATCGCTCCGAGAGCGATAAATAGAAAGGCGTTTAATTCGCCAAAATTCACCAAGTTCGGAAATCGGTTTAAAAAATATATGGTCTTTTTTCTGCAACATCAAGCTATATATTGACGCTTACATAGGTCTGGTGATAATGTTCCCCTTTAAGCCTGTGTGGGTGGCACTGGGAGCAGGTTTTGCCCAAGGGCACAACGGAAGTAACTAGGATGGCGGAAGCAGGGATCGAACCTGGAACCCTAAACCAACAGAGCTATACCACCCCAATGAACTAAGCTCCTCCTCCTCCACAAGAACAAACAATTCAATTTGTGGCCTTTCCCGAGGAGAACAATGAAGGAGAGTGCATCTCCACATGAAGGACAAGAGGACATGTTGGGAAAGATGGAGATGTTGTCCAGCAGACACTTAGCGGCCTCTTCAAACGCGCACGCCGCTTAACAGTCATCCACTCAGCTGCACGCCACGGGAAAGGACTGTTTTTTTTTTTTTTACCCCAGGTGTGATGGTATGGAGGACCTACTCGCCATGTTGGATGGAGAGGACCACAATGACTCTTCACCGGTTTTCACGCCCGCGACTCTCCAGCGCGTCCTAGTGCTCTTGACTCCGCCTTGTAGCGGCCATCGCGTTTGTGGCGAAAAAACAAAGCATGGCAACGACATTATGCTGGTGGAAGAAGAGAATGGTGGAATAATCTGCCATGTTATTTCATGTGGACGCCACACCATTTTAAAGGCCTACTGAAACCCACTACTACCCACCACGCAGTCTGATAGTTTATATATCAATGATGAAATATTAACGTTGCAACACAAGCCAATACGGCCTTTTTAGTTTACTAAATTGAAAATTTAAATTTCCCGGGAGTTTCGTCTTCGAAATGTTGTGTAATGATGACGTGTACGCAAGACGTCAGGGGTTTTTAGGAAATATGAGTGCTGCGCACACACACAGGGGGCGGTATAGCTCGGTTGGTAGAATGGCCGTACCAGCAACTTGAGGGGTTGCAGGTTCGATCCCCGCTTCCCCTATTCTAGTTACTGCTGTTGTGTCCTTGGGCAAGACACTTTACCCACCTGCTCCCAGTGCCATCCACACTGGTTTAAATGTAACTTAGATATTGGGTTTCACTATGTAAAGCGCTTTGAGTCACTAGAGAAAAAGCGCTATATAAATATAATTCACTTCACAGCTAAATGTCGTCTGGTTTAACGGCATAATTACACAGTTTTTTGGACATCTGTGTTGCTGAATCTTTTGCAATTTGTTCAATTAATATTGGAGAAGTCACAGTAGAAAGACGGAGTTGGGAAGCTTTAGCCTTTAGCCACACAAACACACGGTGATTCCTCGTTTAAAATTCCTGGAGGTGAAACTTTACTATGGATCAGAGCGCGGTCAAGCAAACATGGATCCTGACCACATGTCAACCAGCAGGTTCGGTGAGAAAATTGTGGTTGAAAAGTCAGTTTTTACCGGAGAAAATCTGAGCTTGTGCCGTCCATAAAGCTGCCGTCGACTCCCCTGAGACACTGTGCGTCAAGACACCCGTGGAGACACCCTTCCGACTATCAGGTAATATTAAACTCACTAAAACACTAGCAACACAATAGAAAGATAAGGGATTTCCCAGAATTAACCTAGTAAATGTGTCTAAAAACATCGGAATCCGTCCCAATGCGATCGCGTTTTTTGTTTGTTTGTTTTTTCTAGTCCGTCTCTATCAATTTTCTCAAACACGAATCTTTCATCCTCGCTGAAATTAATGGGGAAATTGTCGTTTTCTCGGTCCGAATAGCACTTTTTGTTGGAGGCTCCCATTAAAAACAATGTGAATATGTGAGGAGCCATCACACGGGTGACGTCATCGTCTGCGACTTACAGTAGAGGCAGGGCTTTTCTCTTAGCACCGAAAGTTGCAAACTTTATCGTGGACGTTCTCTACAAAATCCTTTCAGCAAAAATATGGAAATATCGCGAAATGATCAAGTATCACACATAGAATGGACCTGCTATCCCCGTTTAAATAAGAACATCTCATTTCAGTAGGTTCTTCCTTTGAACTCTATGTGGCCCGCCACACCATTTTAACTGGCTCTCTAAATCATTTTATTTTGTACACCACGGTATTTTATGTGGACGCTACACCATTTCATGTGTTCTTCCATGTTATTTTATATTGTCCGCCATGTTATTTTATGTGGACACCACACCATTTTATGTGGACGCCACACCATTTTATGTGGGCTGCCATGTTATTCATGGTGGACGCCACACCGTTTTATGTTGTCCGTCATGTTATTGCATTTGGACACCACATCATTTTATGTCTTCCACCATGTTGTTTTATGTGGACGCTACACCATTTTATGTGGGCCGCCATGGTATTTCAAGGTGGACACCACACCATTTTATGTTGTCCATCATGTTATTTCATTTGGACGCCACACCTTTTTATGTGTTCCAACATGTTATCCTATGTGGACGCCACACCATTTTGTGTTCCGCCATGTTATTTTATGTCGACCACCACATATTTTTAGCTGGCCCTCTACATCGTTTTATATTGTCAGCCATGTTATTGTATGTGGACGCCGCACCATTTTATGTTTCCACCATGTTGTTTTATGTGGACGCCACACCATTCAACGTCACCCACCACTTCATTTTATTCGGCCCGCCACTTTATTTTGTGTTCTGCCAATTTATTTTATGTGGATGCAATACCATTTTCTGTGTTCCATCATGTTTTTTTATGTGGATGCCACACCATTTAACGCAGGGGTCACCAACCTTTTTGAAACCAAGAGCTACTTCTTGGGTACTAATTAATGCGAAGGGCTACCAGTTTGATGCCTGAAATAGCCAATTTGCTCAATTTACCTTTAATAAATAAATCTATATATATATAAAAATGGGTATTTCTGTCTGTCATTCCATCGCACATTTTTTTTACTTTTACGTAAAGTTTTTTGAAGAGAATAAATGATGAAAACAACACTTAATTGAACGGTTTAAAAGAGGAGAAAAGAGGAAAAAAAATGAAAATTCAATTTTGAAACATAGTTTATCTTCAATTTCGACTCGTTAAATTCAAAATTCAACCGAAAAAAAGAAGAGAAAAACTAGCGAAATTGGAATCTTTTAGAAAAAATTAAAAAAAGAATTAATAGAACATCAGTAGTAATTTTTCCTGATTAAGATTAATTTTAGAATTTTGATGACATGTTTTAAATAGGTTAAAATCCAATCTGCACTTTGTTATAATATATAACAAATTGGACCAAGCTATAATTATAAATGGTTTCTTCTAGATTTTCCAGAACAACATTTTTAAAATAAATTCAAAAGACTTTGAAATAAGATTAAAATTTGATTCTACAGATTTTCTAGATTTGCCAGAATAATTTTTTTGAATTTTTATCATAATAAGTTTGAAGAAGCTAAAATGAAGAATTAAATTAAAATGTTCTTATTATTGTTTACATTAATAAAAAAAAAAACTTAATCGATTTAAATTGTCAGGAAAGAAGAGGAAGTAATTTAAAAAGGTAAAAAGGTATATGTGTTTGAAAATCCTAAAATCATTTTATAAGGTTGTATTTTTCTCTAAAATTGTCTTTCTGAAAGTTATAAGAAGCAAAGTAAAACCCATCCATCCATCCATCCATTTTCTACCGCTTATTCCCTTTCGGGGTCGCGGGGGGCGCTGGCGCCTATCTCAGCTACAATCGGGCGGAAGGCAGGGTACACCCTGGACAAGTCGCCACCTCATCGCAGGGCCAACACAGATAGACAGACAACATTCACACTCACATTCACACACTAGGGCCAATTTAGTGTTGCCAATCAACCTATCCCCAGGTGCATGTCTTTGGAGGTGGGAGGAAGCCGGAGTACCCGGAGGGAACCCACGCATTCACGGGGAGAACATGCAAACTCCACACAGAAAGATCCCGAGCCTGGATTTGAACCCAGGACTGCAGGAACTTCGTATTGTGAGGCAGACGCACTAACCCCTCTGCCACCGTGAAGCCCGCAAAGTAAAAACAATAAATGAATTTATTTAAACAAGTGAAGACCAAGTCTTTCAAATATTTTCTTGGATTTTCAAATTCTATTTGAGTTTTGTCTCTCTTAGAATTAAAAATGTCGAGCAAAGCGAGACCAGCTTGCTAGTAAATAAATACCATTTAAAATATAGAGGCAGCTCACTGGTAAGTGCTGGTATTTGAGCTATTTTTAGAACATGCCAGCGGGCTACTCATCTGGTCCTTACGGGCTACCTGGTGCCCGCGGGCACCGCGTTGGTGACCCCTGATTTAACGTCACCCACCACTTCATTTTACTTGGCCCGCCACTTTATTTTGTGTTCTGCCATGTTATTTTATGTGGACGCCGTACCTTTTATCAATCTGCTAATTAAAAAAAACAACAGCAGCCTATGCAAATGACGTAACGAGGCTGTTACACATCTAAATTCACATATTTGGACCGTTAACAGCGGCCATAATTGCCATGTAGTCCCCCATAAAAACAAGTGTATCCCCGCCGTCCCCGCACTAAAGCATCACCAGTAAAACACAACTCCTAACAGGCCGGTCTTCTCACAGGGTCACACGATCCGCTAAGACCGGCATTGTTCTGCATGGGAGATCCAAGTGAGGCCGAGGCGCAATCATTCCAAAAGCGATGAAAAGAGGCAGGCCAAATTGCCGGCTGCGTTGTGAGGGATTACGCTGTTGTTAGCGGCAACAGACGAGGCGCCGCGACTATATCGATCGATGCGAGTGTGAATAAACGACCAAGATGGAGGAACCGCCATCGATTTCTGTCCAATAAACGGCGGGGAGGAAAGCGCAGGTAAAAAGGTTGATGATTGGATGAAAACAATCTTGTGAGTGTGATTGCAGAGCGGACTTTGGTCATCAACTGGACTTTCTGCAAAACATACATTTAGCTAGTTTTGTCAACATGAGCTCAGTGATGACTTAAAAAAAAAAGAATAAATAAAAGAACTTTGATAAAAATCAGAGGCGCTCAAACAGTAGATCAAGTTCCACGTTTTGATGATTTAAAAAGCCCCCAGCATGGTTAAAAGGCAGGCTTCACTGCACATCTTGTGCCAACTATCTGTCAGTTGGTTACAGATGTGGGAGGTTTGACGATTTTCTTCAGTGACCATGCTAACCGAGCATGATGATAAAATGTAATGTTAGCATGTAGCTAACATAGCCATTTTAATATTGCGAATTTTACTTGCAGGTCAAATGCACAGATTTTTTTAATTCAGCGGATGGCGCCATTATCAAACATCAACAGTATCAGTGGTGTCAATACAGGTAGTGAGTGTGCCACGCACTCCCTGACCTGTCATTAACCCATCACGAATGTCCAACAAATATGATTTTAAATGTTCATCTTTAAATTTCATTTATCATTTATATGTTTTATTTACATAATTTTAAGCAATTTAAATCGTTCTACTCCTTTCTGCACAGCCATTTGTATAAAAAAATAAATAAATAAATATATATATATATATATATATATACATATATATTAATATATATATACAAACATATGTATATACACATACATACATATACATTCTGTATACACATACATATAAATACATATAAACACATATATAAATACATACATATATACACATATACATACATACATATATATATATATATATATATACATACATATACATGTATAAACTTACAAAGATATATATAAATATACATGTATATACATATATATATATATATAAACATACATACATAAGTAAATACATACAAATATATATACATACATATATATATATATACATACATATACATGTATGTATGTATATATATAAATATACATGTATATATATATATACATATACATGTATATATGTACAGTATATATATATATATATATATATATACAGACTTATACATAAATATAAATACATATATATATATATATATGTATATATATACATACATACTTATACATAAATATAAATACATATATATATATTTATATATATATGTACTGTATATACATACACACAAACACACACACATATATATATATACACACACACACACACACACATTCATATGTATATATATCCATCCATCCATTTTCTACCGCTTATTCCCTTTTGGGGTCGCAGGCGCCTATCTCAGCTACAATCGGGCGGAGGGCGGGGTACACCCTGGACAAGTCGCCACCTTATCGCAGGGCCAACACAGATAGACAGACAACATTCACACTCATGTATATATATATATATATATATATATATATGTATATATATATATATATATATATATATATATGTATATATATATATATATATATATATATATATATATATATATATATATATATATATATATATATATATCAACACCAAATTGGCCCTAGTGTGTGGATGTGAGTGTTGTCTTTCTATCTGTGTTGGCCCTGTGATGAGGTGGCGACTTGTCCAGGGTGTACGATGCCTTCCGCCCGATTGTAGCTGAGATAGGCAACAGCGCCCCCCGCGACCCCAAAGGGAATAAGCGGGATGGATGGATATATATATATACACAGCGGGGCAAAAAAGTATTTAGTCAGCCACCGATTGTGCAAGTTCTCCCACTTAAAATGATGACAGAGGTCTGTAATTTTCATCATAGGTACACTTTAACTGTGAGAGACAGAATGTGAAAAAAAATCCAGGAATTAACATTGTGGGAATTTTAAAGAATTTATTTGTAAATGATGGTGGAAAATAAGTATTTGGTCAACCATTCAAAGCTCTCACTGATGGAAGGAGGTTTTGGCTCAAAATGTCACGATACATGGCCCCATTCATTCTTTTCTTAACACGGATCAATCGTCCTGTCCCCTTAGCAGAAAAACACGATGAGTTTAGTTTGTACCAAAAAGTTCTATTTTGGTTTCATCTGACCACATGACATTCTCCCAATCCTCTGCTGTATCATCCATGTATCCATTTTGGTATAAACTCAACTCGTCGTGTTTAAACAAACACGTTCTGTAATATATTTTTGTAGATAAAATGTATAAAAACTTTACACTATTTTTTGTAGATAAAATAAAATATTCTAAAAAAACTTACTTTAGTATTTTTTGCAAAAGGAATGAAATATAGAAAAAAAAACTTAATATCGTAGTTATTAGAAGTAAATTACAATACATAATAAAAAAATGCCCATTTTATTTTTTGTAAATAAAAGAAAACTTCCTTTAGTATCTTTTTGTGCATACAATTTAAAAAATAACTTTCAATTGTTTTCTTTAAAATAAGATGTTAAGAAAATGTGCAATGTTTCATTCTTTTTTGTAATCAAAATAATATAAAAACATGTACTATAATATATTTTTTGTGAAAAAAAATGTATATAAGTTCTACATATTTCTTTCTAAATAAAATAATACAATTTAAAAAACTTACTTTAATATTTCTTGCAAAAGGAATGAAATATGAAAAAACTACTTTTTATTGTATTTTGTAAGTAAATTAGAATAGTTATATATATGTATATATATATATATATATATATATATATATATATACATATATATATACACACACATATATGTATATTTGTGTGTGTATATATATATATATATATACATCCATCCATCATCTTCCGCTTATCCGAGGTCGGGTCGCGGGGGCAACAGCTTAAGCAGGGAAACCCAGACTTCCCTCTCCCCAGCCACTTCGTCTAGCTCTTCCCGGGGGATCCCGAGGTGTTCCCAGGCCAGCCGGGAAACATAGTCTTCCCAACGTGTCCTGGGTCTTCCCCGTGGCCTCCTACCGGTTGGACGTGCCCTAAACACCTCCCTAGGGAGGCGTTCGGGTGGCATCCTGACCAGATGCCCGAACCACCTCATCTGGCTCCTCTCGATGTGAAGGAGCAGCGGCTTTACTTTGAGCTCCTCCTGGATGGCAGAGCTTCTCACCCTATCTCTAAGGGAGAGCCCCGCCACCCGGCGGAGGAAACTCATTTCGGCCGCTTGTACCCGTGATCTTATCCTTTCGGTCATGACCCAAAGCTCATGACCATAGGTGAGTATGGGAACGTAGATCGACCGGTAAATTAAGAGCTTTCAGGTGTATTTTTCCCAAATTATCCTTTGCCGCGCTCAAAGTCTTACCGTATGAATCCACCAAATTCTATGCGACTGACAGATATTTGAAAGCTCTTCAAGGGTGCAAATCCCATCTTTTATTTCCTAAATAGTGATTGGAGGGTGGATGTTTAAGATCCATATTTAGTTGTAAACGAGGGTTATTGTCGGAGATTAAAGGCGTGCCAAAGATAGCAACAACAATGTTGGCGTTTATTTGAAGATGGAAAGAACAACAGCGGTTGCTAATCTCTTAATATCGCCCGCTAATTGCGTGCTCCTTGCCGACACGAGCGCTAATTACGCCTCTCTCCGCCTTGACAGGGTGAAGCCGGGGTGCGGCGCTTTAATTTGCCTCCCCTGCGCAGGATGCGTACTGCCGTTTATTTCAAGGAAGGAGCTGCGACTCTTTTGATGTTTTAAAAAGAGGTTGCAGACACCGGCTGGCTTGAGAGGAAATGCAAATAAATATGAGAGCAACTGTCATCATACAGCCGAGCAGTAAACACGTAAAGGCGTGTGTGTGCTTGTGTGTGTTCTTGTATTTCTACCCTTCTTGAGACATCAACAAGGAAAAATAGCTTCCATTTGAGGAGGTGTGAACAAGTTAGGACATAAATCATTGTCCCAATAACATTGCATCTAGTAGATAATGTCTCATTTGCACCCTTGGTGCTGAACTCTATCAAAATTAGGGTGATCCCAAAAAGCAGGGATTTTTCAGATGGACTGTGTTGGTTTCTCTGGTCAACATATGAAATAACAAGTATGTGTAAAAATTTAAGTGCTCCCCTTCTGGCCAACATATGAAATAACAAGTGTGTGTAAGAAATTGAAATGCGCCCCCTTTGGCCAAAATTTATTTAAAAGATTATATAAATATGTATGCAGAAATATACTGTAATAACTCAAAGATAAAAAACTATTTACAAACATAAAATATGAAAATTAACTAAAAGGCAGTCTTTGTCTCACAATGTGTTGACTTTGTTCTTATAAAATTGGGAATTTGTTCCAGAAACAAACTGTCAATTATTCATATTAACTGCAGAAGCTTGTATGCAAATTTTAACAATATGAAATCATTTTTGGAACAATTTGTAGAACCTTTCAAAATTATTGCTGTATCAGAAACATGGATGGACACAAAAAAGGAATGGACTTTGAACTAGAAGGATATGAACTCAATTATATTAATAGATCAAATAAGAATGGAGGTGGAGTTGCTGTGTATGGGATGAAGGACTTCCATTACAGGGTGGTAAAAAACATGTCACTAGCTATTGACAATGTTTTAGAGTGTATAACCATTGAGATATGTCATGAAAGAAGGAGAAATATTTTGATCAGTTGTATATATAGAACACCCAATTCAAGTATTGAAGGATTTGAAGACTGGATTAAGGGAACTTTTAGTGCAATCAGCCAAAAAGTACTTTTTCTATGTGGAGATTTCAATATAGATCTCTTGAACCCCAACAAGCAAAAGTCCATTAACGATTTTATAGACACAATGTACAGTATGAGTTTGTATCCCCAAATCACAAAGCCATCCAGAATTGCAAGTCACAGTGCTACACTCATTGTTAATATTTTCACTAATGTCTTTGATTATAATACAATAAGTGGACTGTTAACAACCGACATCAGTGACCATCTGCCAGTTTTTACTGTTTATGATGGGAATTACAAGAAGAAAAACATCGACTGTGTACATACATCTACTGATGCCTCTAGACACATCTTCAGTGATGTGCCTGGAATAATCGGGTGTTTCGGGTCTTTCAACATCATACACCCTCCTCCAGGTGACCCAGCCGGGGCTGATCAGACCCCAGCTTGTGTCCAGATGGCTAGCTAGCTACCATGACTCCATGGCTCTCCCCCTTTGAGCCACAGCCATCTTGAGGCCCTCTCTGCCGCATCGGTGGTACTGCGGATGGCTCTCCTCCTTCTCTCTCCCTCGATGCCCAAAGTGCTGAAGGCTCTGGTCAAGGAGCGGGCTGCAAAACCCCTGCATCCAACCTCAACTGGGAGGCACCTCACTCTCCAGCCAGCCTGCTGACAGTCACTGACCAGTCCCGCGTACTTGGAGAGCTTCCTCTCAAAGGCTTCTTCCAGGCGGTCTTCCCATGGGACGGTCAGCTCCAGCAGCACTACCTGCTTGGTGGACTCAGACACGTGGACAATGTCTGGTCGCAGGGTGGTGACTGCAATGTGGCTGGGGAACTTCAGCTGATGTTCAAGGTCCACCAACAGCTGCCAGTCTCTTGCAGAGGTTAGAATGCCCACAGAAGTTCTTCTGGCAGGGGTTGGCTGCTCCCCAGCTCTGACAAAGGCGATGATTTTCTTGGAGGGTCGGAACTGCTTCGCCCACACAAGTCCTGCGCTGATAGTTTCAGCAATGGTCTTAAGGACTTGGTCATGCCTCCAGCGGTACCGACCATCTCCAAGTGCCCTGGTGCAGCAGCTGAGGATGTGTTCCAGGGTTCCTCGCTTGGAACACAATGGGCATGCTGGTGTCTCTGCTATGCCCCATGTGTGCAGGTTAGATGGGCTTGGAAGCACATCGTACACTGCCTGGATGAGGAATTTAATGCGGTGAGGCTCGGCTTTCCACAGCTCGGCCCAGGTCACTTTCCTCTCAACCGCATTCTCCCATCTTGTCCAAGCTCCCTGTTGCTTCAATCCCACTGCCTTGCAAGTTCTAATTTCCTCCACTGCAGCTCTCACCTCCTCCTGAACAAGGCAGCGCCCTTCCTTCCCGCTGGTTTTCAATTGGGGAATTAGAAAGGAGCCTAGCCCAGCTCTGCCTCGAGTGACCACTCCCACCAGGCTTCTTTGACGCAGCCTTGCCTCTGCCTCTTGAACTGCATCCTCAGCCCTCCACTTCCTACCAGTCCTCACTTGGATCCCTGCTTTAGCCACCTTCGGATCTCGTGAGTCCCTGAGCTGAACCACTTCTCTGGCTCTTGCTACCTTGAACTCTTCCTCCAAGGATTTGAAGGGCAGTTGCAGTTTGTTGGTGTTCCCGTAGAGTGCGAGGCTGCTCAGGCTCTTTGGTAATCCCAGCCATCTCCGGAGGTGGCTACTGACCCTCCTCTCTAAGGTCTCCACTGTTGAAATGGGGACTGCATAGACAAGGAGGGGCCACAGGATCCTGGGAAGAATGCCATGTTGGCAGACCCAGGCTTTGAACTTTCCAGGTAGTCCTGACTTGTCCACGGATTTCAGCCAGCCATCCAACTCAGTGCAGGTCGACTGGATAGATGTGGTTTCTCTCAGAGAGCTGTCAAAAACCTTGCCCAAGCTCTTGACTGGCTTCTCTGTGATGGTTGGAATGGCTGTGCCTGTGATGTTAAACCGGAACTTGTCTTCCACCTTCCCTTTCCTCAGCACCATAGACCTTGATTTGGCTGGCTTGAAACGCATCCGGGCCCACTCCATCACCTTTTCGAGTCCCTTCAGAATCCACCGGCAGCCTGGGACTGATTCTGTCATGACAGTGAGGTCATCCATGAACGCCCTGATGGGTGGTTGCCGTTGTCCGGATTTCGATAGAGGCCCTCTGCACTCTGGCTCAGCAGACTTGGTGAGCATGTTCATGGCCAGGGAGAATAGTGTCACAGAGATAGTGCACCCTGTGATTATACCGATCTCCACCTTGTGCCAACGAGATGTTATTGCTCCCGAGGAGACCCTCATCCTGAAATTGGTGTAGTAATCAGCAATGAGGTCTCTACATCTGCTGGGGACATGATGTTTTGTTAATGTGAGCTGAACCAGCTTGTGTGGAATGGAGCCGAATGCATTTGCCAGGTCAAGCCAAAGCACTGACAGGTCGCCCTTGTTCTCTCTTGCCTCTCGAATGAGCTGTGTCACCACACCGGTATGCTCCAGACAGCCTGGCATTCCTGAAATGCCTCCCTTCTGGACAGATGTGTCGATGTAGGTGTTCTGACCCAGGTAGGTACTGTTTATGATGGGAATTACAAGAAGAAAAACATCGACAAAAAGACATTTCAAAGACTATGCACAGAGGAAAGAATAAATTCTTTCAAAGAGGATTTGGGGAGACAAACTTCGGACAATGTATACAATGAAGATGATGTGGATGATGCATATGGGAAATTTTTCAACACCTTTGTAACACTCTATGATAAACATTGTCCTTGGAAAGAACTCAGTAAGAAGCAAAAGAAAAACAACCAACCATGGATGACAAAAGGATTGAGAAATGCATGTCACCAAAAAAATACTTTATATCGCATATTTATAACACAGAGATCCATCGAGGCAAAAAATAAGTATAAGAAATATAAAAACAAGCTAATTGGTATATTACGGGCATCTAAGAAGGAATACTACAGTCAATTATTAAACAGGAATAGAAACAATATGAGAGCGACAAGGGGCATCCTAAATAGCATCATTAAAAATGGTGCTAAGAAAGACTACCCCAGTACTTTCTAGATGGGAATACAAAAAATGACAATATGAATCAAATAGTTGAACGTTTTAATGACTACTTTGTTAATGTCGGAAAAAATCTGGAACAAAGAATTCCAAAAGCAGATGATGGGTCAGTTGAGGACTTGAGTGAGCTCATAGATAGAAATCCCAATTCCATGTTTTTAAAGAAGGTGACAAAAGAAGAAGTAATCAAAATTGTAAATAATTGTAAATCTAAGACCTCAACTGACTGTCATGGAATAGATATGGTAACAATAAAAAACGTTATACAAGACATTTCAGAACCTCTTACATATATTAGTAACGTATCATTTTTAACCGGCAAATTCCCTGACAAAATGAAAATTGCAAAAGTTGTACCAATTCATAAGGGAGACACACACCAGTTCACTAACTACAGACCAGTTTCATTACTTCCACAATTCTCCAAAATCATAGAAAAACTATTCAATAGTAGATTAGATACATTTATCAATAAAAGTGGGACGCTCGTGGAGAACCAATTTGGATTTAGAGCAAATATCTCAACTTCAATAGCATTTATCAAAATAACAGAGGAAATTACCAATGCAATAGACGGTAAGGAATGTGCAGCCGCAGTATTCATGGATTTAACAAAAGCATTTGACACAATTAATCATGATATTTTAATTCAAAAACTAGAACGTTATGGCATCAGAGGTTTGGTCTTGAGCTGGATAAGAAGTTATTTAACCAACAGGAAGCAATATGTGAAGATGGGTGAAAATAGTTCAACACGGTTGGATATATCTTATGGTGTACCCCAGGGATCAATACTGGGACCAAGATTGTTCAATCTTTATATAAACGATATTTGCAAAGTTACAAAAGACTTGAAGTTAGTTTTATTTGCAGACGACACAACTGCTTTCTGTTCAGGAGAGAACACACAGAAGATAATACAAATAATAACGGAAGAAATGAATACATTAAAAAAATGGTTTGATCAAAACAGGGTATCCTTGAATCTAAGTAAAACTAAAATAATGCTATTTGGTAACAGTAGAAAAGAGCATCAGACACGAATATAAATAGATGGAATAGATATCGAAAGGGTAAAAGAAACCAGATTTTTGGGAGTATTACTAGATGATAAAATTAACTGGAAATCTCATATACAAAACATACAACATAAGGTGGCAAAAAATATTTCAATAATGAATAAAGCAAAATACTTCCTGGGCCAAAAATCACTTCATATTCTCTACTGCTCGCTAGTGTTACCATATCTGAGTTATTGTGCAGAAATATGGGGAAACAACTACAAATGTGCGCTACATTCGTTAACTGTGTTACAAAAAAGATCGATTAGAATAATACACAATGTTGGATATAGAGAACATACAAACCCTTTATTTATTGAGTCAAAAATATTAAAGCTCGATGACTTGATAACATTGCAAACAGCTAAATTGATGTACAAAGTAAATTATAACCTGCTACCAAAGAATGTACAACAATTCTTCTCAATTAAAGAGGAGAAATATAACCTTAGAGGAAAATCTAACTTAAAATATTTATATGCCCGTACAACACTTAAAACTTTTAGCATATCAGTATGTGGAATTAAATTATTGAATGGATTAAGTAAAGAAGTTAAACAATGTACTGATATGACCCAGTTTAAGAGGATGTCTGAATTAATAGTGCTTACAAAGTACAAAGAAGAAGTATTATGAGAAACACTTTTAAACTTATTGAAAATAAGATATTCTTCATCTTAGTATGTTAATAATGACTGAAATAATTAAGTACATGTTAGAAAACTGCTGTGTTACTGACTCATAGATGTCATTTTGCTATTTTGATATTTTGCTGTAAAGAAGGTCAGTGAATGAATGTATATATTGTGGGCGCTCTGAAGTGGAAAAGGAGTAGGATTAAATAAGCTTTGCTTCTTCCTACTCCTTTTCGGACATGATGTATTGTGTATTGCGAAATTATGAAATTAACTGATGTATAATGTTGTATGTATGTCATGTTCGAAATAAACTAAGAAAAGAAAAGAAAGAACAATTTCTCATATTCTTTCTGTTTCTGTGATATAGCAATATTTTCTCGTAAAATTGTTACCTTTTTGTTAAATTATTACTTTTTTATGCAAAATTATTACTTTTTAATGCAAAATGGTGATATTTGTCAAATAAAATTCTGACTTGTATCACAGTAATGCCAATTTTTTTGTCGTTTTTGTAAAATAGCGACATTTATGACTTTTGTCATAATTTTGCCAATTATAATATAATAATATCACAATACATTATAATATTGCCAAAATGTTTAAGTTTTCTTAAAAAACTGACTTTTGTCGAGTAAAATTACGACTCTTTTCATACAGTTGCCAAAATTGTAAGCTTTTCTTGTAAAATTGCAACTGTTATTTAATAAAATTCCGACTTTTGTCATAATATTGCGCAAATGTTCAGATTTTCTAGTAAAATTTTGACTTGAGGTGAGTAAAATTACAACTTTTATTATAATACTGCCAAAATTATAAGTTATTTTTGTGAAATTGTGACCTTTTTCTTGTGAAACTCCAACTCATTTTTTACAACAAGCTTTTTTATATTTGCATTATATGTATATATTATTAATGTTGTAACTACACATCTTTAAATATATATATATATATATAGAAAGGGTGGTCCTAAAGAGGGAGGCATTTTTTGGCGGTCTCAAAAAGGTAACAAATACAAGAGTGTGTGTGTGTGCGTGCGTGTGTGTGTGTGTGCGTGTGCGCGCGCGAAGGTAAAGGCGCGGCGCCAGGAGTTGCAGATGCTCCGGGAGCGTGTGCGTCCAATTAGGGGAGAAGAAGGATGAAAGTGCTACTCAAAGGCAGCGGAGGTAAACAAGACAAGCGGAAAGATCGCAAAAGTGCTTTTTCATTATGCTGCGCTGTCATACGTTTAAACTTTCTGGTCCTGGAGCAGGGGTTGGGCGGGGTCACCGTGAGCTCGGCGCTAAAAACGACAACCGGGCTATTTTTGTGAACATAAACGTGGTGCTTCTTATCTGGCGCTTCCTCCGCATGTTTGCTGGGCTTCATGTGAAGCAAACTTTCCCCACTGAGGGCCACACATTGCAAAAATACTTTGATATTTTTAATTTTGAAAACCAATAAGTTACCAAAAAGTTTAGCCTTTGGGGCTCCCTTCCAGTGTGGTCTCAGTCATAAAATTGTTTAACTTTTCTGTAATTGTCATCATAGATACACTATATATATACATATATATATATATATCCATCCATTTTCTACCGCTTATTCCCTTTTGGGGTTGCGGGGGGCGCTGGCGCCTATCTCAGCTACAATCGGGCGGAAGGCGGGGTACACCCTGGACAAGTCGCCACCTCATTGCAGAGCCAACACAGATAGACAGACAACATTCACACTCACATTCACACACTAGGGCCAATTTAGTGTTGCCAATCAACCTATCCCCAGGTGCATGTCTTTGGAGGTGGAAGGAAGACATGCATTCACGGGGAGAACATGCAAACTCCACACAGAAAGATCCCGAGCCTGGATTTGAACCCAGGACTGCAGGAACTTCGTATTGTGAGTCAGACGCACTAACCCCTCTGCCACCATGAAGCCCCATATATATATATATATATATATATATATATATATATATATATATATATATATATATATATATATATATATATATATATATATATATATTGTGAGGCAGACGCACTAACCCCTCTGCCACCATGAAGCCCCATATATATATATATATATATATATATATATATATATATATATATATATATATATATATGTATGTATATGTATGTATGTATATATATATATATATATATATATATATGTATGTATATACACATACATGCATATACATATATATATCTATGTATATACATGTATATGTATGTATATATATATATATGTATATACATATAAATGTATGTATGTATATACATATATATGTATGTATATATTAATATATATATATACTGTACATATGTAAATATACACATATATGCATATATATATATATATATATATATATATATATATATACACATAGTATTTTATTTACAAAATGATAAGAAATATGGAAAGTAATTTTTCATTGACATATATTGTATTTTATTTACAAAAAAAATCCATATAGGTTTCTTATTTATAATACTATAACATTTTATTAAATATTTTATCTCAGTTACAAAAAATACCAACACTTTTTTCTTTTGTATTTACAAAAAATATAGGATGTTTTTTTAATTTACCAAAAAATATTTAAGTTTTTTCAAAATATAATATTTTCACTTGCAGATATACAATAGAAAGTAAAAAATAAAAATATTTTTTTATTTTTATTTCCAAAGTAGTATAGGAATGAGTGAAGCCTCCACTACTATGTCTGACCACAAACAAGACACATTGACCTAGCCACATACCGGCATTGCCAGGGAACCACAGTTCCCTCCTGCCAGCAGCGCTCGTGCGCCCTTACTTCACTGCAAACAAGACGATTATCTCGCTAAACATTGCAATCTCTTTCCACTCAGGGAACCACAGCTCATTCGTGTACAACACTTGACTGCAAAAAGTTTCAGTATCTGAAAACACACTCGGCTATGTTTCCTTCAACTAACCACAGCATCCCAGTGCCTGCAGCACTCCTGTACCACGCTTGACTGCAAACAAGACAAGTCTTTTGCTACACACCTGCATTGAAGGAGTGAAAAGGATACTTTCCGGGTGCTTCCACGGCAACCTTGTAGTCCTGGAAGCTCTTGCTGGGGTGGAAGTTGAAGATGAAGAGCACGTTGGCTCTGTCGAACACGATGACCTTGTCCTCCTGGTGCTTGGCGCTGACAAAGGCCTGCAGGGAAACATCAACAACACCCATCAACTAGGAGAACACTTTCTTGTCTGAACTTTAGTATTAGCATGGTTCAATCAGGAGAACACTTTATTGTCTGAACTTTAGTATTAGCATGGTTCAATTCAATCAGGAGAACACCTTCTTGTCTGAACTTTAGTTTTAGCATGGTTCAATCAGGACAACGCCTTCTTGTCGAAACTTTAGTGTTAGTATGGTTCAATCAGGAAAACACCTTTCTGTCTGAACTTTATGTTAGCATGGTTCAATAAGAAAAACACATTTTTTTCTGAAATTTAGTGTTACCATGGTTCAATCAGGAGAACACCTTCCTTCCTGAACTTTAGGTTAGCATGGTTCAATCAGGAGAACACCTTCCTGTCTGAACTTTCGTGTTACCATGGTTCAATCAGGGGAACACCTTATTGTCTGAACTTCAGTGTTAGCATGGTTCAATCAGGGGAACACCTTCTTGTCTGAACTTTAGTGTTAGTATGGTTCAATCAAGAGAACACCTTCCTGTCTAAACTTTAGTGTTAACATGGTTCAATCAGGAACTTATTGTCTGAACTTTAGTGTTAGTAACGTTCAATCAGGAGAACACCTTGCTGTCTGAGCTTTAGTGTTAGCATGGTTCAATCAGGAGCTTATTGTCTGAACTTTAGTGTTATCAGGGTTCAATCAAGAGAACACCTTCCTGTCTGAATTTTTGTGTTAGTATGGTTCAATCAGGAGAACACCTTTATGTCCGAACTTTAGGTTAGCATGGTTCAATCAGGAGAAGGCCTTATTGTCTGAAATTTAGTGTTAGCAGGGTTCAATCAGGAGAACACGTTCCTGCCTGAACTTTAGGTTAGCATGGTTCAATCAGGAGAACACCTTCCTGTCTGAACTTTCGTGTTAGCATGGTTCCATCAGGAGAACACCTTCTTCTCTGAACTTTAATGTTAGCATGGTTCAATCAGGAGAACACCTTCCTGTCTGAACTTAAGTGTTAGCATGGTTCAATCAGGAGAACACCTTCTTCTCTGAACTTTAGTGTTTACATGGTTTAATCAAGAGAACACCTTCCTGTCTGAACTTACGTGTTAGAATGGTTCAATCAGGAGAACATCTCCCTGTCTGGACTTTAGTGTTAGCATGGTTCAATCAGGAGAAAACCTTCCTGTCTGAACTTTAGTGTTTGCATGGTTCATTCAGGAGAACACCTTCCTGCCTGAACTTTAGGTTAGCATGGTTAGATCATGAGAACACCTTCCTGTCTGAACTTTCGTGTTGGCATGGTTCAAGCAGGAGAACACCTTCTTCTCTGAACTTTAGTGTTAGCATTGTTCAATCAGGAGAACACCTTGCTGTCAGAACTTAAATGTTAGCATGGTTCAATCAGGAGAACACTTTCTTCTCTGAACTTTAGTGTTAGCATGGTTTAATCAGGAGAACACCTTCCTGTCTGAACGTACGTGATTCTTTTCAACTAATACTCAATTGAATGGACTACAAAGACAAGATATGTAATGCTCAAAATGGAAAACTTTTTGCAAATATTAGCTTATTTGGAATTTGATGCCTTCAACATGTTTCAAAAAAGCTGGCACAAGTGGCAAAAAAGACAGAGAAAGTAGAGGAATTCTCATCAAACACTTATTTGGAACATTCCACAAGTGAACAGGCTAATTGGGAACAGGTGTGTGCCATGACTGGGTAGAGAAGTAGCTTCCATGAAATGCTCAGTCATTCACAAACAAGGATGGGGCGAGGGTCAACACTTTGTCAACAGATGGGTGAGCAAATTATCGAACAGTTTAAGACCAACATTTCTAAGCGAGCTATTGCAAGGAATTTAGGGATTTCACCATCTAAGTTCTGTAATATCATCAAAAGGTTCAGAGAATCGGGAGATATCACTGCACAGAAAAGATGATATTACGGACCTTCGATCCCTCAGGCGGTACTGCATCAAAAAACGACATCAGTGTGTAGAGGATATCACCACATGACCTCAGGAACACTTTAGAAAACCACGGTCAATAACTACAGTTGGTCGCTAAATCTGTAAGTGCAAGTTAAAACGCTATTATGCAAAACCAAAGCCATTCATCAACAACACCCACAAACACAGCTGGCTTTGCTGGGCCCAAGCTCATCTAAGATGGACTAATGCAAAATGGGAAAACATTTCTATGGTCTGACTAGTCCACATTTCAAATTGTTTTTGGAAACTGTGAACATCGTGTCCTCCGGACCAAAGAGGAAAAGAACCATCCGGATTGTTCAAGGTGCAAAGTTGAAAAGCAAGCATCTGTGATGGTATGGGGGTGTTATAGTGACCCATGCATGGGTAACTTACACATCTGTGAAGCCACCATTAATGCTGAAAGGTACATACAGGTTTTCGAGCAACATATGTTGTCATCCAAGCAACGTTATAATGAACGCCCCTGCTTATTTCAGCAAGACAATGCCAACCCACATGTAACAAGGGCGTGGCTTCATAGTAAAAGAGTGCGGGTACTAAACTGGCCTGCCTGTAGTCCAGACCTGTCTCTCATTGAAAATGTGTGGCGCAATATGAAAATACCACAAGGGAGACCCCGGACTGTTGAACAACTTAAGCTGTACATCAAGCAAAGAATGGGAAAGAATTCCCCCCGAAAAGCTTAAAAAATATGTCTCCTCAGTTCCCAAACGTTTACTGAGTGTTGCTAAAAGGAAAGGCCATGTAAGACATTGGTAAAAATGCCCCTGTGACAACTTTTTTGCAATGTGTTACTGCCATTAAATTCTAAGTTAATGATTATTCACCCCAAAAAATTGGTTTCTAAATTACATGTCTTTGCAGTCTATTCATTTGAATATAAGTTGAAAAGGATTTGCAAATCCTTAATTCAGTTTTTATTTACCATTTACACAAAGTGCCAACTTCACTGGTTTTAGGTTTTGTAGTACAATATCACTCCTATTACGTTACTTACAATATATTAATTGTAAAATATTATTACTACTACAAACCCCGTTTCCATATGAGTTGGGAAATTGTGTTAGATGTAAATATAAACGGAATACAATGATTTGCAAATCCTTTTCAACCCATATTCAGTTGAATATGCTACAAAGACAAGATATTTGATGTTCAAACTCAAATTTTTTTTGTTTTTTTTCAAATAATAATTAACGTAGAATTTCATGGCTGCAACACGTGCCAAAGTAGTTGGGAAAGGACATGTTCACCACTGTGTTACATCATCTTTTCTTTTAACAACACTCAATAAACGTTTGGGAGCTGAGGAAACTAATTGTTGAAGCTTTGAAAGTGGAATTCTTTCTCATTCTTGTTTTATGTAAAGCTTCAGTCGTTCAACGGTCTCTGCTGTCGTATTTTACGCTTCATAATGCGCCACACATTTTTGATGGGAGACAGGTCTGGACTGTAGGCGGGCCAGGAAAGTACCGGCACTCTTTTTTTTTCCGAAGCCACGCTGTTGTAACACTTGCTGAATGTGGCTTGGCATTGTCTTGCTGAAATAAGCAGGGGCATTGCTCCAAAACCTGTATGTACCTTTCAGCATTAATGGTGCCTTCACAGATGTGTAAGTTACCCAAGCCTTGGGCACTAATGCACCCCCATACCATCACAGATGCTGGCTTTTCAACTTTGCTTCGATAAGAGTCTGGATGGTTTGCGTCCCCTTTGGTCCGGATGACACGATGTTGAATATTTCCAAAAACAATTTGAAATATGGACTCGTCAGACCACAAAACACTTTTCCACTTTGCAACAGTTCATCTTAGATGATCTCGGGCCCAGAGAAGCCACCGGTGTTTCTGTATGTTGTTGATAAATGGCTTTCGCTTTGCATAGTAGAGCTTTAACTTGCACTTACAGATGTGGCGACCAACTGTATTTAGTGACAGTGGTTTTCTGAAGTGTTCCTGATCCCATGTGGTGATATCCTTTAGAGATTGATGTCGGTTTTTGAGGGATCCAAGGTCACGGTCATTCAATGTTGGTTTCCGGCCATGCCGCTTATGTGGAGTGATTTCTCCAGATTCTCTGAACCTTTTGATGATATTATGGACCGTAGATGTTGAAATCCCTAAATTTCTTGCACTTGCACTTTGAGAAACGTTGTTCATAAACTGTTTGACTATTTGCTCACGCAGTTGTGGACAAATGGGTGTACCTCGCCCCATCCTTTCTTGTGAAAGACCGAGCATTTTTTGGGAAGCTCTTTCTATACCCAATCATGGAACCCACCTGTTCCCAATTAGCCTGCACACCTGTGGGGTGTTCCAAATAAGTGTTTGATGAGCATTCCTCAACATTATCAGTATTTATTTCCACCTTTCCCCACTTCTTTGTCACATGTTGCTGGCACCCCCAACCCGTCTCCGTGCGTCGGTTGAGGTGGATGGGGGTGGGGGATTGGGGTTTGGTGCTAGCGGGGTGTATGAAATAGACAAGAGTCATAGATGCATGGCATTCTGGGTAAGAGTTATGTTGCGTTTATAATGTGTTACAGAGTTGATGTTCTCCCAAAATGTGTTTGTCATTCTTGTCTGGTGTGGGTTCCCAGAGTGTGGCGCATATTAGTAAGAGTGTTAAAGTTGTTTTATATTAAAACCATCAGTTGTGGAAAAGACGACAGGGGAAGCGTCACTCGTGACGTCACCAATTTGACCCGGCGGTAAAAGTAAGCATGCGCTAATAAATATGGAGAGCAAGTTTTAAGGCGGGTGCATATTACATGCCCGGCGGTAATTCAAGGAAATACGGTATATTTAATGGCACATGACTATCATCACATAGTTTTAAAACAAGCATGGCTTCCCTCAATAGGTCACATGACCATTGATTATTTGCTACTCACTCAAGTTTTAAGCAGGCAGGTGTGGGAACTCGATCAATCATAGCATAGACTGTGAGAGACCTGACATGAAAGTGCCGTTCCTTGTTTATGGTTATTAAAAGTCCACAGCAGCAGAATCCAGTCTTGACCTTTTCAGCTCCCACAAAGTTGGCGCTGGCCTGACTGTCGCCGACGACAAAGTTGAGGAGCGCCTGAGGACCTGGTCCTGATTAGCATAGGTGCTACAAGCGCCCTTGGCTCCTTGCGGCAGGTGAAACATGGCCTGAATCCTCGCAGCGTGTGATTACCTTGGCGCTGATAAGCTGCACAGGATTGTGCTTATAGCACCGGCTGAGTCTGAAGGTGATCTCAGGCGCTTTCTCAACTCCTCTCTTCTACACCCAACTTATTATTATTATTATTTACTTTGGTCACCAGCTACCTTCAACAATGCCAGCATATCAGTACACACCTCATCAAAACCTACACAAACTTGTTACAATTGTTGGTGCTGCAAACAATTTTTGGTCAAACTACTATAGCTTTTTTTATGTTATTAAGGTGTAATTAATTGTGGTGAACAACCTTTTGTTCTTCAACTGTGGTTGTTTTTAAAGGGCTTTATAAATAAAGTTGGTATGGTATGTTATGGTATGGTACTAATGTGTTGTTAATCATAACGAGACCCCACCTCATCAAAACCTACATTAACTTGTCACAATCGTTTGTACTGCAACTTTTTGGGGGGTTAAACTATTTTTTTTTAATGTTAATAATGCGTATTTCACGTGTTATTAATCATAACTAGACTCCCCCACCCAATCAAAACCTACACAAACTTCTCAGGATCCTTTGTGCTGCAAACTTTTTTTTTTAGCTACACTATTATAGTTTTTTTTTTAAGTTATTAAGGTGCAATTAACGTGTTATTAATCATAACTAGATCCCACCTCATCAAAACCTACACAAACTTGTCACGATTGTTTGTGCTGCAAAATGTTTTGGGGTTAAACTATAATATTTTTTATTTTATTAAGGTGTAATTAACATATTATTAATCATAACTGGACCCCCCGCCCCCCACCTAATCAAAACCTACACAAACTTGTCATGATCGTTTGTGCTGCAAACATTTTTTTTTTAGCTACACTTTTATAGTTTTTTTTTCTTCATGTTATTAAGGTGTAATTAACGTGTTATTAATCATAACTAGATCCCACCTCATCAAAACCTACATAAACTTGTCAGGATCGTTTGTGCTGCAAACATTTTTTTTTAGTGACACTATTATAGTTTTTTTTTAAGTTATTAAGGTGTAATTAACGTGTTATTAATCATAACTACACCCCCCTCCCCTTCTGTAATCAAACCTACACAAACTTGTCACAATCGCTTGTGCTACAAAAGTCTTTTTGGTTAAACTATTATTTTTTTAATGTTATTAAGGTGTAATTAGCGTGTTATTAATCATAACTAGACGCCCCCACCTCATCAAAATCTACTCAATCTTGTCACAAACATTTGTGCTGCAACAGTTTTTTCCATTAAACCATTACAGTTTGTTATTAAGGTGTGATTAAAATGCTAATCATAATTAGACCACACCTTGTCAACATTTCCCCAAGCTTATCACAATTGTTTGTGCTGCAAACATTTTTGGGGTTAAACTATTAAAGTTTTTTTATGTTATTAAAATGTGTAATTAACGTGTTATTAATTATAACTGCATCCCATCTCATCAAAACCTACCCAAACTTGTCACAATCATTTTTGCTGCAGAAATTTTTTTGGTTAAACTATATTATAGTTTGTTATTAAGGTGTAATTAACATGTTATTAATCAAAACTAGAACACACCTTGTCAAAATCTCTCCAAACTTTTCATGTTCGTTTGTGCTGCAAATATTCCTTTAGTTAAACTTTTATAGTTGTTTATGTTATTAAGGTGTAACTAACATGTTATTAATCATAACTACCCCCCCCCCAACTCATTAACTTACCAACACTTGTCACAATCGTTTGTGATGTAAATATTTTCTTATTTCAACTATTATAGTTTTAAAAATAAATGTTTATTAAGGTGTAATTAACGTGTTATTACTCATTACTAGATCCCACATCAAAAAATACTCAAACTTGTCATGATCATTTGTGCTGCAAATATTTCTTTAGTTAAACTATTATAGTTTTCCAATGTTATTAAGGTTGTAATTAATGTGCTATTAATCATAACTAGACCACACCTTATCAAAATCTCCCCAAACTTGTCACAATCGTTTGTGGTGCAAATATTTTTTTGGTTAAACTATTATAGTTTCTTTTTATGTTATTAAAGTGTATTTAATACCCCCTGTGCTGGAAAAATGTTTGGTGTAATTCATAGTTTTTTATGTTAACATGATATATTTTTGTGGTATTAACGTATAAATAACGTATAAATCATAAATAGAGCCCCAACCCCACCTTGTCAAAACTTGTGCCGTTTGTGCTGCAAACATTTTTTGTTCAACTATTAGAGTTTTTATGTTATTAATGCTTTATGGGGCTGGTTTTGAATCATAAAACATTAGCAACAAAAAACTATAATAGACAAAAACAACATTCGAGCACAAATAGCACAAATTAATGGGACAGGTTTGAGGGGATTTTGACCTAGTTGGGGGGGGGGCTGTTATGAATAATAACATGTTAATAACACAATAACATTAAACCAATAAAAATTAACACAAAAACTACAATAGTTTAAAAAAATGTGTGCATAGAAATTATAGCACAAACGAAAGTGACAAGTTAAAGCAAGGTTCGGACAAGTTGAGGGCTGGTTATGAATAATAACATGTCAATAACACATTATTATCATAAAAACTAGAGCTGTCCGATAATATTGGACTGCTGATATAATCGGCCGATATATGCTTTAAAATGTGATATTGGAAATTATCGACATCGGTTTCAAAAAGTAAAATTTATGACATTTTAAAACGCCGCTGTACGGATTGGTACGCGGACGTAGGGAGAAGTACAGAGCGACAATAAACCTTAAAGGCACTGCCTTTGCATGCCGGCCCAATCACATAACATATACGGATTTTCACTCACACAAGTGAATGCAAAGCATACTTGATCAACAGCCATACAGGTCGAACTGAGGGTGGCCGTATAAACAACTTTAACACTGTTACCAATTTGCGCCATACTGTGAACCCACACCGCACCGTAACACAACAGAACAAATACCCAGAATCGTTTGCAGCACTAACTCTTCCCGGACGCTACAATATACACCCCCTGCTAATCCGTACGTCCACCTCCTCATGCTCCTTCAGGGAGAGCATGTCCCAAATTCCAAGCTGCTGTTTTGAGGCATGTTAAAAAAAATAATGCACTTTGTGACTTCAATAACAAATATGACAGTGCCATGTTGGCATTTTTTTTCCATAACTTGAGTTGATTTTTTTGGGGAAAACCTTGTTACATTGTTTAACGCATCCAGCGGGGCATCACGATAAAATTAGGCATAATAATGTGTTAATTCCACGACTGTACACATCGGTACCGGTTGATATCAGAATCGGTAATTAAGAGTTGGACAATATCGGAATATCGTCAAAAAAGCCATTATCGGGCATCTCTAGTGTCAATAATCAAGTTTGGTTGATTATTTGCATTGAGTGAGAAGAGGAAGTCAACATGAAGAAATTGTGTGGGAAATGGATGGATGGATGGATGGATGGTACTCAGAGTAATGTGGTCTAGAAATGATGTACTCGCTAATACCACACCACCTTAGCTCACACTTTAGAGCACAGCTGTAACTTCCTGCCACAAAACCTG
The DNA here is from genome assembly GCF_033978795.1 of Nerophis ophidion. Classification (NCBI taxonomy): domain Eukaryota; kingdom Metazoa; phylum Chordata; class Actinopteri; order Syngnathiformes; family Syngnathidae; genus Nerophis; species Nerophis ophidion. Next base: position 26,773,282 of record NC_084628.1, on the reverse strand, counting down.
CCGAAAATACTTTTTCTATGTTTACATTTTCACACTTTGCACTATTTTATTACAAACCCTGTTTCCATATGAGTTGGGAAATTGTGTTAGATGTAAATGCAAATGGAATACAATGATTTGCAAATCATTTTCAACCCATATTCAGTTGAATATGCTACAAAGACAACTTATTTGATGTTCAAACTGATAAACATTTTTTTTTGCAAGTAATCATTAACTTTAGAACTTAATGCCAGCAACATGTGACAAAGAAGTTGGGAAAGGTGGCAATAAATACTGATAAAGTTGAGGAATGCTCATCAAACCCTTATTTGGAACATCCCACAGGTGTGCAGGCTAATTGGGAACAGGTGGGTGCCATGATTGGGTATAAAAACAGCTTTCCAAAAAATGTTTAGTCTTTCACAAGAAAGGATGGGGCGAGGTACACCCCTTTGTCCACGACTGCGTGAGCAAATAGTCAAACAGTTTAAGAACAACGTTTCTCAAAGTGCAATTGCAAGAAATTTAGGGATTTCAACATCTACGGCCCATAATATCATCAAAAGGTCCAGGGAATCTGGAGAAATAACTCCACGTAAGCCGCATGGCCGGAAACCAACATTGAATGACCGTGACCTTCGATCCCTCAGACGGCACTGTATCAAAAACCGACATCAATCTCTAAAGGATATCACCACATGTGCTCAGGAACACTTCAGAAAACCCTGTCACTAAATACAGTTGGTTGCTACATCTATAAGTGCAAGTTAAAGCTCTACTATGCAAAGCGAAAGCCATTTATCAACAACATCCAGATTTCCCAACTCATATGGAAACGGGATTTGTACATATTATTTCTGCACCTTCATTTTAAGAGATGTTTGTTAAGTAGTGATGTGCAAAATACGGGAGAAACACACACTCTCCAAAAAAAAATAAAGCAAAAAGTGCCAGCAACCACTCGTGTCCTTCTTATAATTTTAATATTAACTGCACGGAATATCAGATATCGGCAAAAAAGCCATTATTGGACATCTCTAATAAAAAGCATAATGCTAAAAAAGAATTTGCACCACAAATGTGACAAGTGTGGGTAAGTTTCAGACAAGGTGGGGGGCCAACTTCCCCCAGGTGTCCATGCACACTGTACAATACTTCCACCAAAAAGGTTGTTAGGGCAGCGGCGGCGTGCTTACCGGGGGAGCGGCCAGCCAGCCGTACTTGTCCTCAGTGCGGTTCATGTCGCGGTCGAAGGCGTAGAGCTGACTGTAGCGCAGTTGCGGCGCGTCCAGCAGGTTGAACTGCCGGCGGGCGTAGTGGTAGCTCTCGTTGTTGCCTTTGCGGGGGAAATCCAACCACTCAGGGTGACCGAACTCATTGCCTGCAGCGCAGAAAGAGAAATGCGCGGATTAGCATATGTCTTTGTCGGCTGGCGACCTTTTCCTAATCCAACCTTTTCTTTTTAATCGCCACCTACAGCTTTGATATCACGCAGGAACCTTGCCCACAGCACTTCCTGTTTCTTCTGGCTTCAAAGACCTTGACCACGTCAAGACCAGACAGTCCATGTCAGGGTGTCTAATTTTCTATTATTTTGACGCACTCTACGGACAAAATTGAATAGTCTCATTGTACAACTGTCCAAACATGCAGCCTGCATGGACTCAATGCCACAGGCAACGGTGGTGATGCACTCCCAGAGATGCTACTTTTTGACCTCTTATCATCACAAATATTTAACCCCCCGCCCCACAACGTAGTCAAAATCTCCACAAACTTGCCCCACAAACAGCTGTCACATATACTGTAATATTGTACATGGTAATTGTTACAGTGGGGCAAAAAAAGTATTTAGTCAGCCACTGATTGTGCAAGCTCTCCCGCTTAAAATGATGACAGAGGTCTGTAATTTTCACAGGTACACTTCTACTGTGTGAGACAGAATGTGAAAAAAAATCCAGGAATTTACATTGGAGGAATTTTAAATAATTTATTTGTAAATTATGTTGGAAAATAAGTCTTTGGTCAACCATTCAAAGCTCTCACTGATAGGAGGTTTTGGCTCAAAATCTCACGATACATGGCCCCATTCATTCTTTCCTTAACACGGATCAATCGTCCTGTCCCCTTAGCAGAAAAACAGCCCCAAAGCATGATGTTTCCACTCCCATGCTTCACAGTAGGTGTGGTGTTCTTGGGATGCAACTCAGTATTCTTTTTTTCTCCAAACACGACAAGTTGAGTTTATACCAAAACGTTCTATTTTGGTTTCATCTGACCACATGACATTCTCCCAATCCTCTGCTGTATCATCCATGTATCCATTTTGGTATAAACTCAACTTGTCGTGTTTGGAAGAAAAAGAATACTGAGTTGCATCCCAAGAACACCATACCTACTGTGAATTATGTTATAATTTATTATTTTTGTAAATTTTTTTTTCGTGTTATTATGGTTTTTATGTTACTAATTAATAGTTTTTATGTTATTAACTATTATACGTTTTGTTAATAATAGTTTTTAATGTTATTAGAATAATTTGTATGTTTAACTATTATAGTTTTTATGATATTAATTACTACAGTTTTTATGCTATTATTCATAGTTTTTATGTTATTAATTCAAGTTTTTATGTTTTTAACTTTAAAAGTTTTTATGTTATTAATTGATATGGTATTAAATGTTATTAATAGTTTTTATGTAATTAACTAGTATAGCTATGTTATTAACGGTTATAGTTTTATGTTATTATTATAGTTTATATGTTATAATTTGCATTTCATTATAGTTTTTATGTTATCATTTATCAAACTTCTAATAGTTGTAACTAGTACAGTTTTTATGTTATAATTTATTATTTTTGGTTTTAGTTTTATTATGTTTTTATGTTATTAATTGTCAGGGTTTCCCACACTAAACAAAAATAAAAATATATTATTTTATTTATTTATTTTATTTTTTTCTGGCTTTTGACTCGCTCGACCGCTCATAAAAGCAATGGGACTCTGTCTGTGAATGGGAGATTGTAGTTACATACTATATAAATATGTAAATATTATATAAATATGTACATCAAGTGTTATAATTATATTCCAACTCTGCGTTCTTCTTGGTCATCGCCGCCGCTGCCACCCATCCCCCCCGCGGCCCGACCACACCACCACGAATGGATGCCTGACCTGTGGGAAACACTGATACTTATATTATTAAAACTATTATAAGTTTTGTTGTTAATATAGTTTTTAATGTTATTAATATAGTTTGTATGTTTGGTAACTATTATAGTTTATATGATATTAATTACTATATTTGTTATGCTATTATTCATACGTTTTATGCTGATTATAGTTTTTATGGTATTAATACAGCTTTTATGATATTATTCAAATTGCATTTCATTTCTTACTACAGTTTGTATGTAATTAACTATAGATTTTATGTTATTAATTATTCATAATCAGCCCCACCACTATGTCCCAATCTCCCCAAACTCGTCTCAAACATTTGTGCTGCAATTTTATTTGGTCTAACTATTTAAGTGTTTATTTTATGGGTCTCGTTATGAAAAATAGCACACCTGTTACGTTAAATTACTAATGATAGTAAAAAACAAGTGTATCCTCTGTTTTAAATTGTAAGTCTTTTTTCAAACGATGTGTTATTTTGTAACCACCACAATGCATCACCACGTGAACCAGGACCTGCGCTGCTCCGCTGTCACGGCGGGAGATGACTTAATGGATCCATCACCGGAAGTCACGGCAACATCATAAAACAACAGCCGGCTGTAATTGAATTCCCGGCAGAGGTGGACGCGCACGTGCCATATTGAAGCTGCATGACAGCGGAACAAAGAGCCGTTGTTTATCTGCTACGCACCTCCGGGAGAAATAATGGCCAAGGTAAAAGGACACAGCAGATTGACAGCTGACAGTACAGCAGCTCGTTAAGTACTTGTTAAAGAAGTAGCAAACAAAAAGTCTTATCTGTCACTACTGAACTTTAGCAGCACAGAAGAAACTAATAATAGAATAAGAAAGAACTAGAAAAATCCCCGCGGAAATATTGATCGTTCACTGAACCTCCGGCCATGGTCGGAGCCGGCATACGTCTAAGATGGCACTACGTATCCAAATCTGCCATTTTTAGCTTTAAACACATAAACTTTGCCCCCCCAAAAAATGCATGCAATTTTGTGTGCTAACGCTGTCATGCTAATATAAGAGATGTTAGCATACTACCAAGCGGCCCGCAAGTATCCAAATACTTGCTTGACAGCACCAGCGTCAAAAAACATCAATTTTAGGTTTTAACTGACAAAACTTGCTAAAAAGCTAGCATAAAAATCTTACATGCTAACATTATCATGCTAATATCAGATACGTTAGCATACTTCCAAGATGGCAGCAAGAATCCAATTACTTATTCGACCACTGACCTACTCAGTGGCCAAGTGGTTAGAGTGTCCGCCCTTAGATAGATAGGTTGTGAGTTCAAACTCCGGCCGAGTCATACCAAAAACTATAAAATAACAATGGGACCCATTGCTTCCCTGCTTGGCACTCAGCATCAAGGGTTGGAATTGGGGGTTAAATCACCAAAAATGATTCCCAGGCGCGGCACCGCTGCTGCTCACTGCTCCCCTCACTTCCCAGGGAATTATCAAGGGGATGGGTCAAATGCAGAGGACACATTTCACCACACCTAGTGTGTGTGTGACAATCATTGGTACTTTAACTTTAACTTTTTGTCTTATATTTTTGACTTTTTATTTCATTAATTTAAATTTTTAGGAATAAGATAATGGCAAAGTGGAAAACAATTCCTCGAACTTGCTCTTCAAACACAGCTGTACCTCAAAAGAACTGCTGTCCCATTACCTATATTTTGTACCAAATGTATTTCAATACTTTTCAAAATAATTCAAGTTCTTCTGTGTCCAGGGACATATTTCTCGACTTTTTGAACAATAAAAAATGACAAAAGATTGTTTACAAACCCCGTTTCCATATGAGTTGGGAAATTGTGCTGGATGTAAATATAAACGGAATACAATGATTTGCAAATCCTTTTCAACCCAAATTCAATTGAATGCACTACAAAGACAACATATTTGATGTTCAAATTCATGAACTTTATTTTTTTTTGCACATAATCATTAACTTAGAATTTCATGGCTGCAACACGTGCCAAAGTAGTTGGGAAAGGACATGTTCACCACTGTGTTACATCACTTTTTCTTTTAACAACACTCAATAAAGATTTGGGAACTGAGGAAACTAATTGTTGAAGCTTTAAAGGTGGAATTTTGTTTTATGTAGAGATTTAGTCGTTCAAGAGTCTGGGCTCTCCGCTGTCGTATTTTACGCTTCATAATGCGCCACACATTTTCGATGGGAGACATGTCAGGACTGCAGGCGGGCCAGGAAAGTACCCACACTCTTTTACTATGAAGCCACGCTGTTGTAACACGTGGCTTGGCATTGTCTTGCTTAAATAAGCAGGGGACGTGTCCATCATAACGTTGCTTGGATGACAACATATGTTGCTCCATAACCTGTATGGTCCATTCAGCATTAATGATGCTTTCACAGATGTGTAAGTTACCCATGCCTTGGGCACTAATACACCCCCATACCATCACAGATGCTGGCTTTTGAACGTTGCGCCTATAACAATCCGGATGGTTATTTTCCTCTTTGTTCCGGAGGACACCACGTCCACATTTTCCAAATATAATTTAAAATGTGGACTCGTCAGACCACAGAACACTTTACCACTTTGTATCAGTCCATCTTAGATGAGCTCGGGCCCAGCGAAGCCGGCGACGTTCCTGGGTGTTGTTGATAAATGGCTTTCGCTTTGCATAGTAGTTTTAACTTGCACTTACAGATGTAGCGACCAACTGACAGTGGTTTTATGATGTGCTCCTGAGCCCATGTGGTGATATCCTTTACACAGTGATGTCGGTTTTTGATGCAGTACAGCCTGAGGGATCAAAGGTCTGCAATATTAGCGCTTAAGTTCAGTGATTTCTCCAGATTTTCTGAACCTTTTGATGATTTTATGGACCGTAGATGGTAAAATCCCTAAATTCCTTGCAATAGCTTGTTGAGAAATGTTGTTCTAAAACTGTTAGAAAATTTGCTTACAAAGTGGTGACCCTCACCCCGTCCTTGTTTGGGAATTACTTAGCATTTCATGAAAGCTGCTTTTATACCCAATCATGGCACCCACCTGTTCCCAATTAGCCTGCACACCTGTGGGATGTTCCAAATAAGTGTTTGATGAGCATTCCTCAACTTTATCAGTATTTATTGTCACCTATCCCAACTTCATTGTCACGTGTTGCTGGCATCAAATTCTAAAGTCAATGATTATTTGCCCCCAAAAAATGTTTATCAGTTTGAACATCAAATATGTTGTCTTTGTAGCATATTCAACTGAATATGGGTTGAAAATGATTTGCAAATCATTGTATTCCGTTTATATTTACATCTAACACAATTTCCCAACTCATATGGAAACGGGGTTTGTACAATGAGGAACGCTAGCGTGCTGTTAGCAGTTAGCTATTGCATCCTCCTACGGTGTGTAGTGTAGCATGTTTAGCTATTCCTCGTCCTGCAGGGATGATACTTGTAAGAAACCTACTTCATTTGTTGCCATGGCAACGAGGATTAGCGATTCAAAAGTAGCTAAAACACTGTGTGCACGAACGTTAGCCGCCAGCCAGCGATGTTTTTAATACATCACTGAAGTATTTTAATTACTAGTCTGTTCAACTTGAATGCCGCAAAACGCCATCAAAATAAAAAGGCTATTTTTTCCCCCCACAAAACTTTGCACTTTTTTCCATTTTGCAAGCACCAATCAATCAATCAAAGTTTATTTATATAGCCCTGAATCACGAATGTCTCAAAGGGCTGCACAAACCACAATGACAACAATGACAACCTCGGCTCAGATCCCAATACTGTTTTGTTTTTTTTTAAAGTAGCAATTTGGCCCCTAAAGCTTTCCACGTTCATCTTTTTAATCCCGCCGTTAGAACAGCTGATTGGACACGCCTCCTGCCAGGTAATCATTGCTCTTTCACGTCCGCCCACAATCATCCCAGACGCCATGGAAACAAATGTTGCACCTTAAATCGAATCCTTTCAAAGCCCACAAGGTTGCGTCTGCTTCAGTGAGCAACGTGCTCCGGTCATTGATCTACATTTGGAGACCTCGTGTTTTCATGAAAGTTCTTCCGTGTTCCTATCAGTAAGTCCACTGTGAATTCTAACACAGCAAAAAATTACAATAGAAATGATTTGTTCCAGTGTCAAACTCTACCACAACCTACAATATGGACAGCAGATGTTGTAGTAACAGTTTAACTTTCATCTAAGTGTAAAAAGAAGTCAACCCCTGTTAATAATCAAACCAATAAAAACAATAGCTCTTAATATTGATCTGCTACTTTTTGACGATTCGATTCGGAATCAATTCAAACGGATTCTCAAAAAGTATTACTTAGTGTAATAATTATAATGAAACGTCTTCAAAACAGTTTGCAGGCATCCAGCTTATCTGAGGTCGGGTCGCGGGGGCAGCAGCCTAAGCAGGCAAGCCCAGACTTTCCTCTTCCCAGCCACTTCGTCTAGCTCTTCCCGGGGGATCCCGAGGTGTTCCAAGGCCAGCCGGGAGACATAGTCTTCCCAACGTGTCATGGGTCTTCCCCGTGGCCTTTTACCGGTTGGACGTGCTCTGAACACCTCCCTAACGAGGCGTTCGGGTGGCATCCTGACCAGATGCACGAACCACCTCAGGTGTGCAGGAAAGAAAAACTTATTCTGGTTGAATGGAGATGACTTTAAAAAGTTATTAATGATTAATTTATATAAAATAAAAATAAAAATGTTAAATTTACTTTTGAAAATGAAACGATTGTTGAATAAGAATCCCAATCCTAATGTAATCAAATTTTTGGGCGCAAACTCACAGACTGACCGGCGCTACAGGTCGTTAGATTAAATGATGACATGAAAACAAGAGACTTTACCGTCTTTCCCCATTCGATTCGGATTCAATTCAAACTGATTCTTGCAATGTATTTATGGAGTGGGGCGTGGTCTACAGGCCTGCCGCGGAGCGGGGTGTGCAAGGACCGGCCCCGAAGACAGTGGGAGGTGAGTAGATTGCCCAGCTGGGCCTTGTTAAAGTAGTTCAAGTTAAAGTACAAATGATTGTCACACACATACTGAATGTGGCGAAATTATTCTCCGCATTTGACCCATCACCCTTGATCACCCCCTGGGAGGTGAGGGGAGCAGTGGGCAGCAGCGGTGCCGCGCCTGGGAATCATTTATGGTGATTTAACCCCGAATTACAACCCTTAATGCTGAGTGCCAAGCAGGGAGGAAATGGGTCTCATTTTTATAGTCTTTGGTATGACTCGGCCAGGATTTTAACTCACTACCTACCGATCTCAGGGCGGACCCTCTAACCACTAGGCCACTGAGTATGTGGTAGTATTGTTATCTAATCACTTGTCGCCTTTATTAGCAGCAGCCGGGGGGAGACACAGGAGTGGGAGTTGGAGACAGAAAGAGACACACAAACAGAGACACGCGGGACTGAAAAGTCCAAAAACATATTGCTGAAAAGCAATCGACACGTGTGCATGGAAATAAAAAATTGCTCAACCCTGTACAACCGGCTACAGAACATCTGTCCGCATCAGGAGAACAACCCCCCCGCTCCCACTCCCCAAGAGGGAAACTTCCACAGTAATATTTGGTTTAATAATTATAACGAGAGCAGCATGGTGAAACAAGGGTTAGTGCATGTGCCTCACAATATGAAGGTCCTGAGTAGTCCTGGGTTCAATTCCGGGCTCGGGATCTTTCTGTGTGGAGTTTGCGTGTTCTCCTCGTGATTGCGTGGGTTCCCTCCGGGTACTCCGGCTTCCTCCCACTTCCAAAGACATGCACCTGGGGATAGGTTGATTGGCAACACTAAATTGGCCCTAGTGTATGAATGTTGTCTGTCTATCTGTGTTGGCCCTGCAATGAGGTGGCAACTTGTCCAGGGTGTATCCCGCCTTCCGCCCAAATGCAGCTGAGATGGGCTCCAGCACCCCCTGCGACCCCAAAAGGGACAAGCGGTAGGAAATGGATGGATGGATAATTATAATGAAATGTCTACAAAACAGGCTGCAGGTTAGAAAAACTAATTCTGTCTGCATGTGAATGACTTTAAAAAGTAAATAATTATGAATTTATATAAAATAAAAAAATATTTCTATTTTTTTAAAATATATTTTTGAAAATTAAATGATGAATAAGAATCGCAATCCTAATGTAATCATTTTTTTTGGCGCAAACTCAGACTGGCCGGCGCTAAAAAGAAATGCTCACTAACATAGATTTGTGAACAATATTTGAGAGGAATAGGCCATTTTGTGTATATAGTAAAGTTTTACATCATTGAGTTTAACTCATAAAAAAAAGGGGGGCACAAACAAAAGTGTCACGTTTATATTTTTGTGGGCTGTCGATAAAGCCGCTCAGCATACTTTAAATCAGACCTGGACAAATTAAGGCCAGGGGGCCACATGCAGCCCGTTAAGCTTTTCAAACTGGCCCGTCGGACATTCCCAAATATTTTTTTGGAGTTCTTTAAGCTGGAAAGTGTAGCTGCCATTATGATGTGCAGTCATGTTTTCTAATGACCGTAAGTCTTGAACTATACTCTTTCAATGGTTGGAATCTGCACTTTTGCATGATATACTAGTTACTATGGGAATCTAATTAGTTACTCTGGTAATCTAAATAAGACGAGGCACCAAGCAGTGTGGATGGGGAGCGTTTCCATTGAGTGTTTCAAGAGCCTGAAATGTGGGTGTCAGGGACAGATGCGGAAGGAGATTTTTCCAACAAATACAAACCCTGTTTCCAAATGAGTTGGAAAATTGTGTTAGATGTAAATATAAACGGAATGCAATGATTTGCAAATCCTTTTCAACCCATATTCAATTGAATGCACTACAAAGACAAGATATTTGATGTTCAAACTCACAAACTTAATTTTTTTTTTGCAAATAATAATTAACTTAAAATTTCATGGCTGCGACACGTGCCAAAGTAGTTGGGAAAGGGCATGTTCATCACTGTGTTACATCACCTTTTCTTTTAACAACACTCAATAAACGTTTGGCAACTGAGGAAACTAATTGTTGAAGCTTTGAAAGTGGAATTCTTTCCCATTCTTGTTTTATGTAGAGCTTCAGTCGTTCAACAGTCCGGGGTCTCCGCTGTCGTATTTTACGCTTCATGATGCGCCACACATTTTCCATGGGAGACAGGTCTGGACTGCAGGCGTGCCAGGAAAGTACCCACACTCTTAATTTACGAAACCACGCCGTTGTAACACGTGCTGAATGTGGCTTGGCATTGTCTTGCTGAAATAAGACAGCCTTAGATGGCAGCAAATGTTGTTCTAAAACCTGTATGTACCTTTCAGCATTAATGGTGCCTTCACAGATGTGTAAGTTACCCATGCCTTGGGCACTAATACACCCCCATACCATCACAGATGCTGGCTTTTGAAATTTGCGTCGATAACAGTCTTGATGGTTCGCTTCCCCTTTGGTCTGGATGACACGATGTCAAATATTTCCAAAAAGAATTTGAAATGTGGACTCGTCAGACCACAGAACACTTTTCCACTCTTAGATGATTTCGGGCCCAGCGGCGTTTCTGGATGTTGTTGATAAATGGCTTTCGCTTTGCATAGTAGAGCTTTAACTTGCACAAACTATTTAGTGACATTGGTTTTCTGAAGTGTACCTGAGCCCATGTGGTGATATCCTTTAGAGACTGACGTCGTTTTTTGATACAGTGCCATCTGAGAGATCAAAGGTCACGGTCATTCAATGTTAGTTTCCGGCCATGCCGCTTATGTGGAGTGATTTCACCAGATTCTCTGAACCTTTTGATGATATTATGGACCGTAGATGTTGAAATCCCTAAATTTTTGCAGTTGCACTTTGAGAAACGTTGTTCTTATACTGTTTGACTATTTGCTCACACAGTTGTGGACAAAGGGGTGTACCTCGCCCCATCCTTTCTTGTGAAAGACTGAGCATTTATTGGGAAGCTGTTTTTATACCCAATCATGCCACCCACCTGTTCCCAATTAGCCTGCACACCTGTGGGATGTTCCAAAAAAGTGTTTGATGAGCATTCCTCAACTTTATCAGTATTTATTGCCACCTTTCCCAACTTCTTTGTCACGTGTTGCTGGCATCAACTTCTAAAGTTAATTATTATTTGCAAAAAAAAAAAGGTTTATCAGTTTGAAGATCAAATATGTTGTCTTTGTAGCATATTCAACTAAATATGGGTTGAAAATGATTTGTAAATGATTGTATTCCGTTTATATTTACATCTAACACAAATTCCAAACTCATTTGGAAACGGGGTTTGTATATACTGTATATATATATATATATATATATATATATATATACAGTATTTCAGTATATATATATATATATATATATATATATATATATATATATACAGTATGTCAGTAGTCAGTGTTTTATCGTTCATAGTTAATATTGGAAATCTCACATTCATTATTTTCATATACATTCTAGGTGTCTCATTCAGTAAAAAAATGTGAAATTCCATTCCGTTTTTAAGGCGGTCTGTCATAACGTTTTTAGCATTCAATCAGACATTAAAGGCCTACTGAAACCCACTACTACCAACCACGCAGTCTGATAGTTTATATATCAATGATGAAATATTAACATTGCAACACATGCCAATACGGCCTTTTTAGTTTACTAAATTGCTATTTTAAATTTCCCGCGGAGTTTCTTGTTGAAAACGTTGCGGAATGATGACGCATGCACGTGACGTCACGGACTGTCAGGAAATATTAGCTCAACACCACTCGTGGCTAAAAGTCGTCTCTTTTCATCGCATAATTACACAGTAATTTGGACATCTGTGTTGATGAATCTTTTGCAATTTTTTCAATCAATAATGGAGACTATAAAGAACAATGCTGTTGGTGGAAAGCGGATTGCAGCTGTCTTTAGCTCAGAGACACAGCCGGTGTTTGTTTGTTTTTAACACAGAGCGGTCAAGCGAACATGTTTCTCTACGTCAACCAGCATGTTTTTGGATGGGAAAATTGTGATGTATAGCTTACTGGAGACATCATTGGATTATTCGTCCTACTGCAGTACCTGTTTAAAAGGCAGCTGTGAGCTTGGCTCCTCGGCTTTTCTCTGAGACACTGCGTGTTCACCGCAGCCATCCGACCTCGAGGTATGTCTTTACAATCTCACTAAAACACTATTAAAACAATAGGCAGATAAGGGATCTTCCAGAATTATCCTAGTAAATGAGTCTAATTACATCTGAAACGGTCACACTGCCGCCGCCCGGAGTCGTCGCTTTTTATTTTATTTTATTATTATTTTTCTAGTCCTTCGCTATCAATATCATCATCCACAAATCTTTCATCCTCGCTCAAATTAATGAGGAAATTGTCATTTTCTCGGTCCGAATAGCTTTTGCTGCTGGAGGCTCCCATTAAAAACAATGTGAGGACGTGAGGAGCCCTCACCCTTGTGACGTCATCGTCTGCTACTTCCGGTAAAGGCAAGGCTTTTTTATCAGCACCAAAAGTTGCGAACTTTATCGTGGATGTTCTCTACTAAATCCTTTCAACAAAAATATGGCAATATCGCGAAATGATCAAGTATGACACATAGAATGGACCTGCTATCCTCGTTTAAATGAGAACATCAAATTTCAGTAGGCCTTTAAAGTGTGGTTTTATATTAGTGTCCCTAAAAATGAAAATACATTTTTTTCTCTAAATTTGGTCCCCCGAGTCAAAATAATTGCCCAGGCCTGCTTTAAATGCATCTTCTGCCATCTTAATGAGATAATAAAAAACATCAGGAGGTTTCCTACAGCCATATTGCTAACACTGTTGTTTTTTTAGTGGTTTGTAGAACCACCCAGGTTCTATAGAACAGTGGTTCTCAACCTTTTTTCAGTGATGTACCCCCTGTGAAATTTTTTTTAATTCAAGTACCCCCTAATCAGAGCAAAGCATTTTTGGTTGAAAAAAGAGATAAAGAAGTAAAATACAGCACTATGTCATCAGTTTCTGATTTATTAAATTGTATAACAGTGCAAAATATTGCCCATTTGTAGTGGTCTTTTTTGAACTATTTGTAAAAAAATATATTAAAATAAATAAAAACTTGTTGAAAAATAAACAAGTGATTCAATTGTAAATAAAGATTTCTACACATAGAAGTAATCATCAACTTAAAGTGCCCTCTTTGGGGATTGTAATAGAGATCCATCTGGATTCATCAACTTCATTCTAAACATTTTTTCACACAAAAAAAGAAATCTTTAACATGTATATTTATGGAACATGTCCACAAAAAGTCCAGCTGTCAACACTTAATATTGCATTGTTGCATTTCTTTTTACAGTTTATGAACTTACATTCATATTTTGTTTAAGTAATATTCAATAAATATATTTATACAGGATTTTTGAATTGTTGCTATTTTTAGAATTTTTTAAAAATCTCACGTACCCCTTGGCATACCTTCAAGTACCCCCAGGGGTACGCGTACCCCCATTTGAGAACCACTGCTATAGGAGACTCTGCAGTTCAGTGAAAAGAGGAAGTGAGAATGCAATCAGCTGAATGGTGATTGGACGGGAGATAACGAGTACTGACCCGCGGTTGGCTGGGAGAGAACGAGGCGCATGTAGCGATTGGTCAAGTGACCCCGGGCGACTATGTATCATACGTCGGTCAAAATCAATAGACCGAAAAAGTTTAAGGCGGATTGTTAGCAAAAACAAAATACTTTTACGTCACGTTTGTGGTCAGGATTAACGGGAGGTGGCCATGTACACACCGGGTCACGTCCGGGCGGCGCATCTCGTTAGCGGGCGCCTGACACTGACACGGTCCCCTCGGTAATTAGCGGCCCGCGGAGCGCGCGGCGATCAATGTGTTTACCAGAGGAGGGATTTGTGCCAAAGGAAGATCAATGGAGGGGATCGGCGAGGCGAGGGCAGATGTGAGGCAGCGAGCAGAAACAACAAAACAACAGAAAGTTGCACTTGGTGATACGTGGCGTTCACACGCGTGAAACCTGGTGTGCGAGTCACCATTTTGTAAGACTTCAGGTCAATTATTACAAAAAATGTATTTAAGAAAAGTAACATTTCGGGCTGGGGGATAAAACGATATCAATATAGACCAGGCCTGGGCAATTATTTTGACTCGGGGGGGGGGGCAAATTTAAAGAAACAAATGTGTCTGGGGGCCGGTATATCTGTGGCAGGAAGCTGTAACTTCCTGCCACTCAACCTGCAGAAAATAGGTTTTCTATGTTTACATTCTCACACTTTGCAGTATTTTCTTACATATTCCTTATTTTTGCACCTTCATTTTAAGAGATTATTGTTAATAGTTAATAATACAGAACCTCACAATAAAGTCTAAATGCTAAAAACGTTATGACAGACCGCCTGATAAAAACAGGAAGGAATGTTAATTTTTTGTACCAAATGAAACACCCAGAATGTACTTGTAAATAAATAATGTGGGGTTTACAATATTAACTATGAAGGATAAAACACTGCCAGTCTCGACCTAAATATTTTACAATCAAGCGAAACGCAACACAATTGCAACAAACAGCGAAATATGAACGAAAAGGGTCAAATAAAAAAAGAATACCAACAATCTAATACATCTGATGTATCACTAAGCTTTAGAACTTTGTTGTAAAAATCTCCTACGTCTGTCCCCGACACCCACATTTCAGGTGGAAACGCTCCCCACCCACACTGCTTGGTGCCTCGTCTGAGCTGCTGTAGTTACCATAGTAACTAATTAGATCACCAAAGTAACTAGTCTATCATGCAAAAGCACAGATTCCAACCATTGAAACCCTTACGATTATTAAAAAACATGACTGCACATCATAATGGCATTTACACTTTCCATCTTAAACATCTACAAACCCCGTTTCCTTATGGGTTGGGAAATTTTGTTAGATGTAAATATAAACGGAATACAATGATTTGCAAATCATTTTTAACCCATATTCAGTTGAATATGCTACAAAGACAACATATTTGATGTTCAAAATGATAAACACCTTTTTTTTTTGCAAATAGTCATTAACTTTAGAATTTGATGCCAGCAACACGTAACAAAGAAGTTGGGAAAGGTGACAATAAATACTGATAAAGTTGAGGAATTCTCATCAAACACTTATATGGAACATCCCACAGGTGTGCAGGCTAATTGGGAACAGGTGGGTGCCATGATTGGCTATAAAAGCAGCTTCCATGAAATGTTCAGTCATTCACAAACAAAGATTGGGAAACGGTCACCACTTTGTGAATAAATGCGTGAGCAAATTGTCAAACAGTTTAAAAACAACATTTCTCAACGGGCTATTGCAAGAAATTTAGGAATTTCACCATCAATGGTCCGTAATACCATCAAAAGGTTCAGAGGATCTCGAGAAATCACTGCACGTAAGCGATGATATAACGGACCTTCGTTCCCACAGGCAGTACTGCATCAAAAAAACGACATCAGTGTGTAAAGGATATCACCACATGGGCTCAGGAACACTTCAGAAAACCACTGTCAGTAACTACAGTTGGTCGCTACATCTGTAAGTGGAAGTTAAAACTCCACTATGCAAAGCCAAAGCCATTTATCAACGATACCCAGAAACGCCGCCGGCTTGGGCTGGACCCAAGCTATCTAAGATGGACTGATGCAAAGTGGAAAAGTGTTCTGTGGTCTGACGAGTCCACATTTCAAATTGTTTTTTGGAAACGGTGAACGTCTTGTCCTACGGACCAAAGAGGAAAAGAACCATCAGGACTGTTCTAGGTGCAAAGTTGAAGAGCCAGCATCCATGATGGTATGGGGGTGTATTAGTGCCCAAGGCATGGGTAACTTACACATCTGTGAAGGCACCATTAATGCTGAAAGGTACATACAGGTTTTGTAGCAACATATGTTGTCATCCAAGCAACGTTATCATGGATGCCCTTGCTTAATTCAGCAATACAATGCCAAGTCACTTGTTACAACAGCGTGACTTCATAGTAAAAGAGTGCGGGTACTAGACTGGCTTGCCTGTAGTCCAGACCTGTCTCCCATTGAGAATGTGTGGCGCATTATGAAGCCTAAAATACCACAATGGAGACCTTGGACTGTTGAACAACTTAAGCTGTACATAAAACAAGAATGGGAAAAAATTCCACCTGAAAAGCTTCAAAATTGTCTCTCCTCAGTTCCCAAAAGTTTATTAAGTGTTGTTAAAAGAAAAGGTGAAGTAACACAGTGGTGAACATGCCCTTTCCCAACTACTTTGGCACGTGCTGCAGCCATGAAATTCTAAGTTAATTATTATTTGCAAAAAAAATTAATAAAAAATTACGAGTTTGAACATCAAATATCTTGTCTTCGTAATGCATTCAATTGAATATGGGTTGAAAAAGATTGCAAATCATTGTATTCCGTTTATGTGTACATCTATCACAATTTACCAACTCATATGGAAACGGGGTTTGTAAAAAAAAAAAAAAATTTTTGGGAATGTCCCGCTCACCCTTTAGAGCACAGCTGTAACTTCCTGCCACTCAACCTGCAGAAAATAGGTTTTCTATGTTTACATTTTCACACTTTACAGTATTTTCTTACATATTCCTTATTTTTGTACCTTCATTTTAAGAGATTATCGTTAATAGTGACGTGCAAAATACAGGAGAAACACGCATTCTCCAAAAAACGTAATAAAATAAAAATACAGAGGTGTACGGCAAAAAGTGTACTTAAAGAAAAAGCAAGGCCAGCAACACTTATGTTCTTCTTATAATTTTAATATAAACTGCACAGGCGCTAACAAACCCAGACCGGTTTCGACAAGGTCTTCATCAGTGTGCAATTCTTTAACAGGAAGTGATGCACTTAAATAGTCACAGCTGTGGCCAATCAATTGATAAATGAAGAAAATCTTTGAAAGTGAAAGTGCACAAATAATAAAGAAAATGGAAAAATGTACAAAATAAATCATAAACTAAGTACTCTATCAAAGGAAAATAAAGTAATACAAAGGTAATAACAATGTGTGGACAACCATTATAATGAAATGTGAAGTGCAACAAAACTGATTTTCCCCATTCAAAATGAATTGGCAATTTCTCAACTTACAATATTTTTCTTTTACAATTTTCAACCTATTTAAACCATTTCACCTTCAACACATTCCACCATTCGGGAAATTCAAACAAAAATTTTTCCAAGTTCCAAAAAATTCCAGAATTTCCCACAAATCCAGGTTTTCCAAAGCTTTATATCCCCCCTTTTTTCTAGCAATTATTCCTCCCACATTTTTAAACCCACTTCAACCGTTCCACGGTCAAAACATTTCTCTTAATTAGGACAAAAAACGAAATTGTTTTTTGAACTGGAAAAATCCCCGATTTTCCCAAAATTCTAGGAATTGCGTAATACCATTTCTCAAATCAACATGTGACTACTTCAACATTTCTCGACTGATTTGAAAAATGTCAACACCAACCACTTCAAGTCATTCAGACCATTTAAGTTTTTTTACATTTTCAAAAAAATTTCCGCTTTTCCCGAACTCCTCAAATTTTGTGGGAAATTCTCAATGAAATGAATGGGACATTATTCAAAAAATTCCCAGATTTCCCAGAATACCAGGTTTTCCGGGACATTTTTCCCATTCAAAATGAATTGGCCATTTTTCAAACTTCCTCCATTTACACAACTTTCAACCTATTCAATCCATCCCACCTTCAAGACATTCCACCATTCTTGAAAATCAAACTATAATTTTTCTAGGTTCCAAAAAATTCCAAGATTTTCCAGAATTCCTGGTTTTCCAAAGCCCTTTTTCCAACCTTTTTTTTCTCCTTCCACATTTTTCAACCCACTTCAACCGTTCCACCGTCAAAACATTCCTCTTAATCAGGACAAAAAACAAAGTTGTTTTTTGAACTGGAAAAACCCCAGGTTTTCCCAAAATTCCAGGAATTGCATAATACCCTTTAAGTTAAAGTTAAAGTTAAAGTACCAATGATTATCACACACACTAGGTGTGGTGAAATGTGTCTTCTGCATTTGACCCATCCCCTTGATCACCCCCTGGGAAGTGAGGAGAGCAGTGGGCAGCAGCGGTGCCGTGCCAGGGAATCATTTATGGTGATTTAACCCCCAATTCAATATGTTACTACTTCAACATTTCTCAACCGATTTTAAAAATTCCAACACCGACCATTTCAACTCACTTAGAACATTCAAGGTCTTTTTTTACCATTTTCAAAAAAAATCCCGCTTTTCTCGAAATTCCCACATTTTTGTGAAATTCCCATTTAAATCAATGGGACATTCTTCAAAGTTCCACAACCCTCACATTTTGTATCTGATTCAAACTGTTCCAACCTCAAAAAATCCCAGATTTCCCAGAATACCAGGTTTTCCGGGACATTTTTCCCATTCAAAATGAATTGGCCATTTTTCAAACGTCCTCCATTTACACAATTTTCAACCTATTCAAACCATTCCACCTTCAACACATTCCACCATTCTGGAAAATCAAATTATAATTTTTCTAGGTTCCAAAAAATTCCAGGATTTTCCAGAATTCCTGGTTTTCCAAAGCCCTTTTTCCAACCTTTTTTTCTCCTCCCACATTTTTCAACCCACTTCAACCGTTCCACCGTCAAAACATTCCTCTTAATCAGGACAAAAAACAAAGTTGTTTTCTGAACTGGAAAAACCCCAGGTTTTCCCCAAATTCCAGGAATTGCATAATACCCTTTAATAAAAGTTAAAGTACCAATGATTATCACACACACACTAGGTGTGGTGAAATGTGTCTTCTGCATTTGACCCATCCCCTTGTTCACCCCCTGGGAAGTGAGGGGAGCAGTGGGCAGCAGCGGTGCCGCGCCCGGGGATCATTTATGGTGATTTAACCCCCAATTCAATATGTTACTACTTCAACATTTCTCAACCGATTTGAAAAATTCCAACACCCACCATGTCAACTCATTTAGAACATTCAATTTTTTTTTTTACCATTTTCCAAAAAATTCCCGCTTTTCCCCAAATTCCAACATTTTTGGGAAATTCCCATTTAAATCAATGGGACATTCTTCAAAGGTCCAAAATTCCCATATTTTTCATCTAATTCAAACTATTCCAACTTCAAAATATTCAGCCTGTTCAGGAATTGTCTGCTAGAGCTACTTCAACAAGTCTAAAATAATTCCAGGATTTCAGTTCAACTTCAACATTGCAGCATTCACACGCAATTCCTTAAGGAATTGCCTCATCTCGTTATTATTAATAATATCACATGACACCAAAGTGTCCACCAGGTGTTTGAATCAGGGTGCAGGTCTGAGTACTGAACCACGAGCGTGAACGCAGCCTAAAAACAAAGACATAAAAAAAACATGACAAAACAAATAAAATACAAGTCTAACGGTTTGCGTCCCAACAGGCTGATAGAAAGAGGGACGAGTTTCCATCTGAATAATTCAGGCGTGAATCCGCAAGGTTATCTGGCAGTTTTCTCCAGCTGTGAATGTCAGGCGCCGCTGCGAGCGTGCTGATGTCATGATAAAACCGCTCAGGCGTTTCATGGCCGCCGGGAAATTTAATGTCACATCCACGTTACAGTAACCATCTCGCCGCCGCCGCCGCCGCCGCCGCCGCCGCCGCCGCCGCCGCCGACGCCGCCGCCCTCCCTCGGCTGTGGGTCACGTATAAACAAAATAAACGGCGGTTTCCAGACCTGGGCATCTCCCATTGATCCGCTTGCTGAAATAGTTTTCCACGGCTCAGCACGGACTAAGTGAGACTGCCAGCATCGATCCACTGCCTGTCATCGCTTGTTTGCCCAACTTTCCTTCCTATTTTAGGGTTAGTCACGCTGAAACAGGCCTCTCAAACCCTCAGACTTGTGGCTCTACTTACCGTACTGTTCAATTCCGGACTATAAGTCGCTACTTTTTTCCTAGATTTTGAACCCTGATGCTTATAAGACGGAAAGGGTAAATTATGGATTTTTGTTCGCTTATGTTTTGGGGTCAATAGTCTGCATTAAACCCAATAGAAAGACCGAAAAGGTGTTATTGATTGTCCTATGGCGCCATCTTTTGGACGAGTTTGCTCACTGCCGGTTGAAAACGTACTTCCTGTTTTGATGGCGTAACCCAGAAAGAGGTGTCCATAGCGTTTCTACTCGTGTGGATTCTTCATTCATCACTCCAAGCAACGTTTGTATGTTTTACAATATAACTAAAACAATTCTTACTTACTAAAGCGTCCCATGTGTGATGTGCGGATTATTTGTGGATTTTTCTTCGCTAATGGCTAGAGATGTCTGATAATGGCTTTTTTGCCAATATCCGGTATTTCAATATTCTCCAACTCTTAATAACCAATACCGATACCAACCGAAACCGATATATACAGTCGTGGAATTAACACATTATTATGCCTAATTTTGTTGCGATGCCCCGCTGGATGCATTAAACAATGTAACAAGGTTTTCCAAAATAAATCAACTCAAGTTATAGAAAAGAATGCCAACATGGCACTGTCATATTTATTATTGAAGTCACAAAGTGCATTATTTTTTTTTTAACATGCCTCAAAACAGCAGCTTGGAATTTGGGACATGCTCTCCTTGAGAGAGCATGAGGAGATTGACGTGGGCTAAATCAAAATATGATCCGGGCAGCGGATCATAACATATGCATCCATTTTCTACCACTTATCCCTTTCGGGGTCGTGGGGGGTGCTGGAGCCTATGTTATTATAAAATCCCCTGAAGAGCAGGGAAACCAGCGAAACAAGCTTGTAGGGATGAAATAGCATCTGTGTTATTTCCTGACCTGATATATATTTTACAGCTCCGCCCACGGCTAAATTTTTTTTACTCAATGCGGCACCCGAGTCAAAAAGTTTGGGGACCCTTGGCAATAAGAAACATACATTTAATGTATCGTATTTTTGTTCAAATAAAGCCAACAAAGTCAAATTTTTGTGGTCCCCTTTATTTAGAAAAGCATCCAAAAATATAGAAATACATTTTGGTACCGGTACCAAAATACTGTTGTGGAGACAATGAATCAGTCATTTTTTCTGCTGTATTGTTCCTCCTTGTAGTAAACATCAGTTGTTAATATTGTTGAGTATATTGGTTTAATTTACTTTGAAGGAAAATCTCCAATTCCAGAAACAAGAGTCCACTAAAAATGGTATCAAAAGGTTTTAAAAGACCTGACAGCCGCTCTCCCAAGAGAACAATGCCCTTTTTCCTTTGCTTTTAATTCTGATTGCTTTCATATCCGACCTTGCAACGCTCCCTGACAGAATGAGGAGCACGTCTGAACGGAAGGACTGTCGTTACCGCTGATGGTTACTAATTATTGCAAGCGTAAGCCCTGAAAAGGTCGCAGTCGTCTATATCGGTGAGTAATTTGCGATAAACGGCACGCATGAGTACGTCGGGAAATATGGCGAGCTTCAGGTCGAAAGGTTCAAAACATCGACAATCATTTGGAAACATAATTTTCCGGGCGGAACGCAACAAACCTCAATAATGAGCACAAACATCACCAGTAAAACAAACAAAAAAACACTTTGGGTCTGACCTACTAAACACTTGGCTCTCCAAGGCCCACCATAATGACCAACATTGAAACATAGTAGCAACGTAGGCCTAAGTATTCATTAAAAACAAGGCAGATGTTTGATTTAACAAGTTTTCGCCTATGTAACATCACACAGTTTGAACAGTAACACTGTGTTTGAATATTGAATTAAGCGTAGATGTGTCAACCAAGACAGCCCACAGCATCCAGCATCGCGTGGACATCGGGGGCGGTACCTCTGGATTGGCAGACCGGGGTGGTGGTCCCTCTCTTTAAGAAGGGGGACCGGAGGGTGTGTTCCAACCATCGTGGGATCACACTCCTCAGCCTTCCCGGTAAGGTTTATTCAGGTGTACTGGAGAGGAGGCTACGGTGGATAGTCGAACCTCGGATTCAGGAGGAACAGTGTGGTTTTCGTCCTGGTCGTGGAACTGTGGACCAGCTCTATACTCTCAGCAGGGTTCTTGAGGGTGCATGGGAGTTTTCCCAACCAGTCTACATGTGCTTTGTGGACTTGGAGAAGGCATTCGACCGTGTCCCTCGGGAAGTCCTGTGGGGAGTGCTCAGAGAGTATGGGGTATCAGACTGTCTTATTATGGCAGTCCGATCCCTGTACGATCAGTGTCAGAGCTTGGTCCGCATTGCTGGCAGTAAGTCGGACACGTTTCCAGTGAGGGTTGGACTCCGCCAAGGTTGCCCTTTGTCACCGATTCTGTTCATAACTTTTATGGACAGAATTTCTAGGAGCAGTCAAGGCATTGAGGGGTTCCGGTTTGGTGGCCGCGGGAATGGATCTCTGCTTTTTGCAGATGATGTGGTCCTGTTGGCTTCATCTGGCCGGGATCTTCAGCTCTCACTGGATCGGTTCGCAGCCGAGTGTGAAGCGGCCGGAATGAGAATCAGCACCTCCAAATCCGAGTCCATGGTTCTCTCCCGGAAAAGGGTGGAGTGCCATCTCCGGGTTGGAGAGTAGACCCTGCCCCAGGTGGAGGAGTTCAAGTACCTAGGAGTCTTGTTCACGAGTGGGGGATTGTGAGATCGACAGGCGGATCGGTGCGGCGTCTTCAGTAATGCGGACGTTGTACCGATCTGTTGTGGTGAAGAAGGAGCTGAGCCGGAAGGCAAAGCTCTCAATTTACCGGTCGATCTACATTCCCATACTCACCTATGGTCATGAGCTTTGGGTAATGACCGAAAGGATAAGATCACGGGTACAAGCGGCCGAAATGTGTTTCCTCCGCCGTGTGGCGGGGCTCTCCCTTAAAGATAGGGTGAGAAGCTCTGTCATCCGGGAGGAACTCAAAGTAAAGCCGCTGCTCCTCCACATCGAGAGGAGCCAGATGAGGTGGTTCGGGCATCTGGTCAGGATGCCACCCGAACGCCTCCCGAGGGAGGTGTTTAGGGCACGTCCAACCGGTAGGAGGCCACGGGGAAGACCCAGGACACGTTGGGAAGACTATGTCTCCCGGCTGGCCTGGGAACGCCTCGGGATCCCCCGGGAAGAGCTAGACGAAGTGGCTGGGGAGAGGGAAGTCTGGGCTTCCCTGCTTAGGCTGCTGCCCCCGCGACCCGACCTCGGATAAGCGGAAGAAGATGGATGGATGGATGGATGGGCGTAGATGTGTAAACTTGGTAGCACGCAAAGCTGCTCTACTCAACTTGTGCACCAAAGGTCTTTGAAATAGTGAAGGATCAAGCGTATAATTTTCATGTACACACAGAATATATATGCAGATTATCAGAACACCCACTTTGGTATGAGCGCCTTGCGTCAATCACAGACAACATTGGTCTGACTACGGTCCCTTTTGAAATAATCCAAAAAAATGCCATACTGTCCTCTTTTATCCACAAATTCATTTTGACTTCCTCATTTCACTTCCATGCAAAGAATCAAGCAAACTTGATAGTTGATACTGTCACCCGACTGGCTGTTAGCGTGTCCCCCCCACTGATCAGTGATCACTTCCTTATCGAGCTGTGAGTCGCTGGGCACCACACGATTCGATTCGTTTCTTGGGGGGTAACGATATTCAGAATCGATTCTCGATTCAAAAGGATTCTTGATTCAGAATCGATTCTCGATTCCAAATAATTCTTGATTCAGAATCGATTCTCGATTCAAAACGATTCTTGATTCAGAATCGATTCTCGATTCAAAACGATTCCTGATTCATAATCAATTCTCGATTTAAAACGATTCCAAATTCAGAATCAATTCTCGATTCAAAACAATTCTTGATTCAGAATCAATTCTCGATTAAAAACGATTATTGATTTAAAATCAATTCTCGATTGAAAACATTTACATTCAGAATCAATTCTCAATTCAAGTCAATTCTCAATACAGAATCGCATCTCGATTCAAAACGACTCTTGATTCAGAATCAGTTCTTGATTCAAAATGATTCTTGATGCAGAATCGGTTCTCGATTCAAAACGATTCGTGATGCAGACTCGGTTTTCGATTCAAACGATTCTCGATTAAAATCGATTCTTTATTCAGAATCGATTCTCGATTCAAAACGATTCTTGACTCAGAATCAATTCTCTATTCAAAACTATTCGATTCAGAATAGATTCTCAATTCAAATCGATTCTCGATGCAGAATCGATTCTCGATTCAAAACTATTCTCGATTCAGAATAAATTGTTGATTCAAAACGATTCTTGGTTCAGAATCGATTCTCGATTCTAAACGATTATTGATTCAGAATTGATTTTCGATTCAAAACAATTATTGATTCAGAATCAACTCTCCATTCAGAATCGATTCCCGATTCAAAATGATTCCTGATTCAAAATCAATTCTTGATTCAAAACGATTGTTGATTCAGAATCAATTCTCTATTCAGAATGATTCTTAATTCAGAATCCATCTCGATTCAAAACAAATTTTGATTCAGAATCCATTCTCCATTTAAAACGATTCTTGATTCAAAATCAATTATTTTTTAATAACATTAGATGACAGCATATTACTGTAAATTGGAAAAAAAAAAAACTAACATTTTTTTGCGTTATAATTCTCGTGCATGGTCAGGATCGTACCACCCCTGCTTCAATTTGAGCCAGGAAAAACCCTGTAAGTGAAATGTTCAGTCCATCTGGTTCTTCTTTTGACAGCACCATTAACTCATTTTTGTAGAGGGGACGGAGACTCCAAAGAAGGGCGATTGAAGCCATGTTGATCCTATCTAAGAGTCAAACACGTCACTCCCGGATAGCATTAAACACATAAAAGGGCCGTGGCACAATATTATATAATACATGAGGATTTGTCAGAGATTAAAGTTAGCTCTTGGCCTGAGGGGAAACAATGAAAAAGGACTCATAAAAGGCGTTCAAGGGACACGATCCACCGTGAAATATTAGGGATGGAGCTTGGATGGAGACGACATCTTCTCCATCTCAATCTTGCACTCAGAATAGCGAGTTTCGGGTGGAAAAAAAGGACACAATAAATCAATTTACATTTGAATCGCATTTCTTATTCATCCCAATTTCAAATTGATTATAATCCATTCATAATATAATTTTAAAAAAAATGTTAAAAAAAAATGCATTTACATTTTTTGATTTCAGTTTTTTTTGTACAATAATCGATTAAAAAAAAAGTTCAATTGTCATTATTATACCAAATAATACATTGCGGGAATCGGTTTGATTGGAGAACAGTGTTGAATTGAGAATCGATTGAGAATCGCAGCAGGAATCGTAACCGGATCGAAGCGTTAGGTGCCCAAAGATTCATAGTCCTACTAATCACTGTAAATCCCGGACTATACGCCCTTAGCCTGCAGTTTATAAAAGGGTGCGGCTAAATCATGAAATGTTGTCTCGCTGACGGCCATAACGCAAATAGTTTGGTTTGTTTTTTTAAATCAGCAAAGACACTGAAAATATGTTATTGTTTGTGCTATGGCGCCATCTTATGGGCGGTATAGCTTGGTTGGTAGAGTGGCAGTGCCAACAACTTGAGGGTTCCAGGTTCGATCCCCGCTTCCGCCATCCTAGTCACTGCCGCTGTGTCCTTGGGTAAGACACTTTACCCACCTGCTCGCAGTGCCACCCACATTGGTTTAAATGTAAATTAGATATTGGGTTTCACTATGTAAAAGCGCTTTGAGTCACTAGAGGAACGCACTATATAAATATATTTTACTTCACTTTACCTTTTGGACGAGTTTTTTCACTGCAAGTGCTGCAGTGTCCTTCCATTCAGTGCTCTAAACCGGAAGTAAAAGTGCATTTCCTCCTTCGTACCCGTATGGATTCTTCATTTATTGTTTGCATAGTTGATAAGTTTTACAACATAACTACAACTGTTTATACTTAAAGTGTCCTTTTCTCAATTTCATTTTTTCTTATTTTTGAAATAAGACTGTTCAATGGAGGTATTAGGGCTGTGAATCTTTGGATGTCCCACGATTCGATTCAATATCGATTCTTGGGTCACGATTCGATTCAAAATCGATTTTTTTTTTCCAATTCAATACAATTCTCGATTTAAAAAAAATATTTTTTTCCCGATTCAAAAGGATTCTCTGTTCATTCAATACATAGGATTTCAACAGGATCTACCCCAGTCTGCTGACATGCAAGCAGAGTAGTAGATTTTAGTAAAAAGCTTTTATAGTTGTAAAGGACAATGTCTTATCAACTGATTGCAATAATGTAAATTTGTTTTAACTATTAAAATAACTAAAAATATGACTTATTTCATCTTTGTGAAAACATTGGACACAGTGTGTAGTCAAGCTTATGAGATGCGATGCAAGTGTAAGCCACTGTGACACTATTGTTCTTATTTTTATTTTTATAAATGTCTAATGATAATGTCAATGACAGATTTTTAATCACTGCTATGCTGAAATTATAACTAATATTGATACAGTTGTTGGTAATATTCCTTTTTGTTTCACTACTTTTGGTTTGTTCTGTGTCGTGTTTGTGTCTCCTCTCAATTGCTCTGTTTATTGCAGTTCTGAGTGTTGCTTGGTCCGGTTTGGTTTTGGAATTGGATTGCATTGTTATGGTATTGTTGCGTATTGTTTTGTTGGATTGATAAAAAACATAAAATAAATAAAAACTAAAAATAAATAAATAAAAAATATATTTTTTTAAAAATGAGAATCGATTCTGAATTGCACAAAGTGAGAATCGCGATTATAATTTGAATCGATTTTTTCTCACACCCCTAGGAGATATGTATGTATATTATGTACTACATGTATGATGTGGAGCTGACTATGACATCATTAATACTTAAAGCGTCCCATGTTTGCTATGGGCTCACCACCCATAGCAGGGCCCATAGAGGTCGGGTGTGATGTGAGCTGGGCGGCAGCCGAAGGCAGGGCACTTGGCGGTCCGATCCTCGGCTACATAAGCTAGCTCTTGGGACGTGGAACGTCAGCTCACTGTGGGGGAAGGTGCCTGAGCCAGTGTGCGAGGTGGAGAAGTTCCGGATGAGCTACGCACAGAGTTCCTTAAGGCTCTGGATGCTGTGGGGCAGTCTTGGTTGACAAGACTTTGCAGCATCGAGTGGACATCAGGGGCGGTACCTCTGGATTGGCAGACCGGGGTGGTGGTTCCTCTCTTTAAGAAGGGGGACTGGAGGGTGTGTTCCAACTATCGTGGGATCACACTCCTCAGCCTTCCCGGTAAGGTTTATTCAGGTGTACTTGAGAAGAGGCTACGCTGGATAGTCGAGCCTCGGATTCAGGAGGAACAGTGTGGTTTTCGTCCTGGTCGTGGAACTGTGGACCAGCTTTATACTCTCGGCAGGGTCCTTGAGGGTGCATGGGAGTTTGCCCAACCAGTCTAAATGTGCTTTGTGGACTTGGAGAAGGCATTCGACTTTGTCCCTCGGGAAGTCCTGTGGGGAGTGCTCAGAGAGTATGGGGTATCAGACTGTCTGATTGTGGCGGTCCGTTCCCTGTATGATCAGTGTCAGAGCTTGGTCCGCATCGCCGGCAGTAAGTCGGACCCGTTTCCAGTGAGGGTTGGAATCCGCCAAGGCTGTCCTTTGTCACCGATTCTGTTCATAACTCTTATGAACAGAATTTTGAGGCGCAGTCAAGGCGTAGAGGGGATCAGGTTTGGTGGCTGCAGGATTTTAGGTCTCTGCTTTTTGCAAATGATGTGGTCCTGTTGGCTTCATCTGGCCAGGATTTTCAGCTCTCACTGGATCGGTTCGCAGCAGAGTGTGAAGCGACTGGGATGGGAGTCAGTACCTCCAAATCCGAGTCCATTGTTCTCGCGCGGAAAAGAGTGGAGTGCCATCTCCGGGTTGGGGAGGAGACCCTGCCCCAAGTGGAGGAGTTCAAGTACCTCGGAGTCTTGTTCGCAAGTGAGGGAAAAGTGGATCTTGAAATCGACAGGTGGATCGGTGCGGCGTCTTCAGTAATGCAGATGCTGTATCGATCCTTTGTGGTGAAGAAGAAGCTAAACCGAAAAGCAAAGCTCTCAATTTACCGGTCGATCTACGTTCCCATCCTCACCTATGGTCATGAACTTTGGGTTATGATCGAAAGGACAAGATCATGGGTACAAGTGGCCGAAATGAGGCGGTGTTCTCCCTTAGAGATAGGGTGAGAAGCTCTTCCATCCGGGAGGAGCTCAAAGAGGAGCCAGATGAGGTTGTTCGGGCATCTGGTCAGGATGCCAACCGAACGCCTCCCTAGGGAGGTGTTTAGGGCACGTCCAACTGGTAGGAGGCTACGGGGAAGACCCAGGACACGCTTGGAAGACTATGTCTCCTGACTGGCCTGGGAACGCCTCTGGATCCCCGGGAAGAGCTGGACAAAGTGGCTGGGGAGAGGAAAGTCTGGGCTTTCCTGCTTAAGCTGCTGCCCCCGCGACCCGACCTTGGATTAGCGGAAGAAGATAGATTGATGGATGGCATCAGTATTGGTAAAATCCTCACGATATACAGCGGCACATAAGTGAATGTGTGTCATAATTATAAGGATCAGCCGGACAAAAAATAAATACCAACAGCCTTATCATTTCTCCAGAATCCGAATCTCCCTTATTAGGAACTGGTAGCAAAACCCCCCCCCCAAAAAAACAATACTTTTACCCGGTATGCATCCCAATTGATTTGGCTTCATGGGAACAACAAGGGTTCTTCTCGGGAGGGGGTCAAAGGTGGAAGTAAGGCATTCCTGAGTGTGTCCTTACAGTAGAAAACATCTTGGGTTGGAGTGACTAACCTATGAAGTTGAGGTAGCCTTCCCCGCCCAGACCGTGCGTGAGGAGGCGGATCATCTTATGCAGCTGCATGCCGCGATCGATGACAGGCGTCATGGGAGCCAGCGAGCTCATGTTGGTGTACATCTCCTTGTCCATCAGCCAGAACGCCAACGTTTTGTCCCCAACCAGAGCCTGCAAAATGGAGCACCATTTGAGGATTTGGGATCCATAAAAAGACACTGTGTTCCTTAATATGGGACAAAGGTAATTTGGACACCTAAGAGTGTACAAACTATGGCTAAATTCCAAATATCTGACAGAAAAATTGCTGCAAGTTTGCTGTCATCTTGTGGACGACATTAGTAATTCAAGTTAATGACCACGTACTGCACTTTGAAGTGAACACAGAACAGCATTTGTATACATGACACAATGCAAACAACCTTTCCCACTCATGGTGCAAATAAACCAACACAAAAAGTCAACACACAACACAACCTGCTCACTGGACTGGGTGGATAATAGAAACAATGTCAAAGCACAACAAATAATATAAAATGACACCCATATAAAAAGCAAAACACACTCTCCACACTTAACCAAGTTTGGCACATTTTAGATGCTTGATATTTCTGATTGATTACAGAACTTTAAGGAAGTCGTCACAGAAGTAAACAAGGTGGGAGTCAAACATCATTATTCTGTAAATATTATATTATTATTATATTATATATATAAATATATATATATATATATATATATATATATATATACATATATACACACACACACACACACACACACATATGTATGTATGCATATACACAGTCAAGAAAATAATTATTTGAACACCCTGCTATTTTGCAAGTTCTCCCACTTAGAAATCATGGAGGGGTCTGAAATGTTCACGGAATGTGCATGTCCACGGTATGAGAGATAACCTAAAAAGAAAAATCCAGAAATCACAATCTATGATTGTTTTAACAAGTTATTCGTGTGATACAGCTGAAAATAAGTATTTGAACACCTGTCTATCAGCTAAAATTCTGACCCTCAAAGACCTGTTAGTACGCCTTTAAAAGTCCTCTTCCGCAAGTTATTTTTCCCAAGATGGGGCCGCTGGGTTTTTTTGCCTTTTGGGCCGGGACCTTTTGGGGCTGTGTGACAAGGGGTGGCTTTTTGTGGACTTCTGGATCTGCCTCCCGGGAGCCAGACCAGCTGCTGGGTCTCTACCATGCCAGAGTCAGTTTGGAGAGAATGGAGGAGATGCGGATGAAGAGACAGGACTGCGAAGCTGGCACTGAGCGCCGGGACGGACAAGCTTCACAGTGTCTTGGCTGAATGAGCAGGTATCGGACACCTCAGTCTTCTTGGACATATCCTTGCTCATCCATGCGGACTGGAAACTTGCCGAGAGTTGGTTGGCGGCCGAGAGTGGAGTCTGCTTTCTTGGTTGCTTTGTTGGGTCTGCTCCTGTCTCTGGCCATACTCTCTCCACCCCAGCAGACGATGGCGTGGAACACAGCAGAGGCCACCACAGTGTATATGTTGCTTTTACTTTTTATTCACAGCTGTATGTAGAAGTGGCTGGTTGCATAAGCTCTGCTGCTTTAATGTCTTTCATGTCCTTTGTGTACTTTGATGTTTTATGTTTCCCTCTTACACACATGTAAGAGAGATGTGTACTATTGTTAAGAGTTGTTGTTTTTTTTCCTTGGCCTCAGTCTGGACCCCCTCTCCAGAGGCCCAGGCTTAGACCGATTTTTTTATATTTAATTTTAGTTTATTCTCATCTTTTCTTTTTTCCCCCCATAAACCCCCCCCCCACACTTGTTTACCTGTATCTCACCTTTTTTGTAAGGGGCGCCGGAAGTCGGCAGACCCGTCAGCGATCCTGTTCTGTCTCCCTGTAATGTTTGTCTGATCTTGAATGGGATTGTGCTGAAAATGTTAATTTTCTTGAAGGAACTCTCCTGAAGGAATAAATAAAGTTCTTTCTTTCTTTCTTTCTTTCTTTCTTTTTTTCTTTCTTTCTTTTGACACCTGTCCACCCCATACAATCAGTAAGACCCAAACAGTCAGCATGGCTAAGAGCAAAGAGCTGTCCAAAGACACCAGAGACAAAATTGTACAACTCC
Source organism: Nerophis ophidion (assembly GCF_033978795.1). NCBI lineage: Eukaryota > Metazoa > Chordata > Actinopteri > Syngnathiformes > Syngnathidae > Nerophis > Nerophis ophidion. The sequence continues at coordinate 26,742,186 of NC_084628.1, read as the reverse complement.
ACAAGGATGGAAAGGGCTCTGGAGAAATTGCCAAGCAGCTTGGTGAAAAAAGGTCCACTGTTGGAGCAATCATTAGAAAATGGAAGAAGCTAAACATGACGGTCAATTTCAATCGGAGCGGAGCCCCATGCAAGATATCACCTCGTGGGGTGTCAATGATGCGTACCATCCCAAGAACACCATTCCTACTGTGAAGCATGGGGGTGGTAGCATCATGCTTTGGGGTTGTTTTTCTGCTCATGGGACAGGACGACTGTACTGTATTAAGGTAAGGATGACTGCCGCCATGTATTGTGAGATTTTGGCCAAAAACCTCCTTCCCTCAGTCAGATCATTGAAGATGAGTCGTTGCTGGATCTTCCAACATGACAATGATCCAAAGCACATATCAAGGTTCTGGAGTGACCTAGCCAGTCTCCAGACCTAAATCCAATTGAAAATCTTTGGAGGGAGCTGAAAGTCTGTGTTACTCAGCGAAAGCCCAGAAACATGACTGATCTAGAGAAGATTTGTGTGGAGGAGTGGGCCAAAATCTCTTCTGCAGTCTGTGCAAACCTGGTGAAGAACTACAGGAAACGTTTGACCTCTGTAATTGCAAACAAAGGCTACTCTACCAAATATTAATGTTGGTGTTCAAATACTTATTTTCAGCTTTATCACACGAATAAATTGTTAAAAAAATCATCGATTGTGATTGCTGGATTTTTCTTTTTAGGTTATCTCTCATACAGTGGACATGCAACTACCGTGAAAATTATCAGACCCCTCCATGTTTTCTAGGTGGGAGAACTTGCATATATAATATATATATATATATATATATATATATATATATATATATATATATATATATATATATATATATATATATATATATATACACATATATACATATATACATAGGTCTAAGTTGGATGTCAAAGATGACCAACCTGTGGGTATACACAACCCTCTACTATCCAGGTGAGAGGCATGATTTAGAATCTAAAATTAACTTTCACCAACTCAGAAGGGATGCACCAGCTCAATATGTCAATATCAGCTAGTTAGCCCTCTGTGATCACATGGCCTCTCAAAGCAGTTCCTTAGCAATAGCACTTATAACAACAACATCGCTGCTACTTGCTTAATATTTATGTCACCACATGTCAATGGAGTATTTTCGGTGCTTTTTGGATGTTTTTAGAGGGCCTAATGAGTGGATTAGTGCACTTTTATTAACCACCTCTTACTTGCCACCTTTTACGAGTTAGAATGCATAAAAAAGAAAAACGTGTGTTCTTGTCTTACACGAGGATTGTGAATGACACTCATAAATAATCCTACTTTCCCTGGACCAAGGTCAGGGGTGGCGGCCATTCTTAAAGAGCGCTCACCTGGTCGTGACTCTCGGCGTAGGCGATGCTCTTCTCCGTGTGGCGCCGGTTGGTCAGCGTGTGGACGATGTCGCCGATGTTCCAGTCTTCGTCCTTCAACTCCTTCAAGATCTGCGGCCCAACAAAGATGGTTTATTGAGAACGTAAAGCATCAGGATCGATGTCGGACGTCCACAGACCGTTATTTGGCTCGCCGCTCGTATTTCCACCTTTCCGGGTTACACTTCTTCCTGCGAACAACCTGCCTTCTGACATCTCTATATCTGCGTAAGCGCCTTCAATGGACTTTTTAATAACTGTGGGCAGCGTCGTCTCCCCACCGGAGACGAGCGAGGTCACCGCCTTCCGTCCCCACGCCAGGGTCGGCCAATAAATATCATGTACACGCAGGTCACATGGTGCCACGGCTAATAATCCTCTGCAGTTAGCAACAAGCTAACAGGACTTGCTAGAAAAGGAAAAAAAAAAATCCAATTTCCTATTTGAGCCGTCAGTGATGAAAAAGTGTGCCGGAGGGAATTGACCCTGACAGCTGACTGACAGGTGAGGAAACCTTTACGTAAGTCCGCGGGGAGGAACTTGTGCCGATCCATAGGTCCCACGTCCACTAAATAGTGCCTCTTATGGTATTACTTTTATAGCGCTTTTCTACTTTCAAGGTACTTGAAGCGCTTTGACACTATTTCCACATTCACCCATTCACACACTGATAGCGGGAGCTGCCATGCAAGGCCCTAACCACGACCCATCAGGAACAAGAGTGAAGTGTGTCTTGGTCATGGACACAACGGACATGACTAGGTCGGTAGAAGCTGGGGATTGAGCCAGGAACCCTCAGGTTGCTGGCACGGCCACTTTCCCAACTGCACTACGCCGTCCCCAATGTGTCCTGTAAACACTTCCCGTGTACTTCCAGAAAAACAGTGCAGCCTTTCTAAAAAAAATACTATTAAAAAAGGACAAAAAAAACAACAACGTTAAAAAGTAGAAAAAAAGAGCAAGCAGGTGAAATTTAGCGACAAAAATGAACTCTAATAACAATAAGCTGTCATCTTGGCTGTTTTTTTGTCTTTAAAGAGGAACATTACCTCAATTTCTGAAGGGTTGAAACCAATAAAAATCAGTTCCCATAGGCTTTTTTTATTTTTCGAAGTTTTTCTCAAAATTTTACCCATCACGCAATATCCCGAAAAACGGTTTCAAAGTGCCTGATTTTAACCTTCGTTATATCCACCCGTCCATTATCCTGTGACGTCACAGCGTGACCACACCGAAACAAACATGGCGGATAGCACAGAAAGGTATAGCAATATTAGCTCAGATTCAGACTCGGATTCCAGCGCCGTAAGCGATTCAACAGATTACCCATGTATTGAAACCGATTGTTGGAGTATGGAGGCAGGTAGCGAAAACGAAATTGAAGAAGAAACTGAAGCTATTGAACCATATCACGACAGACAGAGCAGCACGGGAGGAAGCGAGGACGAATTCGGCTTTGTCTTGTTATATTCTTATTTTACTGTTATATTGTTATTCCCATTGTTTTTATTCTTTTTGAAATATTTCTCTATTTTGTTTCCTTTTAAACCCCCATTATTTACTTTTTACTTTTTTTTTTAAATTGATCTCAACTCTGTACACTGCTGCTGGAATTTTAATTTCCTGAAGGAACTCTCCTGAAGGAATCAATAAAGTACTATCTATCTATCTATCTATCTATCTATCTATCTATCTATCTATCTATCTATCTATCTATTCGAACCAACGATTAGTATGTGTTTGTATGGCATTAAATATGGGTGGAGGGAAAGGCTACAAATGAGGCATAATGATGCAATATGTACATACAGCTAGCCTAAATAGCATGTTAGCATCTATTAGCTTGCAGTCATGTCGTGACCAAATATGTCTGATTAGCACACTCCACATAAGTCAATACCATCAACAAAACTCACCTTTGTGCATTCATGCACAACCTTAGTTTGGTGGACAAAATGAGACGGAAAAAGAAGTGGCATAAATCATATCCAGGGGGTTTACCTTGCTCGTCTGCAGGAACACACTGCCATCGTCCCTGAATAGCTCGCACTCCGGCAGATTCAGTGGTGGTCTATTTTCCAATATTGCAGATTTCGTTGATTTTATCGTTGCAAATGCATCTGCTTTGAGTGTCACAGGATATCCACACATTCTTGCCATCTCTGTAATAGCATAGCTGTCGTCGGTTAAGTGTGCGGAACAAACGAGGGACTTTCGCATCTTTTAACCAGTGTTGCAACTTGAATCCCTCCCTGTTCGTGTTGTTACACCCTCCGACAATACACCGACGAGGCATGATGTCTCCAAGGAACGGGAAAACAGTCGAAAAAACGGAAAATTACAGAGCTGATTTGACTTGGTGTGTGTAATTAGATTGAGAAAATGGCGGATTGCTTCATGTTGTGACGTCACGGGTGAAAGGTCATCGCTCGACAGGCTATTAATTGAAAGGCGTTGAAATCACCAAATTCACCCTTTTAGAGTTCGGAAATAGGTTAAAAAAACATATGGTCTTTTTTCTGCAACATCAAGGTATATATTGACGCTTACATAGGTCTGGTGATAATGTTCCCCTTTAAAACTGTCATTGCTCAAAACATAAAAATGAATCAAAATCTACTAATTTAATAGTTACTTTATTTCAAAAGTAACTTAGTTAGTTACACCAAAAAGTAATGCCTTACAGTGAAAAGTAACCATTTAGTTACTTCTTTTTAAAAAAAATGTTTTCAAGCCTCCCATTAATGCCCTTTTAGGCTTCCTTTCAGTACTGTTATTGCACTGGAGAATAATACAATCTGTTGATCAACCTGACATGCATTTGCAACACGGAACTCTGCTAAGCCATGTGGTCTACATATAACACACAAACACAAATATATGTTTCAAAGGGCCAATTAATTTTGGGCCAGAACAAATTGCCAAAAGTATTTTAAATAGCTGCAACATAACATACATAAGTAAGAAACCGCATAATAACAACATGTCACAACATAGCTGTAAACCTGGCTTCACCCAAGGATGGCACACATGATTCCAAGATGGCGGCGCCCGGACGGGCTGCGTCCTCGCGGAGCTCCTGCTAAAGATGAAACATTTGGCAGAAATACCGGACAATTCCACAGACTTTATGGCTGGCTCACATCGTGGTCACTCCGTGATCACGTACGACCGCCAGACACTTCTGGATGTGGACATATCGGGCCGTTTTGGACTGATATAGACACGTGCGTGCTAAACATGCTAACTAACATGGGAATACGTCGGCGGCTACATCCAGCGGCCTGTGAAGCAGGGGAGTATAGTAGCAGCGGGGGCCGTCTACGGAACAGACGCCAGCGGTGTGATCGGAAACGCGGATGTCGAGCGGGGCTAAAAACAAAGCAGAAGGCTAATCCCCACAGAACACCACTTCCCTCCATCCTGCAGCCAGATTTAAATGGAAAATGCGAGACTACTGGTCTGGGTAAGGAGTCAGTTAAATTAGAACACGTTTTTTCTGCTTTGAGTGTTTCAGAGTTGGACATGTGTTTTACTGAGGTGGCTAACTATGATGCGTGCAGTTTATCAAAGCAACAAACAAACAATCGGAAAATCCCCGTTACTGAGGTGGGTAACCATGATGCGTGCAGTTTATCAAAGCAACAAACAAACAATCGGAAAATTCCTGTCGTATCAATTCCTAGATATGGTCGTAACTATACTAAATGCACTGGGCATAATAAACACAACATTATTAATATTGCTACTACGGATAATTTGATCAAAAACTCCCTAAAACAGCCCACTACCTATAATATAGGTTTTTTAAACATAAGATCATTGTCTCCCAAAACGTTATTAGTTAATGATATTATCAGAGACAACAATCTTAACGTCATCGGTCTCAGCGAAACCTGGCTTAAACCAAACGACTTTTTTGCGCTAAATGAGGCATGTCCTCCTAACTTTACACATGCGCATATTGCCCGTCCGCTTAAAAGGGGTGGGGGGGTCGCACTAATATACAACGAAAACTTTAACCTTAGTCCTAACATAAATAATAAATATAAATCGTTTGAGGTGCTTACTATGAAGTCTGTCACACCGCTGCCTCTACACCTGGCAGTTATCTACCGCCCCCCAGGGCCCTATTCGGACTTTATCAATGAATTCTCAGAGTTCGTTGCTGATATAGTGACACACGCCGATAATATAATCATAATGGGGGACTTTAATATCCATATGAATACCCCATCGGACCCACCGTGCATAGCGCTCCAGACTGTAATTGATAGCTGTGGTCTCACACAAATAATAAATGAACCCACGCATCGCAACGGTAATACGATAGACCTAGTGCTTGTCAGGGGTATCACCGTCTCCAAAGTTACGATACTCCCGTATACGAAAGTATTGTCCGATCATTACCTTATAAAATTCGAGGTTGAGACGCATGTTCGTCAAACTAATAATAATAATAACTGCTACAGCAGCCGCAACATTAATACGGCCACAACGACAACTCTTGCTGACCTACTGCCCTCGGTAATGGCACCATTCCCAAAGTATGTGGGCTCTATTGATAACCTCACTAACAACTTTAACGACACCCTGCGCGAAACCATTGATAACATAGCACCGCTAAAGTTAAAAAAGGCTCCAAAAAAGCGCACCCCGTGGTTTACAGAAGAAACTAGAGCTCAGAAATTATTATGTAGAAAGCTGGAACGCAAATGGCGCACGACTAAACTTGAGGTGCACCATCAAGCATGGAGTGATGGTTTAATAACTTATAAACGCATGCTTATCTTAGCTAAAGCTAAATATTACTCAAATCTCATCCACCGTAATAAAAACGATCCTAAATTTTTGTTTAGTACGGTAGCATCGCTAACCCAACAAGGGACCCCTTCCAGTAGCTCAACCCACTCAGCTGATGACTTTATGCAATTCTTTAGTAAGAAAATTGAAGTCATTAGAAAGGAGATTAAAGACAATGCGTCCCAGCTACAACGGGGTTCTATTAACACTGATACGATGGTATATACGGCGGATACTGCCCTCCAAAATAGTTTCTCTCGTTTTGAGGAAATAACATTAGAGGAATTGTTACAACGTGTAAATGGAATAAAACAGACAACATGCTTACTTGACCCTCTTCCTGGGAAACTGATCAAGGAGCTCTTTGTATTATTAGGTCCATCAGTGCTAAATATTATAAACTTATCACTCTCCTCGGGCACTGTTCCCCTAGCATTCAAAAAAGCGGTTATTCATCCTCTTCTTAAAAGACCTAACCTCGATCCTGACCTCATGGTAAACTACCGACCGGTGTCTCACCTTCCCTTTATTTCAAAAATCCTTGAAAAAATTGTTGCGGAGCATTCAAATGAACACTTAGCGTCTAACAATCTATGTGAAACCTTTCAATCCGGTTTCAGAGCAAATCACTCCACGGAGACAGCCCTCGCAAAAATGACTAATGATCTATTGTTAACGATGGATTCTGATGCGTCATCTATGTTGCTGCTCCTCGATCTTAGCGCTGCTTTCGATACCGTCGATCATAATATTTTATTAGAACGTATCAAAACACGAATTGGTATGTCAGACTTAGCCCTGTCTTGGTTTAACTCTTATCTTACTGATAGGATGCAGTGTGTCTCCCATAACAATGTGACCTCGGACTACGTTAAGGTAACGTGTGGAGTTCCCCAGGGTTCGGTCCTTGGCCCTGCACTCTTCAGCATCTACATGCTGCCGCTAGGTGACATCATACGCAAATACGGTGTTAGCTTTCACTGTTATGCTGATGACACCCAACTCTACATGCCCCTAAAGCTGACCAACACGCCGGATTGTAGTCAGCTGGAGGCGTGTCTTAATGAAATTAAACAATGGATGTCCGCTAACTTTTTGCAACTCAACGCCAAAAAAACAAAAATGCTCATTATCGGTCCTGCTAGACACCGAACTCTATTTAATAATACAACTCTAACATTTGACAACCAAACAATTAAACAAGGCGACACGGTAAAGAATCTGGGTATTATCTTCGACCCAACTCTCTCCTTTGAGTCACACATTAAAAGCGTTACTAAAACGGCCTTCTTTCATCTCCGTAATATCGCTAAAATTCGCTCCATTCTGTCCACTAAAGACGCTGAGATCATTATCCATGCGTTTGTTACGTCTCGCCTCGACTACTGTAACGTATTATTTTCGGGTCTCCCCATGTCTAGCATTAAAAGATTACAGTTGGTACAAAATGCGGCTGCTAGACTTTTGACAAGAACAAGAAAGTTTGATCATATTACGCCTGTACTGGCTCACCTGCACTGGCTTCCTGTGCACTTAAGATGTGACTTTAAGGTTTTACTACTTACGTATAAAATACTACACGGTCTAGCTCCATCCTATCTTGCCGATTGTATTGTACCATATGTCCCGGCAAGAAATCTGCGTTCAAAGGACTCCGGCTTGTTAGTAATTCCCAAAGCCCAAAAAAAGTCTGCGGGCTATAGAGCGTTTTCCGTTCGGGCTCCAGTACTCTGGAATGCCCTCCCGGTAACAGTTCGAGATGCCACCTCAGTAGAAGCATTTAAGTCTCACCTTAAAACTCATTTGTATACTCTAGCCTTTAAATAGACTCCCTTTTTAGACCAGTTGATCTGCTGTTTCTTTTCTTTTTCTTCTATGTCCCACTCTACCCTGTGGAGGGGGTCCGGTCCGATCCGGTGGCCATGTACTGCTTGCCTGTGTATCGGCTGGGGACATCTCTGCGCTGCTGATCCGCCTCCGCTTGGGATGGTTTCCTGCTGGCTCCGCTGTGAACGGGACTCTCGCTGCTGTGTTGGATCCGCTTTGGACTGGACTCTCGCGACTGTGTTGGATCCATTGTGGATTGAACTTTCACAGTATCATGTTAGACCCGCTCGACATCCATTGCTTTCCTCCTCTCTAAGGTTCTCATAGTCATCATTGTCACCGACGTCCCACTGGGTCATTATTGTCACCGATGTCCCACTGGGTGTGAGTTTTCCTTGCCCTTATGTGGGCCTACCGAGGATGTCGTGGTGGTTTGTGCAGCCCTTTGAGACACTAGTGATTTAGGGCTATATAAGTAAACATTGATTGATTGATTGACATGATTATATGTCATGTCACTATATACAGCACACATACTGCTATACAAACGCCTAACCAGGCGTTTTTTTCTCTCAAGGAATTGTGAAATAAATTCATGTCTTCAGGAGATCAAAAATGTACTGAAGCCCAAAACACTACGCATTTCCCCACTTTTAGTTAAGAGATAAGGAAAGTTTAGCCTGGCCCACTAGGATCCCTCTTTATGTTTGTGGACTTTATAATCTATACATTTAGAGCAGGGGTCGGGAACCTTTTTGGCTGAGAGAGCCATGAAAGCCAAATATTTTAAAATGTATTTCTGTGAGAGCCATATAATTATTTTTAACACTGAATACAACTACACACCGGAGCTCTTGTAAAAAGAGCTCAGCAGCGCATGCACTTTTTGCGTCGGATGAAAAGAGCAAAGCTCCCTCCCCCCATTCTCACCACATTCTACAGAGGCACTATAGAGAGCCTGCTGACCAACAGCATCTCTGTCTGGACTGGAGCCTGCAATGCCTCAGACTGGAAGTCTCTCCAGAGAGTGGTGAGGACGGCGAAAAAGATTATCAGGACTCCTCTTCCTCCTATCCAGGAGATTGCAAAAAGCCACTGCCTGACCAGGGCTCAGAAAATCTGCAAAGACTCCTCCCACCCCCTCCAAGGACCGTTTTCACTGCTGGACTCTAGGAAGAGGTTCCGCAGCCTCCGTAGCAGAACCTCCAGGTTCTGTAACAGCTTTTTCCCTCAGGCCGTAAGACTCTTGAACGCATAATAATTTAATTATCCCCTCAACTCCCACCAAAATGGATTAACTCGCTGGAAAAAAAAAGACAACATGACATACATCCATAAACCTGGATGCATTGGAAAAAGTGCAATGTATTTATCTGTACAGTAATCTATTTATTTATATCTGCACCTTATTGCTTTTTTTTTATCGTGCACTACCAAGAGCTAATGCAACTAAATTTCGTTCTTATTTGTACTGTAAAGTTCAAATTTGAATAACAATAAAAATTAAGTCTACGTCTAAGTCTAAATGTGTGCATTTTTATGTAACATAAAACATTTTTAGAGTATAATAAGTCTCTTATTCTTTTTAATAACATTGTTATTCTGAAGCTACCATCCATCCATTTTCTACCGCTTATTCCCTTTTGGGGTCGCGGGGGGCGCTGGCGCCTATCTCAGCTACAATCGGGCGGAAGGCGGGGTACACCCTGGACAAGTCGCCACCTCATCGCAGGGCCAAAACAGATAGACAGACAACATTCACACTCACATTCACACACTAGGGCCAATTTAGTGTTGCCAATCAACCTATCCCCAGGTGCATGTCTTTGGAAGTGGGAGGAAGCCGGAGTACCCGGAGGGAACCCACGCATTCACGGGGAGAACATGCAAACTCCACACTGAAAGATCCCGAGCCTGGATTTGAACCCAGGACTGCAGGACCTTCGTATTGTGAGGCAGACGCACTAACCCCTCTGCCACCGTGAAGCCGTGAAGCTACCAATAATAAATAAAATACTTTTTAATGCGACTTCTTGAATTGGTGGGGTAGAAAACGGATGGACGGACTAAAATGCATGAGAATGTTTACTATTTTCAACGTTGTTTTTAACACGTACCATGAATTGAATTACATGGACACCGACTTAAACAAGTTAAAAAACCTTATTCGGGTGTTACCATTTAGTGGTCAATTGTACGGAATATGTACTGTACTGTGCAATCTACTAATAAGTTTCAATCAATCAATAAAAACTGTTATTACCAGCGTAATTATTCATTACTTATCGTGTTAAGCAATGACAGCAAAGATTTATCTGAGAGCCAGATGCAGTCATCAAAAGAGCCACATCTGGCTCGAGAGCCATAGGTTCCCTACCCCTGATTTAGAGTGAAGTGATAATCAAACACTGTAGAATGAAAGAGTATATAAGAGAATTGACAGTGTGTGTACCTTCAGTGCTAAATGATGAGCGGAGGCAAGAGTTTGGAGTGTCTTCTTTAGCTTGCTTTTCATTTTTATGTACTCACTGTCCACTGTGTCCAAGTACGTGGAATAAGTTTTCGTGCCATTTGCCTTTTGACGCCCGATATCATGCTAATTAGCTGCCTGAAAGCGAGTGATCCCATCGTAGAAATAGCCTGCATGTCTTCTAGCACATATGCTGCAATGGCTCTATCATTGTTGTCCTGGTAAGCAGTCCCATAGTTAAAATCCTTAGGTGGTATCATCGGAGTCTGTGTCTCTCTTTGCTAGCTTCGTCAAAGCATGTTGCTTTTGTAGCTTTTTCAGCAGATTTGAATTGCTGTTTTGGGCAGTAGATAGGATCTTTGATCCAAGACACAACTTACATTCAACTAAAATGTTATTTTCTTTGTGCTCGACAAAATAAAAGTAGTGAGAATATCTCCATGTTAAGAAATGTGGCTTTGGCTCCACAATGATGTCTTGTTAGTAAACACAGACACGCCTCCCCGACCCACACACAACGCGCCTCTTCTCTACCTTGTGACATAGGAAGAATCAGAAGGACGACACCGCAGCTCTACAAATAAAACACACTCAGTTTCTAGCCGATACTATATAAAAAATAACGTAAAAAAACGCAGTAACGGATCATGTAGTAACGGTAACTGAGTTACTGAATATAAAAAAAATAACAAGTTAGTCCCAACACTAATATAATATAAACATATATCCCTGAGTCATATCATTTAGTAATTGACACATGTCAACTGTTAGCATGCTAGCTTTTTAAAGCTAATTTGAAAGTATTCACCTCAGACGTAAGAGACATAAGCTATTTCAGGCATGCTATTTTTAATCCCTCATTTTGAAAGTATCAGCTAATTTGTAGTCTCATTATTATTACACGTTAATGTTATCTTGTTAGCATGCTAACTTTTACATGTTAGCTTTTTTTTTAAAGATTAAAATATTTTAGTACTTGCCATATGTCAACTGTTAGCATTCTAGCTTTTTAAAACTAATTCTGCAGGTATACACCTCAGATGTAATAGATATAAGCTAATTTTTAGCTTGCTAATGTTTTATGCTATCATTAGTAGATCATTTTGCAAGTATAAGCTAAAGTATATTCTCATTTTTATTACACGCTAACGTTATCATGCTAGCTTTTTTCAAAGGGATACACCTTGCTCAAAAATTTTAGTAATTGACATATGTCAACTGTTAGCATTCTAGCTTTTTAAAACTAATTCTGCAGGTATACACCTCAGATGTAATAGATATAAGCTAATTTTTAGCTTGCTAATGTTTTATGCTATCATTAGTAGATCATTTTGCAAGTATAAGCTAATGTATATTCTCATTTTTATTACACGCTAACGTTATCATGCTAGCTTTTTTCAAAGGGATACACCTTGGTCAAATATTTTAGTAATTGACATATGTCAACTGTTAACTAGCTCTTTAAAGCTAATTTGCAGGTATACACCTCAGATGTAACTGACATAAGCTAACTGTTAGCTTGCTAATGTTTCATGCTATCTTTATAGCTCATTTTTCAAGTATAAGCTAATTTGTATTCTCATTATTATTACATGGTAACGTTATCATGTTAAAATGCTAACATTTTCATGTTATCTTTTTTTTTTTAAGGGATACACCTCAGAATCAAATATGTTAGCACTTGACATATACCTGCATGTGTTCCCTTTGTGCTATTACCTTGTCATGGTGGGGAACCTTGCGTGTCTCTGTGACCCGGATAACTATACCGACGGGCGCTCTGCCCCCAGCAGGTTCAACCATGTCGGGCAGGTATTCCAGGTAGAGTCCAGACGAAAAACAGCACCTGGTCCTCTAGGTTGGGGGTTGGGCGTGGGGCCAACAACCCCACCCCGTAAAAATACACTACCGCTACGGAAAGTTCTACGCACTATACTACTATGGACCTCGCAGTAGACTCGAGCCAACCTATTGGCAGTATGACCGACCCTGATGAAAGCCTTCAACAGGAAGTTAGGAGCGCTATAGGTAGCCTACTGGGACCCAAAACTACTATCCGCCTGGATGCATGGAATGTCCGCACCATGTTTGACACATCCAAAACAGCTCAGGTCACAAGTGAAATGAGAAGATGCAGGTTGGACATCCTGGGAATAAGTGAATGCCGATGGACCAGCTCTGGACGCCAGGTGAGGAGCGATGGCACAGTTATCCTGCACTCCGATAAACACGCGCGGCGTGGCCCTCATAGTCTCAAAGGAGAAGTTCAACACCTCCCTGGACTAGGAACCCCTCGCCGACAGACTGATCAGAGCCCGCTTCAACTCCTAGCACTACAAGCTCACCATCATTCAGTGCGATGCACCGACCAATGAAGCGAAGGAGGAGGAAAAAGACCAGTGGTATGAGGAGCTACAGCAGACAGTCTCTAAAGTCCCCCAGTATGACATGCTAGTGATCATGGGTGACATCAACGCCAAGGTGGGAGCTGATTACACAGACTGCGAGAGGGCTATGGGGGGGAAAGCACGGGTGCGGTGGGATGAATGACAATGGCGAGCGTCTTGTTGACTTCTGCATGACCAACAACTACGTCATCGGTGATACCATCTTTCAACACAAAAAAATCCATAAACTCACAAGGAAGTCACCTGACGGTTCCACCACCAACCAGATCGATCACATCTTGATCGATGTAATGTGGCGCAGGTCTCTCTAAGACGTTTGAGTTTATTGTGGAGCCGATGTCAACAGTGACCGCTACCTTTTAACAGCCATTATCAAGCTGAAACTAAGGAAAGCACAAAAGCGGAGTCAACATAGGAAACATCTTGATGTAGCCAAACTAAGATGCCCCAAGACCAACAAAGAGTTCTGCCTGGTACTGACGAACCACTTCAGTGCTCTCGCCAAACCTGCAGACGAAGACACAGACACCCAAAGCAAGTGGGAGAACATCAAAAAGTCTGACATACAGGCAGACACCAAAGTCTTGGGCTAAAGAAAGAGAGGGAACAAAGAATGGTTAACACCTGGCACCTGGCAAATAATTGAACAAAGAAAAGAGCTGAAAGTCATGATGCCTAGCACGAAATCGCCAGGCTCCATGAGGAGGTCCAGAAAGCCTACAAGGAAAAGAACAGAGGTAAAGAAGAGTGCAAGGAGTGACAAAGGGCCTTTGTTGAGGATTTAGCAGAGAAAGCTGAGTGTGCAGCTGCACGGGGTGAGTTGAGAACGATTTACAAGATCACAAAACAACTCACAGGCAAGTACACCAGGCAGCCGGATCCTGTCAAAGCTGAGAGTGACCAGATCTTGATATGGGTTGAGCATTTCCGTGAGGTACTCAACTGCCCGGAGCCAGATGATCCTGCCAAGCCTTCACCAGCAGAAAGTGTCCTTGAAATCGAGACCATCCCCAAAGTAAGAAAAATGTTAAACTTGCCACCAAAGCCTCGAAGAATAGGAAAGCCGCTGGCATGGACTCTGACCATGCAGAGATGCTGAAAGCTGACCTTAACACCTCCGTCAATGGGTTATAAATAAATAATGATCTCTTTAAAGACATCTGGGACAAGGAAGTAATACCTCAAGACTGGGACAAGAGCCTGATTGTCAAAGTCCACAAGAATGGAAACCTCCAAAATTGTGACAACTGGAGGGGCATCAACCTGCTATCAGTACCATCTAAGGTCTTCTGCAGGATTTTACTCGGCAGAATCGATTCCACTACTGATCAGAAACTACGGCAGGAGCAG
>NC_084628.1:26707913-26720413 GCF_033978795.1 Nerophis ophidion | reverse complement strand
AGGAGGACTTTTAAAGGTGGACTAACAGGTCTTTGACGGTCAGAATTCTAGCTGATAGACAGGTGTTCAAATACTTATTTTCAGCTGTATCACACGAATAAATTGTTAAAAATACATAAGATTGTGATTTCTGGATTTTTCTTTTTAGGTTGTCTCTTATACATTGGACATGCACTTACTGTGAAAATTTCAGACCCCTCCATGATTTCTAAGTAGGAGAACTTGCAAAATAGCAGGGTGTTCAAATACTTATTTACTTGACTGTATATACACATTAGAGGGACGCGGATAGGCAATTATATCATTCGCAACCGCATCACTAAAGTCGTCATCCACCCGAACCAACATTTTATCAACACCGCAACCGCCCGCCACCCGCCCGTTGTTATATATCAGGGGTCGGCAGCTTTTACCACTCATAGATCTAATTTGACCCATTTCAGAGGGTATAGAAGACAATGGGAGCCGCAAACATTCTTGCGACTGTTTGCTGGTGCTTATCCAGATAACGAGAATAAGGGCGTGCAATGAAGCCATTGCCTTTGACACCTTCAACAACATGTATAAACTGTTCGCCAGTCCAGCAACATGTTGTGTGCAGCTTCCGCAGAAACACGTACACGATTGAAAGGCAATACTCGGGGACACAGGTTATACTGATGGTTGTGATATAAACAATTTTAACACACTTACTAATATGCGCCACACTGTGAAGCCACACCAAACAAGAATGACAAACACATTTCGGGAGAACATCCTCACAGTAACACAACATAAACGCAACGCAACAAATACCCAGGATCCTTTGCATCCATGACTCTTCCTGAATATATTTTACACCCCCGCGCCCCCAACCCCGCCCACCTTACCAACTCACGGGGGGTTGGGGTGGGGGGGTGGGGGGTGGGGGGGGGGGTTGGTGCTAGCGGGGTGTATAATATGGTCAGGATCCTTCATGGATGCAAAGGATCCTGGGTATTTGTTGTGTTGCGTTTATGTTGTGTTACTGTGAGGATGTTCTCCCGAAATGTGATTGTCATTCTTGTTTGGTGTAGCTTCACAGTGTGGCGCATATTAGTAAGAGTGTTAAAATTGTTTATATCACAACCATCGGTGTACTCAGTTTCACCCAGTATGCCTCTCAGTCGTGTGCGTGTGTCTGCGGAAGCCACAAATAACATGTTGCTGGACTGGCATGCAGTTTATACACTTTGTAGAAGGCGTCAAAGGCAATGGCTTCATAGCACACCTTAATTCATGTTAACTGGGTGACCGCCAGCAGATATTCACGAGAATGTTTGCGGCTCCTGTTGTCTTCTTTACTTTGCGACACGGGTCGAAATGGCCCTTTGAGTGGTAAAAGTTGCCGATCCCTGAACCATTTATATCAAATATTTCCGAATGGTTCAACCGCCACCCGCCCGAATCTATTTAAAATAAAAAATTTTGTCATTTCACCCGCCCGACCCGCGGTTTATCCGCGGATGAGACCGCAAACCGCGGTATATGTATATTATATATATATATATATATATATATGTATATACTGTATATGTATATTTATACATACAAATATAATATACAGTATATATGTTTACATATATATAATAGTTATTATACATATATATATACATATAATAGTTATTATACATAATATAGTAATTCTACACACACGCACACACACACACACACACACACAAATATATATATATATATATATATATATATCTATATATATATATATATATATATAATAACTCCACAGTGACGTTTTGGTGAATTTACTGAGGAATTATTAAAACTAAAACAAAAACAATACGGAAAAAAAAGTATTTGGAAGTTAATAATACTTACACAGACACTTGTAAACGTGTTAGCATATTGGCAAACTCTAACGGGGCTAGCTTGATTACATCGTGATAGCATATACAAATATGCATGAAAACACTCCTACAGACATTTAGTAACTATAAAATGTTTTAGTTATATTGTAAAACTTACGAGTAGAACGAGTAGGACTGCTGCAAGAAGAAACGGAACGGCAACTCGTCCACAAACAATTCCACTATTTTAGTGTCTCTGTCTGTTGGCAGAGGTGGGTAGAGGAGCCAGAAATTGTACTCAAGTAAGAGTACTGTTATTTTAGAGATTTATTACTCAAGTAAAAGTGAGGAGTAGTCACCCAAATATTTACTTGAGTAAAAGTAAAAAGTATGTTGTGAAAAATCTACTCAAGTACTAAATAACCGATGAGTAACCTGTCGTTTAATGATGACGGCAACAAGTATTGCACAAAAGATAGCAATGAACAAATTCAGAGCCAGGAATATCTCTTAAGCAACTAAAACATTAATACTGTATATATTAAATAATATATATTTGGTTTTACACTGTAATGAAAAAAAAAAGAAAATTAATTCTACCTTTGCAACCTCATTAATCTATTGGCTAAGTTTTACATTCATAAATGTAAGTTTCTCAATACCCAACCTGTTTTTGTGCCTTTAAAAATGATTTAGAACTCTACATTAAAACATTCTACCTCTAACAACCAAAAAGCTGGGAAAACGATGATGCTATGTTCCAAGTTTAAGTTATTTACTGAGATTGAGTGAGCATGTGGCTTGGCCCTTTGTTTATTTTATTTTATTTTGTATTTTATTTTATTTTGTATTTTATTTTAATTTTTTATTTAGTTTATTTTTTTTAATTCTATTTTAGTTACTTTGAATTTACAACCCCCTGGCGCTGTTTTGTACTGTTTTTGTTTGTCATTTTCAACTGTTTGTAAATGTTGAATTTATAAATAAAGGTTTATTAAAAAAAAAAGTGCAGTTAATCATGTGACCCCCTTGCTCTGTTTGATCGGTGAAACGTAGTCAAACGTCACCAGTGATTGCATTTGATTGGTGAAACACAGGCATGTGATGGATCCTACTTTGAAGGTCTGTCTGACAAACCAAACAAACAAAGCGTGCATTAACAGATCGATATAAATCTGTAGTGGGTAGCAAGCTGAATGTAGGTAAATGGAGCGGAGTAAAAGTAGCGTTTTTTCTCTATAAATATACTCAAGTAAAAGTATGTTGCATTAAAACTACTCTTAGAAGTACTATTTATCCCAAAAGTTACTCAAGTAGATGTAACGGAGTAAATGTAGCGCATTACTACCCACCTCTGTGCGTTGGTGTTGTTTTTTAAAACTATTTGCAGTATGGCCGTGTAGTTTTACAAGCCGCAGGGTTCAAAGCGTAGGAAAAAATAATGGACTCATGCTGTCTTTAAGTTGAAGTGGAGTGGAGGTTTTTTTTTTTTTGGGCAACACCTAGTGGTCACAATAATTTACCACGCCCATTACAAGATAAGGGGAGTGATGCGGACACATTTGTTACTGGTTACAATATTCTCTGGAGACTTTGTATGTGCAATAACATTATTTGATATTTGTGTATATGGACGAATGTGGTGTTTTAGACTACAATATTGTTCAATTAAAGACTAATTATGGATGCATGGCTTGCGCTAATTTGATACTTGTTTTTTTTCCTTGTACTGGATTGCTATCTGACATCCAAATGATATCGGCACACCCCTGGTATCACAATTTAAGCTTTGACAATCTCGTCTGGATTCTTCTTCTGCAGTCATGATATGGTCATCCAAGATTGTCTATGTGACAGGATAACAAATATTTTTAAATATATAATATATATACATATGTAATAATTTTGGAGGAAAATTTCTTTAAAGTAAGTTTCTAAAAACAGCAGTCATCTTGAAATATTAAATTGTCTTTGCCTACATTGTTTTAATTAGGTACTTAAAAAACTGCAATAATTTTTATCATATTAGATGATCTTTGACCACATTGTTTTGAGTAAGTACTTCAAAACAGCATTCATTTTGTCATATTACATGATCTTTGACTACATTTTAAGTAGGTACTTAAAAAACAGCAATCATCTATTCACAGATTATTTTTGACTACATTTCTAAGCAGGTACTTAAAAACAGCAGTCATTTTGACATATTAGATTATCTTTGACTATTTATTTAAATTAGTTACTTAAAACATCAGTCATTTTGTCCTAATAGATGATATTTGAATATTTTTAAGTAAGTCCTTAAAAACAGCGGCCATCTTATCATATTATATGATCTTTGACTATATTTTTTAAGTAGGTACTTCAAAAAAGCAGTCATCTTATTATATTATGTGATCTTTGACTACATTTTTTTCAGTAGGTACCTAAAAACAGCAGTCATCTTGTCATATAGATTATCTTTGACTACATTTTTAAGTAAGTTCTTAAAAACAGTAGTCATCTTGTCAAATTAGATGATCTTTGACTACAATTTGTTAAATAGGTTCTTAAAAACAGCAGTCATTTTGTCATTTGGATGATCTTTGACTACATTTTTCAGTAAGTTCTTAAAAACAGCAGTCATCTGGTCATATTGGATGATCTTTGACAACAACTGTTAAGTAGGTACTTAAAAACAACCGTCATCTTGACATATTAGATGATCTTTGACTACATTTCTAGGTAGGTACTTAAAAACCGCAGTCATCTTTTCATATTACATGATCTTTGACTACATTTTTAAGTAGGTACTTAAAAAAAGCAGCCATCTCATATTAGATGACATTTGAATTTTTTTTTAAGCAGGTACTTCAAAAAAGCAGTCATCTTGTTATATAAGGGATCTTTGACTACATTTTTATTTAGGTACCTAAAAACAGCACTCATCTTGTCATATAAATGATCTTTGACTATTTTTAAGTATGGAATTAAAAACAGCAGTCACCTTTTCATATTAGATGATCTTTTAGTATTTAATTAGAGTAGGTACTTAAAAACAGCACTCATCTTGTCATAATAAACTATCTTTGACAAAATTTTTAAAGAGGTACTTAAAACAGCAGTCATATTGTCAAATAGAAAATCTTTGAGTACATTTTTAATATGTTTTTAAAAAGAGCCGTCATCTTGTCATATTAAATGTTTTTTGACTATATTTTTTTAAGCAAGTGCTTCAAAAAAGCAGTCATCTTGTTATATAGATGATCTTTGGCTGTATTTTTTAAGTAGGTACTTAAAAACAGCAGTCATCTGTCATATTAGATCATCTTTGACAACATGTTTTAAGTAAATACTTAAAAACAGCAGTCATCTTGTCATATAGAAGATTTTGACTACATTTTCAATTAGGTTCTTAAAAACAGCCGTCATCATGTCATATTAAATGATCTTTGACTAATTTTTTTGACTATGTACTTAAAAACAGCAGTCATTTTGTCATATTAGATGATCTTTGAACACATTATTTTAAGAAGGTACTAAAAACAGCAGACATCTTGTCATATTAGATGATCTTTGACTACATTTTTAATTAAGTACTTATAAACAGCAGTCATTTTGTCATATTAGATGATCTTTTACATAAAAATTTAAGTGGGTACTTAAAAACAGCAGTCATCTTGTAATATCAGATTATCTTTGACTACATTTTAAGTGGGTACTTAAAAACAGTAGTCATTTCGTTATATTGATGATATTTGACACATTTTTTTAAGTAGGTACTTAAAACAGCAGTCATCTAGTTATATAGATGATCTTTGACTACATGTTTTTAAGTAGGTACTTAAAAACAGCAGTCATCTAGTCATATTGATGATCTTTGACTAGATTTTTAAGTAGGTACTTAAAAACAGCAGTCATCCTGTCATATTAGATGATCTTTGAGTAGATTTTTGTTTAGGTTCTTAAAAACAGCAGTCATCTTGTCACATTAGATGATCTTTTAGTATTTAATTAGAGTAGGTACTTAAAAACAGCACTCATCTTGTCATAATAAACTATCTTTGACAAAATTTTTAAAGAGGTACTTAAAACAGCAGTCATATTGTCAAATAGAAAATCTTTGAGTACATTTTTAATATGTTTTTAAAAAGAGCCGTCATCTTGTCATATTAAATGTTTTTTGACTATATTTTTTTAAGCAAGTGCTTCAAAAAAGCAGTCATCTTGTTATATAGATGATCTTTGGCTGTATTTTTTAAGTAGGTACTTAAAAACAGCAGTCATCTGTCATATTAGATCATCTTTGACAACATGTTTTAAGTAAATACTTAAAAACAGCAGTCATCTTGTCATATAGAAGATTTTGACTACATTTTCAATTAGGTTCTTAAAAACAGCCGTCATCATGTCATATTAAATGATCTTTGACTAATTTTTTTGACTATGTACTTAAAAACAGCAGTCATTTTGTCATATTAGATGATCTTTGAACACATTATTTTAAGAAGGTACTAAAAACAGCAGACATCTTGTCATATTAGATGATCTTTGACTACATTTTTAATTAAGTACTTATAAACAGCAGTCATTTTGTCATATTAGATGATCTTTTACATAAAAATTTAAGTGGGTACTTAAAAACAGCAGTCATCTTGTAATATCAGATTATCTTTGACTACATTTTAAGTGGGTACTTAAAAACAGTAGTCATTTCGTTATATTGATGATATTTGACACATTTTTTTAAGTAGGTACTTAAAACAGCAGTCATCTAGTTATATAGATGATCTTTGACTACATGTTTTTAAGTAGGTACTTAAAAACAGCAGTCATCTAGTCATATTGATGATCTTTGACTAGATTTTTAAGTAGGTACTTAAAAACAGCAGTCATCCTGTCATATTAGATGATCTTTGAGTAGATTTTTGTTTAGGTTCTTAAAAACAGCAGTCATCTTGTCACATTAGATGACCTTTGAGTATTTTTAAGTAGGTTCCTAAAAACAGAAGTCATCTTGTTATATTAGATGATCTTTGAATGTTTTTTTTTTTTTTAAAGTAGGTACTTCAACAAAAGCAGTCGTCTTGTTGTATCGATTATCTTTGACAACATTTTTAAGAAGGCACTTCAAAAAAGCAGTCAGCTTGGAGAATCTTTGACCAAACTTTTTTTAGAGTAGGTATTGTATAAAAAAACAGCAGACTACTTCTGTCCAATAGATGATCTTTGACCAGATATTATGCCCCGGCAAAAATATGTAAAATACTTTTATTTGCTGTTTGTAATGGCCTGCAAGCACCTCTAATTGTTGCAAGAGCATCCATTCAATGCTCATTATCCCCCAAAAGGCTTCTTGTTAAGATGTCTTCATTTTGCACAGCTGCCAAATGAGTCAGAGCAAGTGAGTCACGGCGAGGATGCAACACAGCAGGAGGCCGCGTTCGCGGAACGAGCGATTCATCGAGTACGGATGTGATGTCTATAAATAAACTAAATTCTTTTTGGTCCTTTATTTTTTGCACTCTACCTGTCTTCACTGCTCTCTGTGTTCAACTCTTTCATCTGTGAAGGCATAATTCTGAAGTGTTTTCTCCAGCACCACTTCTGGCACTTGAAGTACATTCAGTCTTTACATCAAAGTACAGCTGGCAGTAGGACCTTCAAAAGTACCCTTAATTGATAGCAACACACAAATAATACTTTTTCCCCAGTATCACCAGTACAGGTACTCTACACCTTCTCCCGAATCAGCGCTGGAGAAGAACGTCCGATGTCTTAAAAACACAACAACACTCTTGACGTATATTTATTTATTGGTTGAAGTCTGTCACAAATAGGGATTTGGATCTTCTGGTTGGCCGTCACTCATTAAGAAATCATCATGGAAATGTTTGTGTTGCAGAAGTGTAGATAAAACCAAATCAATTTATAATCGCGTTAACCAAAAAATTAATAGCAATAAGAAAAAAATATGTAAGTATACATTTATACATACATATATACACATATGCATGCATACATACACATATACATATATATATACACACGTATCTACTATATATATATATATATATATATATATATATATATATATATATATATATATATATACATACACACATACATACTATATCTATATATACTATATATACATATATATATGTATATATATATACACATATATATACACATATATATGTACATTTATATATGTATATATATGCATATATACATATATATGTATATATGCGTATATGTATACATATATACGTGTGTGTATATATATATATATGTGTGTGTAAATATATATATATATATACACATACATATATATATATGTATATATATATATATATATATATATATATATATATATATGTATATATATATATATATATATATATATATATATATATATATATATATATATATATATATATATACACATATGTATATACATAGTTTACTTCTTCCCACTCCTTTTCTAGACAATCTTGACATCTACAAAAGATTAGTCACATATAATGTTTTCAATGTAGGTGAAAAAATAATGTATATATATATATTTCTTTTGTATTTCATGTCATTCTTTTGTTTTGTTTGCATGGCTCAAAATAAACCATTCATATATATATATATATACATACAGTATATATATATACAAACCCTGTTTCCATATGAGTTGGGAAATTATGTAAGATGTAAATATAAACGGAATACTATGATTTGCAAATCATTTTCAACCCATATTCAGTTGAATATGATACAAAGACAACATGTTTGATGTTCAAACGCATAAACATTTTTTTTTTTGCAAATAATCATTAACTTTAAAATTTGATGCCAGCAACACGTGACAAAGAAGTTGGGAAAGGTGGCAATAAATACTGCTAAAGTTGAGGAATGCTCATCAAACACTTATTTGGAACATCCCACAGGTGTGCAGGCTAACTGGGAACAGGTGGGTGCCATGATTGGGTATAAAAAAAGCTTCGTGAACAAATAGTCAAACAGTTTAAAAACAACGTTTCTCAAAGTGCAATTGCAAGAAATTTAGGGATTTCAACATCTATGGTCCATAATATCATCAAAATGTTCAGAGAATCTGGAAAAATCAGTCCACGTAAGCGGCACTGCCGGAAACCAACATTGAATGACCGTGACCTTCGATTCCTCAGACGGAACTGTATCAAAAATCGACATCAATCTCTAAAGGATATCACCACATAGGTTCAGGAACACTTCAGAAAACCACTGTCACTAAATAGTTTGTAGCTACATCTGTAAGTGCAAGTTAAAGCTCTACTATGCAAAGCGAAAGCCATTTATCAACAACATCCAAAAACACCGCCGACTTTTCTGGGCCCGAGATCATCTAAGATGGACTGATGCAAAGTGGAAAAGTGTTCTGTGGTATGATGAGTCCAGATTTCAAATTGTTTTTGAAAATATTCGACATCTTGTCATCCGGACCAAAGGGGAAGCGAACCATCTAGACTGTTATTGAAGAAAAGTTCAAAAGCCAGCATCTGTGATGGTATGGGGAAGTATTAGTGCCCAAGGCATGGGTAACTTACACATCTGTGAAGGCACCATTAATGCTGAAAGGTACATACAGGTCTTGGAACAACATATGCTGCCATCTAAGCGCCGTCTTTTCCATGGACGCCCCTGCTTATTTCAGCAAGACAATGTCAAGCCACATTCAGCACGTGTTACAACAGCTTGGCTTCGTAAAAAAAAGAGTGCGGGTACCTCCCTGGCCCGCCTGCAGTCTAGATCTGTCTCCCATCAAAAATGTGTGGCGCATTATGAAGCGTAAAATACGACAGCGGAGACCCCGGACAGTTGAACGACTGAAGCTCTACATAAAACAAGAATGGGAAAGAATTCCATTTTCAAAGCTTCAACAATTAGTTTCCTCAGTTCCCAAACGTTTATTGAATGTTGTTAAAAGAAAAGGTGATGTAACACAGTGGTGAACATGCCCTTTCCCAACTACTTTGGCACGTGTTGCAGCCATGAAATTCTGAGTTAATTATTATTTGCAAAAAAAAAAAAAAACGTTTATGAGTTTGAACATCCAATATCTTGTTCTTGTAGTGCATTCAATTGAATATGGGTTGAAAAGGATTTGCAAATCATTGTATTCCGTTCATATTTATATCTAACACAATTTCCCAACTCATATGGTTTGTATATTCACACATTATATATATATATATATATATATATATATATATATATATATATATATATATATATATATACATACACACACATATATATATATATACTGTATACATATATACTCACACACACACATGTATATATATATATATATATATATATATATATATATATATATATATATATATATATATATATATATATATATATATATGGGGAGGGACACGCAGGGTACAGTATCAACTATCACGTTTGCTTGATTATTTGCATGGAGTGAGAAGAGGAAGTCAACATTAAGAAATTGTGGATAAAAGATGAAAAGTCACCTGGACAGTATGGCACTTATTATTGTGTTTTTTAAAACGGACCATAGTCAGACTAAAGACCACACCACATTAGCTCACCCCTTAGAGCACAGCTGTAACTTCCTGCCACTAAACCTGCAGAAAAAAGTTCTTCTCCAGCTCCTCTATGTTAACTAGTAACACAATAGACAGATAAGGGATTTTCCAGAATTATCCTAGTAAATGTGTCTAATAACATCTGAATCGCTCTCACTGCCCTTGCCTTTTTTTTTTTAGTCCTTCACTCTCATTATCCTCATCCACAAATCTTTCATCCTCGGTCAAATTAAAGGGGAAATTGTCGCTTTCTCGGTCCGAATCGCTCTAGCTGCTGGTGGCTATGATTGTAAACAATGTGAGGATGTGAGGAGCTTCACAACCAGTGACGTCACGCGCACATCGTGTGCTACTTCCGGTACAGGCAAGGCTTTTTTATTAACGACCAAAAGTTGCGAACTTTATGGTGGATGTTCTCTACTAAATCCTTTCAGCAAAAATATGGCAATATCGCGAAATGATCAAGTATGACACATAGAATGGACCTGCTATCCTTGTTCAAATAAGAAAATCTCATTTCAGTAGGCATTTAATGCGCTTTGACTTTATTGTTGACATTGTTTGTTTTCCATGTTTGTGTTGACGTTTCCTTCCTGCCTTGATAGCTGAGGGATTATAATTAGAAGAAATCAAATATATAATTTTTTCCTGCCCCGTATTTTCCTTCGGTCCTAAAAAACATCAATAATTATTGTAACTCACACACCACAATAATTCATGTAATCATCGTGCTCTTCTCTGATTGGTCAGAAGAATAAAAACATGCTGAAGGTTTGCTGAACACTTGAGTGAAGAAACACAAAATATTCTTCTCATAATAATAATAATAATGACAATGATTATTATAATGAAGATATGAAAGGTCATCTGCTTTAATAAAAAAATGTGTTTTCCTCCATGTTGTGCAGCTCTGACGTCCTTCAGCACTGAAGAGGAGAACTCAAGTGCGCTTCAGCTTTTTTCCTGCCATTATTTCACTGCTGGGAGGTAAAAGACTCATGTATGTTTCCTGAAAAACCACTAACAGTATGGGCTTTTTATTTTTTTAGTAAAGGTAGGTCCTTAAAAACAGTATATTCCTACTATCATTTTAAAAATCAGTCATCCTGGCATATAACGGATTTTTGAAAATATCTTTAAAAAATAGGTAATTTAAAACAGCAGTTATGTTGTCATATGGACAATCTTGGATGACCCTTTCTAAAAGTAGGTTTCCAAATAACAGCAGTCATCTTGTCATATAAAGGATCTTTAACAAGACTTTTTCAAAAAGTAGGTACTTAAGAACAGCAGTTATTTTGTCATTTCTAGGATCCTTTGACTAGCATATTTTAAGTAGGTACTTTAAAAAGCAGTCATACATTCATATAGACAATCTTGAATGACATTTTTTTTAAAGTAGGTTTCTAAAAAATCATATACAGGATCTTTTACAACACTTTTTAGAAGTAGGTACTTTGAGATCGGTAGGTCGTGAGTTCAAATCCCGGCCGAGTCATACCAAAGACTATAAAAATGGGACCATTACCTCCCTGCTTGGCACTCAGCATTAAGGGTTGGAATTGGGGGTTAAATCACCATAAATGATTCCCGGGCGCGGCACCACTGCTGCTCACTGCTCCCCTCACCTCCCAGGGGTTATCAAGGGTGATGGGTCAAATGCAGAGAATAATTTCGCCACATCTCGTATGTGTGCGACAATCATTAGTACTTTAACTTTAACTTTAAAAACAGCAGTTATGTTGTCATATAGACAATCTTGGATGACCCTTTTTACAGTCATCTTGTCATATAAAGGATCTTTAACAAGACTCTTTCAAAAAGTAGGTACTTAAGAACAGCAGTTATCTTGTCATATAAAGGATCTTTCACAATACTTTTTTTTTAAAAGTAGCTACTTAAAAACAGTAGTCATCTAGTCATATACAGGATATTTAACAATACTTTTTTAAAAAGTATGTATTTAAAGGGGAACATTATCACAATTTCAAAAGTGTTGAAAACAATAAAAATCAATTCCCAGTGGCTTGTTTTATTTTTCGAAGTTTTTTTCAAAATGTTACACCTCTCGGAATATCCCTAAAAAAGCTTTAAAGTTCTTGAT
>NC_084628.1:26595413-26705413 GCF_033978795.1 Nerophis ophidion | reverse complement strand
TATATATATATATATATATATATATGTCTTGATTGGATTATCCAGAGAATAGTGCTCGATACCGTGGTAGAGCGCAATATGTAGGTGTGGGAAAAAATCACAAGACTACTTCATCTCTACAGATCTGTTTCATGAGGGGTTCCCTCAATCATCAGGAGATTTTAATGGAAGCATTCACATACAATGGTTTATATAGAGCACAGAGTGGGTGGGTACAGGCAGGCGAAGGGTGTTTCACACCTACATATTGCGCTCTACCACGGTATCGAGCACTATTCTCTGGATAATCCAATCAAGACATATTCCGCTCCAAATTGACATTTGTTGAGCACTGTACGACGATCCGAAATGGAAAAGTTCAGCATCGACTACTCCACGAAGAACATTCCCATACCCGCGCAGAAGGACTACAAGCAAAGACTCATAGAAAAGACGGAACACTTCCTAAGAAGGATGCGGTGGAAAGCACACTTTTTCCTCCACCCTGAAACAAAAGGAACGCAAAAGGAAACTTACGGATTCAAATCTACCAAGAACCCACCCACAGTCAAGGAATTAAAGGACTTAGAGAACGACATGCTCAAAATGATACAATCAGTCAAATTTAAGCCAGCCCGCAACCCATTCCTCACCAAGCTGAAAAATGACACGGAGCGCATCAAGAAAGTAAGCAACCTCATCATAGCCGCCGATAAAACCACAAACTTCTACAGAATGGACATACCAGAACATAACTCTTTACTGGACAAAAGCATCACCAAATCATACAAAAAAGCGCAACCCAACACTTTACAGAACATCCACCTGGAAAACAAGCGGATCGCAACCGAACTGGACATTGGGGACAGGGTGGACGCCACAGCCAACAAAGAAGCCTTCATCACATTGAAGGACCACAAACCCAACTTCGCAAATAACCCAACATGCCGACTAATAAACCCAACTAAATCCGAAATAGGAAAAATCAGCAAAATAATCCTGGACAGAATCAACGCAAAAATCAAGGACAAAACACCACTCAATCAATGGAGAAATACAGCAGCAGTAATCAAATGGTTTAACAACATCCAAGACAAACAACAACACAACTTTATCTCCTTCGACATCGAATAATTTTACCCTTCCATCACGCAAGACCTACTGACCCAAGCACTAAACTTCGCCTCGGACTACGACTCAATCACAGGCAACGAAAGAAACATCATCATCCACGCAAAGAACTCCATACTCATCCACAACAGTACACCATGGCAAAAAAAGAACAATTCAACATTTGACGTTACTATGGGGAGTTTTGACGGAGCAGAAACGTGCGAACTCGTTGGGAGTTTCCTCCTCTCCCAGCTTGCTAGCCTCAACCTGAACCTTGGTATTTACCGTGACGACGGACTGGCAGTGTGCCGCGCCTCGCCAAGGAGCAGCGAGAACACCAAGAAGCGCATATGCCAAATCTTCAAAGAAAACGGCCTACGGATCACGATTGAAGCCAACAAGCAAACCGTCAACTTCCTCGACGTCACTTTCAACCTGAGAAATAACAGCTACCAACCATTCACGAAACCCAACACAACACTCCAATACGTGCACCACGACAGCAACCACCCACCCACCACCACGAAAAGAATACCTACCGGAATTAATAAAAGGCTATCGATGCTGTCATCCAGCAAAGCTGAATTCGACCAAGCAACCCCCCCGTACCAGAAAGCACTTGATGAAAGCGGATACAACTTCACCCTCACCTATGAACCCACTCCAGGAAACCAACCAAAAAAGAGCAGAAAACGAAACAACATCATCTGGTACAATCCGCCATTCAGCAAAGACGTCTCAACCAACATCGGCCGCAAGTTCCTCACTCTGATCGACAAACACTTCCCCAAAGGCCACAAACCAAGAAAAATATTCAACAAGAACAACATTAAATTGATTGATTGATTGATTGATACTTTTATTAGTAGTTTGCACAGTACAGTACATATTCCGTACAATTGGCCACTAAATGGTAACACCCGAATAAGTTTTTCAACTTGTTTAAGTCGGGGTCCACGTTAATCAATTCATGGTACAGCTACAGCTGTATGAATAACATGCAACAAATCATTTCAAACCACAACAAAGCAATTGCAAAAGGACTGCCTACCCCCAGACTAAACGACTCTGAAACCAATAATGAATGTAACTGTCGCAAGAAACCTGATTGCCCTCTCAACGGAAGGTGCTTACAGACATCAGTCGTTTACCAAGCAAAGTTAATACGAAAGGACATTAACACATCCGACACGTACGTAGGATTAACCGAAGGAGCGTTCAAAACAAGACGGAATAATCACAACGCCTCCTTTAGAAACCAGACTTTGCAGAATTCTACAGAACTCAGCAAACACATTTGGAACCTCAAAGACAATAATGTTGAATATTCAATAACATGGCAAATTCTTGCATCCAGCACACCTTACAACAGTGGTAATAAAAGATGCAACCTATGCTTAAAAGAGAAACTGTTTATTATATATCATCCAGATCTATCATCCCTCAACAAGCGCAGTGAAATCATTTCAACATGCCGCCACAGACGGAAACACCTCCTAGGTAACACATGAGCCAATCACCACACCCTACGCCTGCCTGTACCCACCCACTCTGTGCTCTATATAAACCATTGTATGTGAATGCTTCCATTAAAATCTCCTGATGATTGAGTGAACCCCTCATGAAACAGATCTGTAGAGATGAAGTAGTCTTGTGATTTTTTCCCACACCTACATATATATATATATATATATATATATATATATATATATATATATATATATATGTATATACATGTATATATATATATATATATATATATATATATATATATATGTGTATATATACATATATATATAGATATATATATGTATATATATACATATATATATAGATATATATAGATATACATATATATATACATATATATACATATATATGTATATATATATACATATATATATACATATATATATATACATATGTATATATATATATATATATATACATATATATATATATATATATATATATATATATATATATATATATATATATATATATATATATATTAGGGGTGGGCAAATTAATGTGTTAATTACACGTTAACTCATCAATCTATTAACGCCGACAATTATTTTATCGCACATTTGCGTATGTTGTTTACATGCTTTTATTTTGTTAACGCCTTTTCTTAACAAGATGGCATCTCCCGGATGTACTTCGGCGTCGAGGGGCTCTTGGTAAAGATGGAACATTTGGCAAAAATACCGGACAATTCTGCAAATTTCATGGCTGGCTTACAGCGTGGTCACTCCGGGATCACTTACGACCGCCAGATAATTCTGAATGTGGATAGATCGGGCCGTTTTGGACTGATAGACGCGTGCTTGCTAGACTGGCTAGCTAGCATGGGAATACTTTGCCGGCTACATCCAGCGGCCTGTGAAGCAGCGGAGTATATGTGTTGTCTGTCTATTTATGAATAATGCAGACGAGGAGTGTTGGCTGAGTTCTTAACGTTTACTTTCAGAGCGTGCATATCACAACATACAAGATGCCGTCATGGCGACACAACCCATACCGGGCTACCGCGCATGCTCGTCACTCCTGTTGCATGCTGGGTAGGGTAGTTATTTTTTTCCCTGGCTCATAACATCACAAATAGTACTATGTATATCCGTTCAGTTTATAAAAGCACCAAGCAAACAATCGGAAAATTCCCATCATATCAATTCCTAGATATGGTCATAATTATTTTAAGTGCACTACGCAGAATAAACACAACATTATTAATATTGCTACTACGGACAATTTGATCAAAAATTCTCTAAAACAGCCCACTACCTGTAATATAGGTTTTTTAAACATAAGATCCCTGATAAAAAAAATGTTTCTGCTGTTACCTCAGAAATTGTCTGTTCAGATGTTATGATTGTGGCTCAGAGATTTGTATGTAGATTATATTTATTTTCCATAACAAACAGGATAACTTAAATACCCTGGCAGTGGCAATAAGCTTAAATGTTTGTATTTACATTTTTTGAGTTGATTTTTATAAAATATGCTATTTAACTGCTACTGTTTAACATGGACTGATTTAAATTGTGTTTGCACAACAAATGTTTTGGCGCTTTTGTTCATGTGGGAGAATATTCCAATAAAGGTGCACTACACACTACTTTTGAATTCATTATTGGGCTTTGCGTATAAAATGCAGTTAATCGCGATTAATCGGAGAAATAGTGCGATTAACTTCGATTAAAATTTTTAATCGTTGCCCAGCCCTAATATATATATATATATATATATATATATATATTACGTGCATGCACACGAAGTGGCACCAATCAGCCATTGAAGAGAAAGGTCAGCATGAATGAGGGGGGTCAAGTGCTTGAACAATTGTGTCTTTTGGCCAATTTATTAGATATATTTAAATATATCTATACATTATGGCCGATTTATTCCCAGGTCTTTGTTGGAGGTGCTAAATAATGACCTTCCCATTCAGCCAGGAAGTATGAGGGCTGGTGTCGTCAGAAAACGAAAGAGCAAAGCTTTTGTTCTCTTCTAATGAAAGCTCCTTCCCCGCTGGCGGGACAAAGGAGTGTGATCACAACAAGACAAAACAAGCTCCACCTATGACGGACATTTCATTAAATATTGGGAGGACAAAAGAAAAGCCAGTAAGACTTTTTCACTGGCTGACTTTAAGAAGGAACGTGAGGTTAAAGTTGTAAAATAGTGCTAACCTTTACGACCCGTTTTGTGGGCAAAAGTCCAGATTGGACAACTTTTATTATTAGTTTTACTGCGCTTTCAATATTATTGCAAACGTCTACTTCCTGTCCTACAACTGCCAATGTTACTTTGCATTATATCGCCGGTTTCTGTCCAAAATATAGCTGGGAGAACAAAGGAAAAAAATGCCTTTTTAGAGGGTTAATAAAGTGTATCTATATATTCGGCTCCGATTTATGGCACATTTGTTTGTTTGTATGCAAACAAAACCTCACGTGAGCACTTTGCGTCTAATTAGTCACACTGGAGGATGTGCACACACCGATGATAAACATTGTAATAATGGTGGAGTGAAAATAATAAATAGTCAACTGAAATCTAAATAAATGTGCATTATGGGAGTTGAGTCAAACTTAAAGATCAAAACACTTTGACTATATACACAAAAGACCTATTATTCTCAAGTATTGCTTACAAATCTGTGTTAGTGAGCATTTCTTTATTGTTGGCAGACTGAGGCACGCCTGTGCAATAATCATGCTGCTTGATATACCACACCTTTGAGGTGGGACCGATTGTCTTGGCAAAGAACACAAAGAATAGAATAGAAGAGAATAGAATAGAATAGAATAGAATAAAATAGAAAGTACTTTATTGATCCCTGGGGGAAATTCAGCACCACAGTTTGCTTGCAATAGACAATAATAATAATAAATAACATATATTACATATATAATATATGAATAGTATAAATATATTCTACATTTAAGTGCAGTCAAGGAACATATACATTACAAATGATAATTGGGTTGTACTTGTATAGCGCTTTTCTACCATCAAGGTACTCAAAGCGCTCTGACACTACTTCCACATTTATCCATTCACACACACATTCACACACTGATGGAGGGAGCTGCCATGCAAGGCGCTAACCAGTACCCATCAGGAGCAAGGGTGAAGTGTCTTGCTCAAGGACACAACGGACGTGACGAGGTTGGCACTAGGTGGGGATTGAACCAGGGACCCTCGGGTTGCGCACGGCCACTCTCTCATTGCGCCACGCCGTCCCCCGTTATACAGTCTGACATTGTCACTAACACAGATTTAGACAGATTTGTGAGCAGTATTTGAGAGGATAGGAGTATGTACATATACATATATATATATATATATATATATATATATATATATATATATATATATATATATATATATATATATATATGAGGGCTGGGCGATATATCGATATTCACGATATATCGCGGGTTTGTCTCTGTGCGATTTAGAAAATGACTACATCGTAATATTCGAGTATACGTTCTCACGCAGTTGCTTTTAGCTGCGGGCATTACACTACAGGCTCTTCCCACTCCTTCTTGTGTCTCTTCACAGACAGCAAGCGCACAAACTTACACACGTCACACACTGTCACGTCATACTTCACATACGTATACGCCCTTGCCCAGCAGAGAGGTATAACATTAGCTGTGATGATAGCGGACTCGGATGTGCTGATTCTCATCCCAGTCGAGTGGTAATACGAGAGAAAGAAGGTGCAAATATGGTAACAAATGAAGGAAAAATTAATTCCCAAGAAAAACAGCACGGACTCTATCGTCTGGCGGTGGTTCGGCTTCAAGCGGGAATATGTCGAATAGACAACTTTAATTTGTCAAGTGTGGGGCACAAGCGTTGCTAACAAAAGTAGCATTACTGCTAATATATAACATCATTTGAAAAGTCACCTGTTAATAACTTTAATAAATACAGTTTTGGTAAATTGACTTAATTGTGATTTCGTTCTCTGCCTGAGCATATATTAATGCAGTATGAAGAAGAATGTTTGAATGTAGACACATAGAATCATCATACCGCTGTGATTATATGCATCAAGTGTTCATTCAAGGCTAAGGCAAAATACCGAGATATATATAGTATATCGCGATACGGCCTAAAAATATCACAATATTAAAAAAAGGTTATATCGCCCAGCATTAATGTATATATATATATATATATATATATATATATATATATATATATATATATATATATATATATATACACATACATACATACAGTGGGGCAAAAAAGTATTTAGTCAGCCACGGATTGTGCAAGTTCTCCCACTTAAAATGATGACAGAAGTCTGTAATTTTCATCATAGGTACACTTCAACTGTGAGAGATAGAGTGTGAAAAAAAAAATCCAGGAATTCACATAGTAGGAATTTTAAAGAATGTATTTGTATATTATGGTGGGGCTGTATTTTTATTTTTTTTTTCATAAAGAAATACAATAATATGTGCTTACGGCAAACTGTATTGATCTTTATTGATATATAATTGATATATTGTGTTTATATATAAAGTTGATTTAATAATTTAAAAATATATATATATATATATATAGTATAGATATATATATTTTTTTATTTCTTGTGCGGCCCAGTGGTTGGGGACCACTGGTGTAAAGGATATCACCAAATGGGCTCATAAAACCACTGACAGTAACTACAGTTGGTCGCTACATCTGTAAGTGCAAGTTAAAACTCTACTATGCAGAGCCAAACCCATTTATCAACAACACGCAGAAACGTCCCCAGCTTTGCTGGGCCCGAGCTCATCTAAGATGGACTGATGCAAAGTGGAAAAGTGTTCTGTGGTCTGACGAGTCCCCATTTCAAATTATATTTGAAAACTGTGGACGTGGTGTCCTCCGGAACACAGAGGAAAATAAGCATATGGATTGTTATAGGCGCAAAGTTCAAAAGCCAGCATCTGTGATGGTATTGGGGTGTATTAGTGCCCAAGGCATAGGCAACTTACACATCTGTGAAGGCACCATTAATGCTGAAAGGTCCATACAGGTTTTGGAGCAACATATGTTGTCATCCAAGCAACGTTATCATGGACGCCCCTGCTTATTTCAGCAAGACAATGCCAAGCCACGTGTTACAACAGTGTGGCTTCGTAGTAAAAGAGTGTGGGTACTTTCCTGGCCCGCCTGCAGTCTAGACCTGTTTCCCATCGAAAATGTGTGGCGCATTATGAAGCCTAAAATATGACAGCGGAGACCCCGGACTGTTGAACGACTGAAGCTCTACATAAAACAAGAATGGGAAAGAATTCCACTTTCAAAGCTTCAACAATTTGTTTCCTCAGTTCCCAAATTATTATTGAGTGTTGTTAAAAGAAAAGGTGATGTAACAGTGGTGAACATGCCCTTTCCCAACTACTTTGGCACGTGTTGCAGCCATGAAATTCTGAGTTAATTATTATTTGCAAAAATATGGGTTGAAAAGGATTTGCAAATCATTGTATTCCGTTTATATTTACATCTAACACAGTTTCCCAACTCATATGGAAACAGGGTTTGTATATATACATATATTTATGTATATATTAAGGGTTTGGGGAAAAAATCGATTTGAATACGAATCGCGATTTTCACGTTGTGCGATTCAGGATCGATTGTAATTTTTAAAAAAAATCGATTTACCTTTTTTATTTTTTACATTTTTTTTTAATCAATCCAACAAAACAATACACAGCAATACCATAACAATGCAATCCAATTCCAAACCAAACCTGACCCAGCAACACTCAGAACTGCAATAAACAGGGCAATTGAGAAGAGACACAAACACGACACAGAACAAACCAAAAGTAGTGAAACAAAAATGAATATTATCAACAACAGTATCAATATTAGTTATAATTTCAGCAAAGCAGTGATTAAAAATCCCTCACTGACATTATCATTAGACATTTATAAAAATGTTATAAAAAAGAACAATAGTGTCACTGTGGCTTACACTTGCATCACATCTCTTAAGCTTGACAACACACTGATAAAATAAGTCATATTTTTGGTTTGTTTAATAGTTTAAACACATTTACATTATTGCAATCAGTTGATAAAACATTGTCCTATAAAAATATAACAGCTTTTTAAAAAAAATCTACTACTCTGCAAGCATGTCAGCAGACTGGGGTAGATCCTGCTGAAATCCTATGTATTGAATGAATACAGAATCGTTTTGAATCGGAAAAATATCGTTTTTGAATAGAAAATCGCGTTGAATCGAAAGCAATCGATATATAATCGAATCGCCACCTCAAGAATCGATATCGATGTTTTTTATATATGTA
This sequence comes from Nerophis ophidion, assembly GCF_033978795.1. NCBI lineage: Eukaryota > Metazoa > Chordata > Actinopteri > Syngnathiformes > Syngnathidae > Nerophis > Nerophis ophidion. Next base: position 26,696,483 of record NC_084628.1, on the reverse strand, counting down.
TATATATATATATGTATACACACATATATATATATATATATATAGATTTATATATATATATATATATATATATATATATGTGTGTGTGTGTACATATATATGTATGTGCATATACACACACATATATATATATATTTATTTATATATTTATATGTATATATATATACAAACACACACATAAATATACTGTATATATACACACACATATATATGCACACATAAAAATATACACACACACACACACACACACACACACACACACACACACACACACACACACACACACACACACACACACACACACACACACACACACATACATACATACATATATATATATATATATATATATATATATATATATATATATATATATATATATATATATACAGTACATACATACACACACAGACACGTGGGCCCCGAGTCAAAACGTTTGGGGACCCCTGTTTTAGATCAACTCATGAAAAATTGCAGCAAAAACAAAGTGTTATATTTTTGTTGAGTGAATAATGTTGAGTATGGGCTGATACGACATTGATCTGATATTAATATTACTAGGAATCATGCAAGTACTATTTAATCTAATCTAAATACCTGTCTAATTTAGTAGTGTGGAATGTTAAAAAAGGTATGACAAGTGAAATGTGTCAAACACAAAAATGGTCGTTATGAAAAACACTATTTTTTTATTAACCGTCTGGAATGGACTTATGCTGTCTTTAAGTTGAAGTGGGGTGGTAATTTTTTTTGGGGTCAAACTATTACGTGAAGTTAAGCTCATAACGCAGTAAGTTGAATTATGCGGACACATTTGTTAGTGGATACTTTTTTATCTGCTTTGAAGACTTCGTATGTGTAAGTACTATGTAAACTTTAATGATTTTATATTTATTTATATTGACACATTTTACACTGCAATATTGTTCAATGATAATCGCATATGTCTTGCTTGTGTGCTATTTTGTACTTTGCTGTTATGTAGCTCCTAGTAGCCTATAGCCTAGCATGTTTACATTTTATCAATGACTTTAGTCCATCCATCCATCCATCATCTTCCGCTTATCCGAGGTCGGGTAGCGGGGCAACAGACTAAGCAGGGAAACCCAGACTTCCCTCTCCCCAGCCACTTCGTCTAGCTCTTCCCGGGGGATCCCGAGGCGTTCCCAGGCCAGCCGGGAGACATAGTCTTCCCAACGTGTCCTGGGTCTTCCCCGTGGCCATCCTACCGGTTGGACGTGCCCTAAACACCTCCCTAGGGAGGCGTTCGGGTGGCATCCTGACCAGATGCCCGAACCACCTCATCTGGCTCCTCTCGATGTGAAGGAGCAGCGGCTTTACTTTGAGTCCCTCCCGGATGGCAGAGCTTCTCACCCTATCTCTAAATGAGAGCCCCGCCACACGGCGGAGGAAACTCATTTCGGCCGCTTGTACCAGTGATCTTATCCTTTCGGTCATGACCCAAAGCTCATGACCATAGGTGAAGATGGGAACGTAGATCGACCGGTACATTGAGAGCTTTGCCTTCCGGCTCAGCTCCTTCTTCACCACAACGGATCGGTACAACGTCCGCATTACTGAAGACGCCGCACCGATCCGCCTGTCGATCTCACGATCCACTCTTCCCTCACTCGTGAACAAGACTCCTAGGTACTTGAACTCCTCCACTTGGGGCAGGGTCTCCTCCCCAACCCGGAGATGGCATTCTACCCTTTTCCGGGCGAGAACCATGGACTCGGACTTGGAGGTGCTGATTCTCATTCCAGTCGCTTCACACTCGGCTGCGAACCGATCCAGCGAGAGCTGAAGATCCCGGTCAGATGAAGCCATCAGGACCACATCTTCTGCAAAAAGCAGAGACCTAATCCTGCGGTTACCAAACCGGAACCCCTCAACGCCTTGACTGCGCCTAGAAATTCTGTCCATAAAAGTTATGAACAGAATCGGTGACAAAGGACAGCCTTGGCGGAGTCCAACCCTCACTGGAAACGGGTCCGACTTACTGCCGGCAATGCGGACCAAGCTCTAGCACTGATCGTACAGGGAAGGGACCGCCACAATAAGATAGTCCGATACCCCATACTCTCTGAGCACTCCCCACAGGACTTCCCGAGGGACACGGTCGAATGCCTTCTCCACGTCCACAAAGCACATGTAGACTGGTTGGGCAAACTCCCATGCACCCTCAAGAACCCTGCCGAGAGTATAGAGCTGGTCCACAGTTCCACGACCAGGACGAAAACCACACTGTTCCTCCTGAATCCGAGGTTCGACTATCCGACGTAGCCTCCTCTCCAGTACACCTGAATAAACCTTACCGGGAAGGCTGAGGAGTGTGATCCCACGATAGTTGAAACACACCCTCCGGTCCCCCTTCTTAAAGAGAGGAACCACCACCCCGGTCTGCCAATCCAGAGGTACCGCCCCCGATGTCCACGCGATGCTGCAAAGTCTTGTCAACCAAGACAGCCCCACAGCATCCAGAGCCTTAAGGAACTCCAGGCGGATCTCGTCCACCCCTGGGGCCTTGCCACCGAGGAGCTTTTTAACTACCTCAGCGACCTCAGCCCCAGAAATAGGAGAGTCCACCACAGATTCCCCAGGCACTGCTTCCTCATAGGAAGACGTGTTGGTGGGATTGAGGAGGTCTTCGAAGTATTCCTTCCACCTATCCACAACATCCGCAGTTGAGGTCAGCAGAACACCATCCGCACCATACACGGTGTTGATAGTGCACTGCTTCCCCTTCCTGAGGCGGCGGACGGAGGTCCAGAATCGCTTCGAAGCCGTCCGGAAGTCGTTTTCCATGGCTTCCCCAAACTCCTCCCATGTCCGAGTTTTTGCCTCCGCGACCGCTGAAGCTGCACACCGCTTGGCTTGTCGGTACCTGTCCACTGCCTCCGGAGTCCTATGAGCCAAAAGGACCCGATAGGACTCCTTCTTCAGCTTGACGGCATCCCTCACCGCTGGTGTCCACCAAGGGGTTTTAGGATTGCCGCCCCGACAGGCACCAACTACCTTGCGGCCACAGCTCCGATCTGCCGCCTCGACAATAGAGGTGCGGAACATGGTCCACTCGGACTCAATGTCCAGCACCTCCCTCGTGACATGTTCAAAGTTCTTCCGGAGGTGGGAATTGAAACTTTGTCTGACAGGAGACTCTGCCCGACGTTCCCAGCAGACCCTCACAATGCGTTTGGGCCTCCCAGGTCTGTCCGGCATCCTCCCCCACCATCGCAGCAAACTCACCACCAGGTGGTGATCGGTAGAAAGCTCCGCCCCTCTCTTCACCCGAGTGTCCAAAACATGAGGCCGCAAATCCGATGACACAACTACAAAGTCGATCATGGAACTGCAGCCTAGGGTGTCCTGGTGCCGAGTGCACATATGGACACCCTTATGTTTGAACATGGTGTTTGTTATGGACAAACTGTGACGAGCACAAAAGTCCAATAACAAAACACCACTCGGGTTCAGATCCGGGCGGCCATTCTTCCAATCACGCCTCTCCAGGTTTCACTGTCGTTGCCAACGTGAGCGTTGAAGTCTCCCAGTAGGACAAGGGAATCACCCGGGGGAGCACTTTCCAGTACTCCCTCGAGTGTTCCCAAAAAGGGTGGGTACTCTGAACTGCTGTTTGCTGCATAAGCACAAACAACAGTCAGGACCCGTCCCCCCACCCGAAGGCGGGGGGAGGCTACCCTTTCGTCCACCGGGTTGAACTCCAACGTACAGGCTTTGAGCCGGGGGGAAACAAGAATTGCCACCCCAGCCCGTCGCCTCTTACTGTCGGCAACGCCAGAGTGGAAGAGGGTCCAATCCCTCTCGAGAGAAGTGGTTCCAGAGCCCTTGCTGTGCGTCGAAGTGAGTCCGACTATATCCAGCCGGAATTTCTCGACTTCGCGCACTAGCTCAGGCTCTTTCCCCCCCCGTGACGTGACGTTCCACGTCCCAAGAGCTAGCTTCGTTAGCCGAGGATCGGACCGCCAAGTGCCCTGCCTTCGGCTGCCCCCCAGCTCACAATGCACCCGACCTCTATGGCCCCTGCTATGGGTGGTGAGCCCATTGGAGGGGTGACCCACGTTGCCTCTTCGGGCTGTGCCCGGCCGGGCCCCATGGGAACAGGCCCGGCCACCAGGCGCTCGCCATCGTGCCCCACCTCCGGGCCTGGCTCCGGAGGGGGGCCCCGGTGACCCGCGTCCGGGCGAGGGAAATCTGGGTCCATGATTTTTCTTCTTCATAAAGGTCTTCGAGCTGCTCTTTGTCTGATCCCTCACCTAGAACCTGTTTGCCTTGGGAGACCCTACCAGGGGGCTTTATGCCCCCGGACAACATAGCTCCTAGGATCATTGGGACACGCAAACTCCTCTACCACGATAAGGTTGCAGCTCAGAGAGGAGCTGCAATGACTTTAGTAAAATTGACAAAATTGTGTGTTTATTGGAGGATAGTTAAATGTTAGCTTTGCTCAAGTAAACACGCTGCAGGACTACTTGTATCGCACATGATATCACACGGTAGTAAACAAGCTGAGAAATCACTTGTATTGCACATAATTTTACACACAAGTAAACATGCTGCAGGACTGCTTGTATCGCACATTACATCAAACAGTAGTAAACAAGCTGCAGGACTGCTTGTATCGCACTAGAAATCACACACAAGCAAACACGCTGCAGGAATGCTTTTATCGCACATGATATCACACAAGTAAACACACTGCAGGTGTGCTTGTATTGCACATTATTTCACATGAGTTAATGTGCTGTGGAAGTGCTTGTATCGCACATGATATCACATGGTACTAAACAAACTGCAAGATCGCTTGTATTGCACATGATATCACACGCAAGTAAAAACGCTGCAGAACCGCTTGTATCAGACATGATATCACGCGCAAGTCAACACGCTGCAGGACTTCTTGTATCACACATAATATCACGCGCAAGTCAACACGCTGCAGGACTGCTTGAATCGCACATGATATCACGCGCAAGTCAACACGCTGCAGGACTGCTTGTATCGCACATAATATCACGCGCAAGTCAACACGCTGCAGGACTGCTTGAATCGCACACGATATCACGCACAAGTCAACACGCTGCAGGACTGTTTGTATCACACATGATATGACACACTGCGGGGCTGCTTGTATCGCACATTATATCACATAAGTGTAAAAATGCAGCAGAACTGCTTGTATCGCACATGATATCACATAAAAGTAAACACGCAGCAGAACTGCTTGTATCGCACATGATATCACACATTTTACATGCAAGCACACGTTTTGTCACTGTGTTTTTGTTGATATCGCATGGATATCCGCCTGATTCAGGAGTTTTGAGGACTTGACTGAAATGTTTCAGATAAAAACAACGTGCAAAAAGACATAAATGCTAATATTTCACACCAAAATATTCCCTTCTCAAACAGACGAAAAAGAAGAAGAAGAAGATGTTACCTGAATCCATTTGTCAGGAATGGCCATAGCCAGACGGTAGTCAAAGCCAAGTCCTCCCTCCTTCAGATCCCTGCAGAGGGCGGGCATGCCCGACACATCCTGCAGAAAACCCAGGTTCACTTCTTTTTACACTTCCCAGCTGCCACAGTCACACATGCTGGATACAACACGCTTTTATTTTGACAGGTTTGAACTTGTAACCCAGAGGTTACAAGAAAAAGTTACAATGTTGACTGTTCTTTTCATTAAAACTGTCATTGCTCAAAACATAACGATAAATTAAAATCAATGTTATGAATTATTGACATATTTAAGACTTCAAATACTTCACATCAAGTATTCTACTTTGAAATATTTTTTGTTGAAAAATATTGCATGGTTTGTGTTTTTACTATAAGAATAGGGTTTTGACAAAAAGGGCATACAATATTAAAACTACGGTAATTAAAACTTGATTATGATGAATAGATCTGATGTAGATTTATGAATATTTAAGTGTTGAAAGTAGGAAAATAATAAATACATGATTTTTAACACTTTAATGGCTGAGACCCTTTTGCGTCCTGGGACCTTTAATGTTCACTAAAATTGAAGGAAACCCTGATGGTTACAATATACATTGTATACATCATATATTTTATACATATTACTTCCATATACATATTTATAACGGTATATATATGTATATATATACATATATACACACAGATATATACACACACACATATATGTACATATATACATTTATACATCTATATTTATCTATATACATACAGTACATATTTATACATATATATACATACATATATGTATATATACATACATATGCATGTATATACGTATATATATTCATATATATGTATATATGTATATATATATATATATATATATATATATATATATATATATATATATATGTGTGTATATATATCCATCCATCCATTTTCTACCGCTTATTCCCTTTCGGGGTCGCGGGGGGCGCTGGCGCCTATCTCAGCTACAATCGGGCGGAAGTGTGTATATATATATATATATATATATATATATATATATATATATATATATATATATATATATATATATATATATATATGTATATATGTTTGTGTGTATATATATTTATTAACTGTATTTCCTTGAATTGCCGCAGGCCATATAGTATGCGCCTGCCCTGAATTACCGCCTGGTCAAACTCGTGACGTCACAAGTGACACTTCCCCTGTCATCATTTTCAAAATGGAGGAGGCTGATTTCAATACCGGTAATTTAAAAATCGCATAAAGGGAAGAAGATTAAGAGCTATTCAGTAGGATTTAAGGTCCAAGATTACATTTTACTCAAATCTTTACTGCATGCCTTTGGTAAGTGCCGTAGTGAGAAGAAGTTTTAAAATAATTAGCGCATGCTTACTTTTGCCGCATGCCTTTGGTAAGCGCAGGAGTGAGAAGAGGTTTTAAATTAATTAGCGCCCCGGTGGCAATTCAAGGAAATACGGTATATATATATCCATCCATCCATCCATTTTCTACCGCTTATTTATATATATAACACAAAATATGCAACATTTTCCTCCAAAATATTTTAAAGTGGGAATATTTATTGTTATTGGAGCCTTAAATAGAAAAAGGAATCATAACATTGCTTTTGATTCATTGGTTTATGTTATAGGATTTATTTTATTTGTATATGAATTTTTACTTTCACTGCTTAAATCTACAGATCAACTTCAGATTATTACCTTGACTTAAATTCTTAATAATATATTTTTTCATATCCATAGAAATAATATTTTACAAATTTTTCCACTGAGGGCCACACGCGGAAAAATGAAAACATGCGGGAGCCATTTATATATATGTACATATATATATATATATATATATATATATATATATATATATATGTACATATATATATATATATATATATATATATATATATATATATATATATATATATGTGTATATTTATTGTAACAGATTATTTCTATGGATGTGAAAAAATATATTATTAAAAATTTAAATCAAGGTAATAATCTGAAGTTGATCTGTAGATTTAAGCAGTGAAAGTAAAAATTCATATACAAATAAAATAAATCCTATAACATAAACCAATGAATCAAAAGCAATATTATGATTCCTTTTTCTATTTAAGGCTCCAATAACAATAAATATTCCACTTTAAACATTTTTGGAGAAAAATGTTGCATATTTTGTGTTTCCTATCAAAATAGGGTTTTAACAAAAAAGGCATAAAACATTAAGTCATTCCAATGTTATGTCAATGGGTAGATCTGAAGTTGATCTATGAATATTTAAGTGTTGAAAGTTACATTTTTTTTTATAAATGACACATTTTTAACATTTAAAAAACTGAGACTTTTGACGATCACCAAAACTGAGGAATTTCTATGGAGGGGAAAAGGAACTTGTAAAACGTGGTCTGCTTGCATTTAAACATGACATGCTAAATGACTTTATGCTAATCACACTAATCAATGATTCAGTGCTTGTCACTAATGGCATTGAGGAGCAGGTCTACCTCAGCAATGGTGATGCAGTCTGGGTAGAGCGTGTGCAGGATGTGATTGGCCAACATCAGGTACACCACAGAGTCCTCATCCACTTGCAGGCCAAAGTACTCGCTGTAGTCCCCAGAGAAGCCGATTCCTTTCAAGGAAATAAACACATTTGCAGCTTTTTTAAAAGTTCCTTTTTTGTGCGAAATTAACTTACTGCTGTTAGCATGTAGCTAGCATATCTATGCTGGTCTTGCCAATCTAGCATAATGTTAACATGTAATGTTAGCATGTAGCTCACACAGCTATGCTAGTGTAACTAATCTAGCATGATGTTAAAATGTAATGTTAGCATGATGACCACATAGCTAAGCTACTGTGGCTAACCTAGAATTATATTAAAATGTAATCTTAGTATGTAACTCACATAGCTATGCTACTGGGGCTCACATAGAATTACATTAAAATGTAATGTTAGCCTGTAGCTCACATAGCTATGATAGTGTAGCTAATCGAGCACGACGTTAAAATATAATGTTAGCATGTAGCTTACATAGCTATACTAAAAATGCTACCCTAGCATGATGTTAAAATGTAATGTTAGCATGTACCTTACGAAATGTTGCAAACCTACCATGATTTTAAAATACAATGTTGGCATATAGCTTCCATAGCTATGCTACTGATGCTAACCTAGAATATTTATCAACATTTGCAGCCCTTTGAGACACCTGTGATTTGGGGTTGTATAAATAAACATTGACTGATTGATTAATGTTAGCATGCAGCTTGCATAACTATACCAGTATTGCTAACCTAGCATGATTTTAAAATGTAATGTTAGCATGTAGCTCGCATAGCTATACTACTGTGGCTAACCTAGAATTATATTAAAATGTAATGTTAGCATGTAGCTCACACAGCTATGTTACTGTGGCTAACCTAGAATTATATTAAAATGTAATGTTAGCCTGTAGCTCCAAAAGCTATGCTAGTAAAGCGAATCGAGCATGATGTAAAAATGTAATGTTAGCATGTAGTTTAAATAGCTATACTAAAAATGATACATGAGCATAATGTTAAAATGTAGTGTTATCATGTACCGTACGTAGTGTTGCAAACATACCATCATTTTAAAATACAATGTTGCCATGTAGCTCCCATAGCTATGCTACTGAGGCTAACCTAGAATTATATCAACATTTAATGTTAGCATGCAGCTTGCATAGCTATGCCAGTATTGCTAACCCGATGTTAAAATGTGATGTTAACATGTAACTCGCATAACTGTGCCAGTGTACCTAACCTGACATGATGTTTCAAAATATCTTATTACCATGTATCGTACATAGCTATGCTAGTGTTGCTAACCTAAAATCATACTAAAATGTAATGTTAGAATGTACTTTGGGACAAATGATGACCAGAAACATCTATTTTTGAGCATGAATTTAAGGAGGCTGATCTACACGTTTTAAAAGCTGTGTGCTAAACAGACGCAGCTTTAGTGAAACACGAAGTATTATGTAGCAGTATTGCTAGGTGCTAAACAAGATATACAAACCATCCACAAAATAAAATGTAATTTACTGTACAATGTCTGCTCTCACTGGAAGGTCAAACAATGGGATGTTTTTATCTTTCTGTTTAGATGAAGAATTAATTATTATCCTCAAGAAGGGTTGAACAAAAACAGCCTCGAATGGGAATTTTTTGTGTCGTTTTCACCAAGTTGGATGTTAAAATTGACCAACTTGTGGGTTTATGTACACAACCTTCTACTATCAAGGAGAGAGGGATGATTTATCATCTAGAAGTAACTTTCACCAACTCAGAGGCGACGCAGCAGCATAATATATGTAAATATAGCAGCAAAAGCCAGTTAGCTTTCTGTGATCACTAAACGTAGTTCCTCATCGTTAGCGCTTATAATAACAATATTGCTAATACTTGTTAATATTCAGGTCACCACATGTAAATGGAGTATTGTTGGCACTATTTTACAGGGCATTATGAGTGGAACAGTGTACTCCTACTAGCTCGCATTCTTAGCCACCTCTTACTTGCCGTATTTTACGACATAGAATGCAATAAAAACATGTGTTCTGGTCTTACATGAGGACTGTGAACGATCGTCAAAATGCCAAAAAAAAGAAAGTGCAGCCCCTCTTGAAGTCGAGTGCTAAAGTCTCACCTATCCCGTGGTGATGGTACAGCATCGAGGTGACGCCGTCGAATCGGAAGCCATCAAACTTGTACTCCTCCATCCACCAGCGCAGGTTGGACAGCAGGAAGCGCATCACTTCCCAGCTGACACACACACACACACACACACACACACACACACACACACACACAGATTATTATTTTTGTTCATGACTTGTGGGGACCACCCTTTCTACAGGTTGTGGAGGCATAAAAAGAAAATGAGGTAAAATGGCCACTGCCCAGTTAGCTCATACACGTCTTTATATCTATGGATTGATGAAGTAATGTGCTGATCATTCTTACTTGGGAGCCAGGGGGAAAAAAGAGTTAATATGGTTCTTCATGGCGACCAAATTTAAATAATTTTGCATAATTCACACAAATTTGTACGGGACTACTGAGGACCATTGAAAAAAACAGTTCAAATTAGATGTTAATCATGTTTACTTTTCAGTAAACATTATGGGCCAAAGCTTAAAAATCACTTAGGCATCTTCAGAATTGATCTGACTATCATTTAAAAAGGTTTCCCTTTACAGGACCTGTTTTTTGGTCACCATATCGTCAGAAGTCCCCTAAAGGTGACTGTGTAAACAGAGCGATGTCCCCTATTAAGTAAGCATTTCCACAACACACACACGCACACACACACAAACACAAACACAAACACAAACACACACACACACACACACACACACACACACACACACACACACACACACACACACACACACACACACACACACACACACACAGAACACACACACACTGGTTATCATTTTTGTTCATGACTTGTGGGGACCACCCTTTCTACAGGTTGTGGAGGCATAAAAAGAAAATGAGGTAAAATGACCACTGCCCAGTTAGCTCATCAATCTATGGATTGATGAAGTAATGTGCTGATCATTCTTACTGGGGACCCTGGGGAAAAAGAGTTAATATGGTTCTTCATGGGGACCAAATTTAAATAATTTTGCATAATTCACACAAATTTGTACGGGACTACTGAGGACCTTAAAAAAAAACTGTTCAAATTAGAGGTTAAACATGTTTACTTTTTAGTAAACATGTTTTATGGGCCAAAGCTTAAAAATCACTTAGGCATCTTCAGAATTGATCTGACTATCATTTAAAAAGGCTTCCCTTTACAGGACCTGTTTTTTGGTCCCCATATCGTCAGAAGTCCCCTAAAGGTGACTGTGTAAACAGAGCGATATCCCCTGATAAGTAAGCATTGCCACAGCACGCACGCACGCACGCACGCACGCACGCACGCACACAAACACAAACACAAACACAAACACACACACACACACACACACACACACACACACACACACACACACACACACACACACACACACACACACACACACACAGGTTATTATTTTTGTTCATGACTTGTGGGGACCACCCTTTCCACAGGTTGTGGAGGCATAAAAAGGAAATGAGGTAAAATGACCACTGCCCAGTTAGCTCATACACGTCTTTAAATCTATGGATTGATGAAGTAATGTGCTGATCATTCTTACTGGGGACCCTGGGGAAAAAGAGTTAATAAGGTTCTTCATGGGGACAAAATTTAAATAATTTTGCATAGTTCACACACATTTGTAAGGGACTACTGAGGACCATTAAAAAAAAACTGTTCAAATTAGAGGTTATACATGTTTACTTTTCAGTAAACATGTTTTATGGGCCGAAGCTTAAAAATCACTTAAGCATCTTCAGAATTGAGCTGACTATCATTTAAAAAGGTTTCCCTTTACAGGACCTGTTTTTTTGGTCCTCATATCGTCAGAAGTCCCCTAAAGCTGACTGTGTAAACAGAGCGATGTCCCCTATTAAGTAAGCATTGCCACAACGCACACACGCACGCCCACACACACACGCAAACACACACACACACACACACACACACACACACACACACACACACACACACACACACACACACACACACACACACACAAGGTCAGACACAGCTGTGAATAATTCACACACACGTCATCATGAAAGTAGTGCAGGACGACCTGGGTGTGTAGCGATTAGCACGCTAGCGACCAGAGAGATCCTGATCTCCCTTCAAGTCCACCATCGAGTCTTTCATTCTGTTTACTTCCCGCCGCGCCAGACCAGCTGCATGCTGGTGTAAATACCGAAATGTTTCGTGCGGTTGAGCGCGGCGCCATGCGGACCTGGGACAGCCGCAGCTTAAAATGTCCTTCTATAGCCGTAGTCTTTTTGTCCACAAATTGGGGGGTTGTAGGATTGGAAACTTGTCACTTCAATCATTGACTTGTTTATTATTCCCTAGTAGTAGTAGTAGTGAGTGTGTTTGTAAACAGTCAGAACCAAGAAAAAAAACTATGTTGTAATATTAAAAAAATATAAATCTAATTACTGTAGTATTGACTATGTACTTATACTACACTTGATATCGCTTATAGTTACTATGCCAAAAAAGTAATTGATTTTAATTACTTTCCCAAAAGAGTAATTAGGTATCGTTACTTTCCCAGAAGAGTAATTGCTTATGGTTACTTTACCAACAAAGCCATTGTTATACTTACTTTACCAGAAAAGTGATTGGTTATAGTTACTTTACCAAAAAAGTAATTGATTATAATTACTTTCCCAAAAGACCATTGGCTTTAGTTACTTTAGCAAAAGAGTATTGGTTGTAGTTACTTTACCAAAAGACTAATTGGTTATAGTTATTTTACCAACAAAGTAATTGATTATAGTTACTTTATCAACAAAGTAATTGTTATACTTACTTTACCAGAAAAGTGATTGGTTATAGTTACTTTATCAAAAAAGTAATTGATTATAGTTACTTTACCAAAAAAGTAATTGATTATAATTACTTTCCCAAAAGAGTAATTTTTAGTTACTTTCCCAAAAGAGTAATTGGTTATATTTACTTTACCAACAAAGGTATTGATTATAGTTACTTTACCAAGAAAGTCATTGTTATACTTAATTTACCAGAAAGTGCTTGGTTATAGTCACTTAACCAAAAAAGTAATTGATTATAGTTACTTTATCAAAAAAGTAATTGATTATCATTACTTTCCCAAAAGAGTAATTGATTATAGTTACTTTCCCAAAAGAATAATTGGTTATAGTTACTTTCCCAAAAGAGCAATTGATTATAGTTACTTTACCAACAAAGTAATTGTTATACTTTCTTCACCAGAAAAGAGATTGGTAACTATACCCAATCTCTTTTCTGGTGAAGTAAGTATAACAATTACTTCCCAAAAAAAAGTAATTGTTTATAGTTACTTTACCAAAAAAAGTAATTGATTACAGTTACTTCCCAAAAGAATAATTGGTTTATAGTTAATTTACGAAAAAAGTATTTGATTAGTTACTTCGGGACCGTTCGAGTTAGCGCTTGTTAATGAAGAGACCGAATGTGCTTCGATGGCTGTAGTCTCGTTGTCCACAAACAAATTATTGTAGGATTGCAAGATTGTCACTTCAATCATTGACTTGTTGTTCATTATTCCCTCGTAGTAGTAGTGAGTGTGTTTTTAAACAGTCAAAAACAACAAAAATAATATAATGATAATAGTACTTGTATGAAAATTTTACACCATAAAGGTGAAGATTGGCGATTTAGAAGCTACACTTGCGTTAGCCAGCGAGGCCGCTAAAAAATGTGTCATCATAAGAGATTATCAGGATGATACTCAACTATCTATTTTGATATCATAGCTATTGCGCAACCCGACTTTGACACACTGACTGCTGCTTTGTGCTGCAGGGAAGGTTTGCTTTCCTTCGCACTTGACCCGCCTCAACCTCAATTTAGGCGCAGATTTATTTTCTCAGCGGCGGCAAGCAAACGGTCTAACATTTGCTATTCGATTAGAGCCTATTTCATCGTGTCAAAAAAGCTGTTGCAGCAGCAAAAAGGGCGGGAATCACGCTCGGGCAGAATTCCAATAACCTCTCACTTAACTGCTCTCGCTTGGAATAATCCCTCACCCCGTGCCTCAGGTACACCACTTTTCACCGCCTTGCCCTCATTTTAGGAAAATAAATACGAATAAATAAATAAATGTGCAGCCTAATCCTTATCTTATAAAAATAAATACAAATAAATGTGCAGCCTCATCCTTACCTTATACAAAAAAATAAATGTGCAGCCTCATTATTTAAAACTAAATAAATAAAATGTGTAGCCTCATCCTCTATCCATCCATCCATTTTCTACCGCTTGTCCCTTACGGGGTCGCGGGGGGCGCTGGCACCTATCTCAGCTACAATCGGGCGGAAGGCGGGGTACACCCTGGACAAGTCGCCACCTCATCGCAGGGCCAACACAGATAGACAGACAACATTCACACTCACATTCACACACTAGGGCCAATTTAGTGTTGCCAATCAACCTATCCCCAGGTGCCTCATCCTCTAAAAAAATAAAATGTAAGTTTTAAATAAATAAATAAATCTCCAGCCTCGTTTTAATCCTTTGAAAAAATAGATAAATAAATGTGCAGCATTCTCCTCTAAAAGCCCCCACAAATAAACACTTAAAAACAAGTTAATAACAGTGCAGGCTCATCCGCTCCAATATATACAGTATATATATATATATGTATAAAAAATAAAAAATAATAAATGTATAAATAAATTAAATAATGTGCAGCCTTGTTCTCATAAAGGTAAATACAAATCAAAATAAAAAATAAATAAATAGTGCAGCCTTATTCTCATCTAATCAAAATGAAAAATTAAAAATGTGTCACTTCATCATCATCCTTCAAAGGAATACAAAAATAAAATAAACAAAATTAAGTACATAAATGTGCAGCCTCAATATTTTAAAATTAAATACATAAAAATGTGTGGCCTTATCCTCTAAAAAAATAAAATATATTTTTAAAATAAACCTCCAGCCTTATTTTCATCCTTTGAAAAAATATAAAATAGATAAATAAATGTGCAGCATTTTCCTCTAAAAGAGCAAAAAAAAAAAACACAAAAAAAGGTAAATAACAGTGCAGCCTCATCCGTTTCAAAAATATATATATTAAAGAGATACATTTGTCTTTTAAAAAATAAAAATGATAATAAATGTATAAATACAACTAATAATGTGCAGCCTTGTCCTCATAAAGATAAATAAATACAAATAAAAATAAAAATAAATAAATATTGCAACCGAATTCTCATCTAATCAAAATAAAAAATTAAAAAAATGCATTGCTTCATCGTCATCCTTCAAAGAAATACAAAATAAATACAATTAAGTAAATAAATGTGCAGCCTCAATATTTGAAAATTAAATAAATAAATAATGTATGGCCTTTTTCAAAATAAATCTCCAGCCTTATTTTCATCCTTTGAAAAAAATATAAAATAGATTAAAAAAAAATGCAGCATTTTCCTCTAAAAGAGCGAAACAAATAAACACATAAAAATAAGTAAATACCAGTGCAGCCTCATCCGCTCTAAAAATACATATATTAAATAGATAAATTTGTCCTTGAAAAAATAAAAATAATACTAAATGTATAAATAAAAAATAATGTGCAGCCCTGATCTCATAAAGATAAATAAATACAAATTAATATAAAAAAATAAATAAATATTGCAGCCTCATCCTCATCTAATCAAAATAAAAAATAAAAAAATGTGTCTCTTCATCATCATCCTTCAAAGAAATACAAAAGTAAAATAAATAAAATTACGTAAATAAATGTGCAGCCTCAATATTTGAAAATTAAATAAATAAATATATGTGTCGCCTTATCCACTAAAAAAATACATATTATATTTTAAATAAATCTCCAGTCTTATTTTCATCCATTGAAAAAGTATACAATTAAAATAAATAAATACATGTGCTGCCTCATCGTCTAAAAGAAAATATTAAAATAAGTCAATAACTGTGCAGCCTCATCTTTTTAAACATGTTTTCAAATATATATTTTAAGAAATAAATAAATGAATGTGTAGCCTCATACTATTACATTAAAAAATAAAAAATATAAATCCATGAATTAATTATTTGTGCAGCCTTATCTTAAAAAATAATAAAAAATATTTAAAATAAATAACAGAGAATGTGTAGTCTCATCCTCATCTTTTAAAGAAAACTGTATTCATTTCTTTATTTTTATTTTAAATATATATATATATATATATATATATATATATATATATTTTTTTTTTTTTTTTTTTAATAAAGAAATAAATGTGCAGCATTATCTTCATTCTTTAAAAAACAAAGAAACTAAAAAATAAATGAATGCATGAAAAAATGTGCAGCCTCAGCCTCATTTAAAAAAAATAGAATACAAAAAAAACATTTGAAATAAATAAATTAATTCATGTGCAGCCTCATTCTCAAAAAAAATAATATTGTTTTCAAATATTGCAGCCTCCTTTTCATCCTTTAAAAAAACAAATACAATTATTAAATGCATAAATGCATGTGCAGCTTCATCCTCCTGGTTAAAAAAATAGAATAAAAAAATAAAATTTTAAATTCATAAATGTTCAGACGAATCTTCTAAAACATATATTAAACAATACCTTTTTCTAATAAATAATTTTGCAACCTCATTCTCTTTCTTAAAAAAAGATAAGAAAATAAATACATGTAAAATAAATGCATCAATAAATACATGTGCAGCCTCATCCTTTAAAAAACAAAGAAAATAAATACACAAATACATAAATAAACAAATGTGCAGCTTAATCTTAAACCTTTAAAAGAATAGAATTTAAAAAGTTAAATTGAAAATAAATAAATCACTAAATATGCAGCCTCAGACTCATCCTTCAAAGAAATTACAAATAAATTAATAAATGTGCAGCCTCACTCTCATCATTTAATAATAGAATAAAAAATGCCCTTTAAATTAAATACAATAATAAATGTGCAGCTGTGTCCTTATCCTTTAAAAATTAAAATAAAAAATATAAAAATTTAAACCAATCAATCAATCAATATTTAGACTCATCCTTTATAAAAATAAGAATAAATAAATAAATTAATGTGCAGCCTCATCCTCATCCAGCGAGACGTCACATGTTACATCAGCGCTTCCTCCCTGCCTGGAGGCGGAGCTTAAGGGGGGGAGCAGAGGTGAGGCCGGGTGGCCCCGCAGGCCGTGTGACAAATAGACCAGCTCCTCCGCTCCACTGAGCACACCGCATCCTCCGAGGGCGCCGTGATAGCCAAGCGGCGGCGTAAAAGCGACCTGCCACATTAGGAGCCAGGTGGCCATTCGTCATCAAGCCCAATTAAAGGGCCGGTACTTGGGTGTGCTGCTCAATGAAGTCATCGCTCAGTCTGCGCTCTTAATGTGCCCGCAAATTGCAAACCATACCACCTCGGTACAACATAATAAGGGCCACACTAATAGTAGGGCTCATGGAGTTTTATTGCGGCTGGAAGTGCGTCCATTAGCAACAGTAGAGAGTTGATCAAAGTTTATTTCTTTGATTTGTCCACACTTATTGGTAGGGATGGGTACCGCTTACATGTGAACCAATTTCCGGTACTTGGGAATCGATCGATACCAGCACTTTTGTGTGAGTAAATAAATATATATATATATTTTTTGATAATAAAATCTAATTTTTTATTGGAACATTCAAAAAATGTGCTTGTTTTAATTATCGCATTTCTGACTCTCATTTGCAAGTATGATATGAAATTGCCATTTCACTTGCAAGTCCAAGGCGTTAGATAGCAGTAGTGGGTTTTGTTCCTTGTCGCGCCCTAAAAAGTGTTAATACTGTAAGTCAATAGTGTCAAAATCCTTTTCCTTGAGGGCCGTTTGTAACCGTGAGTAATAAATGAATGTAAATAAAGAGTTGCCTCATGATATTACACACATATGGATTTGATCTTTTTTTTTTACGTACTGTGTAAAAATGAATTTGTAAACTGGCATCTCAGTTCCCAGAATTTTATTTTAGCACTTATTACAGCACAAACGGTACCACTGTTGTTGTTTTTTGTTGTTGTTGTTTTTTTATTAATTCTGGAGACTGAGCAGACAGATTTTTATTGCAAAAATTGTTTTTGCAGTGTATTACTGCAACATGGAAAAATGGTATTCTGTTTTTTTTACTGTAAAATTGTGGTGACTTAGAATCCCAACTTTTTTTTTTTTTACTGTAAAATAAATTGTCATCTTTACAATTTACAATTTGTTTTGAAACCAAGTCAATCAGATATTTATTTTTATTCCAAAAATCTGTAGCATAATATTTTTTAAATTATTAGAAAGCATAACTAATTTCCAACCCAAATGTAACTAACATTACACTAACATGTGCAACATTATTACAGATATTTTTTATGTTAATACATTTTTAAATTAAAAAAAATGATGCATATCTTGTAATTTTCCCCTTTTAAAAATAGTCAAGGAACAAAAAGCCATTTTTTTATTGAAAAAACCCCATGAATCTACAAATATGTACTCATAAAAAAAATGTGATGTAAGATACTATTTTGTACATTATTAGAAAATATTGAATTAAAATATACATGTTCTTTCTGTCAAAATGGAAATGGGAGTACTTTATCGACTCATATTATTTGAGGGCCACATAAAATGATCAGAGTTGGCGACTTGTACAGGGTGTACCCCGCCTTCCGCCTGATTGTAGCTAAGATAGGCACCAGTGCCACCTGCGACCCCAAAGGGAATAAGCGGTAGAAAATGGATGGATAAATGGATAAAATTATCATTTGGGTCAGAATTGGTGCCCAGTCCTTAAATTTGACACCAGTATTGTAAGTATTGTACTTTTTATGCAGCAGCTGTGTGATTGTAACATGCATTTTAGTTGTGGTTTTCATTAACACATTTGGAGGTGTCGAAATGGCCATGTAAAATCGCTCATGCTAATCAGTAGCAAGTCAACAAGAAATGCAATGTATATTAGCATCAAGCTAATGCATTTTTGTAAAAGTGGAGCGTTACTTTATTTACGTTGGCGCTTTTGAGTCAATTTCTTTGTCGGCATAGAAAATTGCAACATAACCAAGAGGTAGTTTGGCTGAGTCCGCTCTCAGTGCTGCTGGAGTGATTGCCAAGTGCCAAAATGCAAAGAGCTGGCTGTGTCAGCCAGCGGGCATGACGTCACGCCTAATTAAGGTACCGAAACAAGGCACGGTTGGACTTCAGGTGAATCAATGCCCGGTAAGACCGGCTAGTGCTAAAAAAAAGTACTGGAATTGGTAACCATCCCTACTTATTATATACATTTAAGAAATAGGAACACAGGAAATAATGGATGTGGACTTCATCCATTGCAGGGTCAACATTTTTTTTGTATTAATTGTTTTTTAAGGATGAGGCTGCACATTTATTTATTTTAAATGCTACTTTTTTGTTTGTTTTAAAGGAGGACGATGAGATTGTACATGTATTTGTTTTAAATTATACTTTTTTAGTCTATTTTCTAAAGGATGAGTATGAGGCTGCACATTTATTTATTTTAAATGTCATTTTTTATTGTATTTTTTAAAGGATAAGAATGATATTGCGCATTTA
Organism: Nerophis ophidion; assembly: GCF_033978795.1. Classification (NCBI taxonomy): domain Eukaryota; kingdom Metazoa; phylum Chordata; class Actinopteri; order Syngnathiformes; family Syngnathidae; genus Nerophis; species Nerophis ophidion. The sequence continues at coordinate 26,676,754 of NC_084628.1, read as the reverse complement.
CTCATTTATTTATTTTAAATGTTATGTTTTATTCTATATTTTAAAAAATGAAGATGAGATTGGACATTTATTTATTTTAAATGTTATTTTGTTTATTCTATTTTTTAAAGGATGAGACTCCGCATTTATTCATTTTTTATACAAACATTTAAGCTTATTGCCACTGCCAGGGTATTTAAGTTATCCTGTGTGTTATGGAAAATAAATATAATCTACATACAAATCTCTGAGCCACAATCATAACATCTGAACAGGCAATTTCTGAGGTAACAACAGAAACATTTTTTTTTATCAGGGATCTTATGTTTAAAAAACCTATATTATAGGTAGTGGGCTGTTTTAGGGAATTTTTGATCAAATTATCCGTAATAGCAATATTAATAATGTTGTGTTTATTCTGCGTAGTGCACTTAAAATAATTATGACCATATCTAGGAATTGATATGATGGGAATTTTCCGATTGTTTGCTTGGTGCTTTGATAAACTGAACGCATCATATACATGGTACTATATTGTGATGTTATGAGCCAGGGGAAAAAAGAACTACCCTACCCAGCATGCAACAGGAGTGACGAGCATGCGCGGTAGCCCGGTATAGGTTGTGTCGCCATGACGGCATCTTGTATGTTGTGATATGCACGCTCTGAAAGCAAACGTTAAGAACTCAGCCAACACGCCTCGTCTGCATTATTCATAAATAGACAGACAACACATATACTCCGCTGCTTCACAGGCCGCTGGATGTAGCCGGCAAAGTATTCCCATGCTAGCTAGCCGGTCTAGCAAGCACGCGTCATTCAGTCCAAAACGGCCCGATCTATCCACATTCAGGTAAGTGATCCTGGAGTGACCACACTGTCAGCCAGCCATGAAATTTGCAGAATTGTCCGGTATTTTTGCCAAATGTTCCATCTTTACCAAGAGCCCCTCGAAGCCGAAGCTTATCCGGGCGACACCATCTTGTTAAGAAAAGGCGTTAACAAAATAAAAGTATGTAAATAACATACGCAAAAGTGTGATACAATAATTGTCGGCGTTATTAGATTGATGAGTTAACTCGTAATTAACGCACTAATTTCCCCACCCCTAATATATATATATATATATATATATATATATATATATATATATATATATATATATATATATATATATATATATAAACATAATTTTTCTAACACCTTGATACCTATTACAGATTGATACCTAAGACTAAGAAGTGTGATAGCATTTTTCAGGATCATAAAAGGTAAAGTAACATTTTCCCACGAGTGTTAAAAAAAGAATTTGAAAAGGAAACAATAAGCAAAATACGTGTGTTCGGGAAGCGAGGCTCGTCACATGCTCTCTGATGGTTCTGTGGTCGCGCCTCGAAAAACGTGAAAAAAAAAACTAATAAAAAGCATTTCAGACTTCAGAGCGGGATTTTCCGCCTCATTTTGATGGTGTAAAGAAAAAAAAAGATAGTAAAAAGATAGCAAGCAGACGCCAGCATTTAAATAACACAATGTTCCCCTCAGCTCATCTTCATGCTCGGTTGCTCTTATCAGCTTTTATTTGCGCCCCGCAGCCAAAGACGCCAGCGTTGAGGTCGCAGGCAGACGGAGGAAGGCAGGAAGAGTTGTCTCAAAGTTGCAAATAGCGCCACAGGAAGGTGAATGACGAAGAATAAATACCGTAAATTCCCTAACGATAAGCCGCTACTTTTTTTCCTGCGCTTTGAACCCTGCGGCTTATAAATGGTACGGCTGATTCATGGACTTTTCTTCACCGACGGCCATAATGCAAAAGGTTTCATTAAACACAAGCAAAAACACTGAAAAGCTGTGTTGTTGTTTGTTACTAGGTGACTTCCTGATTTTTGAAGCTTTGAATCGGAATTAGAAGTGTCGTTTTGTAATTTGCACCATCCGTAGCGTTCCTACACATATGGATTTTTCATTCATCGCTCAAGCAACGTTTAAGTTTTACAATATAACTGAAACAATTCTCACTTACTAAATTGTCCCATGTGTGATGTCTGTATGAGTGTTTTCATGCATATTTGTACGTGCTATTGTAATGTCATGAAGCTAGCATTGTTAGCATTAGGTTATATGTTAACAGATTTACGGGTGTCTGTGTTAGCATTATTACCTACAACAATATTATTTTTGTATTGCTTCACTTTCACAAATTTGTAGAGTTATTGAGTCTGTTTAGCTGATTGGGGAGCTAGCTTGCGCAGCTACAGGGTCCATGACAATGACTTGTGCTTTGTTTGATCAACCAGTTTACCGTTTTATCAGTCGTGTTACGGACACCGTTTGGGAACAAATAAGGTATGTAAATATACATTTACAAAATATTTCTGTGTGTATAACTCATTTCACGACGTTACTGTAACCTATGCTGCAGGACTGCTTGTATTGCACATGATATCACACAAACGTAAACACACTGCGGGACTGCTTGTATCGCACATTATATCACAAGTAAACACGCTGCAAGATTGCTTGTATCACACATGCTATCACATACAAGTAAACACGCAGCAGGACTACTTGAGTCGCACACGATATCACACAAGTAAACATGCTGCAAGACTGCTTGTATCGCACATGACATCACACACAAGTAAACACGCTGCAGGACAACTTGTATGGCACATGATAACACACACAAGTAAACGCACAGCACAACTGCTTGCATCGCACATGATATCACACAAGTAACGACACTGCAGGACCGCTTGTATCACACATCATATCACACTCAAGTAAACACGCGGCACGACAGCTTGCATCGCACATGATATCACAAAAAAGTAAACACACAACTTGTATCACACATGATATCAGACACAAGTTAATACGCTGCAGGACTGCTTGTATTGCACAAGACATCACACACATAAACACGCTGCAGGACCGATTGTATCCAACATGATATCACAAACAAGTAAACACGCCGCACGACTGCTTGTATCGCACATTATATCACACACAGGTAAACACGCAACTTGTATCACACATATCAGACACAAGTTAATACGCCGCAGGACTGCTTGTATCGCACATAATATCACACACAGGTAAACGCACACCAGGGCTGCTTGTTTTGCACATGAAATCAAACAAAAGTAAACACACAACTTGTATCACACATGATATCAGACACAAGTTAATACGCAGCAGTGGGACTGCTTCTATCGCACATGATATCACACAAGTAAACACTCAGCAGGACTGCTTGTATCGCACATGATATCACACAAAAGTAAACACACAACTTGTATCACACCTGATATCAGACACTAGTCAAAACGCCGCAGGACTGCTCGGATCGCACATGATATCACACAAGTAAACACTCCGCAGGACTGCTTGTATCGCACATGATATCGCACCCAAGTAAACGCACAGCACGACTGATTGTATCGCACATGATATCACACGGTAGTAAACAAGGCTGCAGGACTGCAAACTTTTCCACTCCAATATTAACACTAAATGATTTTAATCCTAATCAATAATAATATCTAGCTTGCTTACAGTTTAACAGGACAAACCGTGTTAAATGAAATGAAATCACAAAGACTATTATCAAGGTTACAAAATAATTATTCATCAATTATACTGCAAGGATAGTCGTTAAAAATAAAGTTCCATAGCATTACACATGAACTAGATTAATCAGAAAACAATACTTTTAAAATGTTTAACAAAACTGTCAATATAATAAAGTGGATATGAAAATTCAGCTTCACCACTTGAGTCATAATTTTTGCGCTAAAAATATTTTTCTATGACTTTAGCTGCAGACTTCTTCTAGTTTGTTTGATATTGTCATTACTGCCACATGTGGTGGAAAGGTGTATTACAACCGAGTACCACTATGGGCCATACGCATATTTGTTAGGGGCCATACAAAAAGCAATGGGTTAAACAAAAAAACTCTGCATTATAGTAAATCCTAAATCCTTAATTCATGTACATTCTGGGTGTCTTATTTTGAAAAAGAACAAAAACAACTGTCCATCCATCATCTTCCGCTTATCCGAGGTCGGGTCGCGGGGGCAACAGCCTAAGCAGGGAAACCCAGACTTCCCTCTCTCCAGCCACTTCGTCTAGCTCTTCCCGGGGGATCCCAAGGCGTTCCCAGGCCAGCCGGGAGACATAGTCTTCCCAACGTGTCCTGGGTCTTCCCCGTGGCCTCCTACCGGTTGGACGTGCCCTAAACACCTCCCTGGGGAGGCGTTCGGGTGGCATCCTGACCAGATGCCCGAACCACCTCATCTGGCTCCTCTCGATGTGAAGGAGCAGCGGCTTTACTTTGAGTCCCTCCCGGATGACAGAGCTTCTCACCCTATCTCTAAGGGAGAGCCCCGCCACACGGCGGAGGAAACTCATTTCGGCCGCTTGTACCCGTGATCTTATCCTTTCGGTCATGACCCAAAGCTCATGACCATAGGTGAGGATGGGAACGTAGATCGACCGGTAAATAGAGAGCTTTGCCTTCCGGCTCAGCTCCTTCTTCACCACAACGGATCGGTACAACGTCCGCATTACTGAAGACGCCGCACCGATCCGCCTGTCGATCTCACGATCCACTCGTCCCTCACTCATGAACAACACTCCTAGGTACTTGAACTCCTCCACTTGGGGCAGGGTCTCCTCCCCAACCCGGAGATGGCATTCCACCCTTTTCCGGGAGAGAACCATGGACTCGGACTTGGAGGTGCTGATTCTCATTTCGGTCGCTTCACACTCGGCTGCGAACCGATCCAGTGAGAGCTGAAGATCCCGGTCAGATGAAGCCATCAGGACCACATCATCTGCAAAAAGCAGAGACCTAATCCTGCGGTCACCAAACCGGAACCCCTCAACGCCTTGACTGCGCCTAGAAATTCTGTCCATAAAAGTTATGAACAGAATCGGTGACAAAGGACAGCCTTGGCGGAGTCCAACCCTCGCTGGAAATGTGTTCGACTTACTGCCGGCAATGCGGACCAAGCTCTGGCACTGATCGTACAGGGAACGGACCGCCACAATAAGACAGTCCGATACCCCATACTCTCTGAGCACTCCCCACAGGACTTCCAAGGGACACGGTCGAATGCCTTCTCCAAGTCCACAAAGCACATGTAAACTGGTTGGGCAAACTCCCATGCACCCTCAAGAACCCTGCCGAGAGCACAGAGCTGGTCCACAGCTCCACGACCAGGACGAAAACCACACCGTTCCTCCTGAATCAGAGGTTCGACTATCCGACGTAGCCTCCTCTCCAGTACACCTGAATAAACCTTACCGGGAAGGCTGAGGAGTGTGATCCCACGATAGTTGGAACACACCCTCCGGTCCCCCTTCTTAACAACTGGAAAATTCAAATTGAATTTCAAGTTTGTCTTCTGTTACACGGCAAGTAACACTTTTACCATGCAGTAGGGTTGTACGATAAACCGGTTCTAGTATAGCGCCGCGATGCTAATTAATCATATTCGCCTCTAAAAATTACCGGTCCCCCACGCTCCCGTCGTCCTCACGTCATGACATTGCTGGTTTTACGAGCAGAGGCGAATGTTCGGTAGCGCATACACACGGAGTACTTACAAGCAGACACAGTGTGTAGACAGAAAAGGGAGAATGGACGCATTTTGGTCTAAAACTAACGATAAAGATGAAGTTATAACACTCCAACACCCTCAGGAAGAGGTGCTGTAAGACATGGCTAGCTATGTTATGTCATATTGTTATGAAGGTGTCTGTTACTACATCATGTATATACAGTACTTGCAGTGTGTATACGATGTGTATATTGTACATATTACACATTGTTATGAAGGTGTCAGTTACTACATTACAGTATATATATAATTGCAGTGTGAATATTGTACATATTGTAATAAAGGTGTCTGTTACTACATTATATATCCTTGCAGTGTGTATATTGTACATATTACATATTGTTATGAAGGTGTCTGTTACTACATTACATATACACTTGCAGTGTGTGTACTGTACATATTACATATTGTTATGAAGGTGCCTGTTACTACATTATATATATATATATATATATATATATATATATATATATATATATATATATATATATATATATATATATACTTGCAGTGTGTATATTGTACATATTACATATTGTTATGAAGGTGTCTGTTACTGCATTACATATATATATATACTTGCAGTGTGTATATTGTACATATTACATATTGTTATGAAGGTGTCTGTTACTACATTACATATACACTTGCAGTGTGTGTACTGTACATATTACATATTGTTATGAAGGTGCCTGTTACTACATTATATATATATATATATATATATATATATATATATATATATATATATACTTGCAGTGTGTATATTGTACATATTACATATTGTTATGAAGGTGTCTGTTACTGCATTACATATATATATATACTTGCAGTGTGTATATTGTACATATTACATATTGTTATGAAGGTGTCTGTAACTCATTATATATATACTTACAGTGTGTATATTGTATATATTTATATGAAGGTGTCTGTTACTACCTTATATACTTGCAGTGTGTATATTTTACATATTGTTGTGAAGGTGTCTGTTACTACATTTTATTTATATATATATATATATATATATGTGTATATATATATATATATATATACATATATATATATATATAGATATATACATACAGTTTATATATACTTGCAGTGTGAATATTGTATGTATTGTTATGAAGGTGTCTGTTACTACATTATATAAATATTTGCAGTGTGTATATTGTACATATTACATATTGTTATGAAAGTGTCAGTTACTACATTATACATATACTTGCAGTGTGAATATTGTACACATTACATATTGTTATGACGGTGTTAGTTATTACATTATATATATACTTGCAGTGTGTATATTGTACACATTACATGTTGTTATGAAGGTGTATGTTACTACATTATATATATACTTACAGTGTGTATATTGTATATATTTATATGAAGGTTTCTGTTACTACATTATATATATACTTGCAGTGTGTATATTTTACATATTACATATTGTTGTGAAGGTGTCTGTTACTACATTATATATATATATATATATATATATATATATATATATATATATATATATATATATATATATATATAATTATAATATCTATATATACAGTATATATTTACTTGCAGTGTGAATATTGTACATATTGTTATGAAGGTGTAGTGTGTATATTGTACATATTACATATTGTTATGAAGGTGTCTGTTACTGCATTATATATATACTTGCAGTGTGAATATTGTACACATTACATATTGTTATGAAGGTGTCTGTTACTACATTACATATATATATATATATATATATATATATATATATATATATATATATATATATACTTACAGTGTGTATGTTGTACGTATTACATATTGTTATGAAGGTGTCTGTTACTATTTCAGAGCGTTTTTTATCATCTTTAAAATCCCCCTCCAAAAAATAAAAAGATGTGGGTTCTTGTCTCTCATAACGATTGTGAGTGAAAAAAAGTGCAGTGGCCCTTTAAGAGCCGTGTCACTTCGTAGAGAATGGCCCTTGATGCCTCATTACGGGTTGGTGCTGTCAAAAGTCATCTCTACTTTATCCTTTGAGACGCACCTCAAAAGCCTCATTTTCTACGGTGCTCTGCTCTGGGTTTTATGTGATACCGATCATCCATCAGCGATATCAGCTGATACCATCACAAGTGGAACCTGCAGTCGGATTTTTTAGCTCAGTCTAAGATGAAAAAAAAATGTTTCCTTTATTCGGAAGCGACATAAATATGTATTCATATGTGGCAGCACGCTGGTGCAGGTCTTGGTGCTGCAGGCCGGCTCTTGCCAAGCATGCTGGGGAAAAAAAAAGAAAAAAGACACTCTCGCCTCCGAGACAAAATGTCGTCTTTAGGGAGTCACTGGCAGCTTTTCAAGTTCATGCAGCCAACAGTTTGTCCACAAACACTTTTTGTAGATGCACTTGGCTTCAACTGGATATTAAAGACCTTCCAAAGTCTTCCAACTGATGACAAAATGTTCCTTTCAACTCACTAAAACGTGTTTAACTTTGTGTCTGATTAGTTTCCTGCTCCATGTCAACATTATTCAAGTGCAAAAACAAATAGTTGTTGAACAATTTAAAAAAAACGCTACTTTGGATCCAGGCCACTTTTTTTGTACATACAACTTTTTCTCATAATATTAAAACTTCATTTGTATTCAATTTTGACTCATTCTCATAATATTTTTACTTTATTCTCGTAAAAGTAAGACCTGATTTTATGATAATAAAACTTTATAAAAACCCCCCAAAAATTATTAAAAAAATACTTTTTCCTCATTTTTTTCAAAGTTTATGGTTACAAATTTAAGAATTAATCTCATAATCAAGTGACCCCCCTCCCCCGCGACGCCAAAAAGGAAAAGCGGTAGCAATGGATGGATGGAATATTAAAACTTTATTCAAACGAAAATAAGACTCTCATATTGAAACTTAATTCTTAAAAAATTTGGACTTCTTCTCATAATATTTGTACTTTATTCTCGTAAAATTAAGACTTGATCTTAAGATACTGTTGCGATCCGCTGCTCGTATCAACAATATTTATTTTTCCATTTTGTATATTTCTCCGACTCCTTATTTCCTGTTTGCTTTGTCACCATGGTCACTCATCAGTCCACCTGCTAGTCTCGCCCCGCACACCTGCTACTAATTATCACCCACCTATTTAAGCCAGTCTTCTCTGTTCATTCGGTCTGGGTTCATAGTTTGCTTTCACGCCACTGTACGTCTGGATTTTGATCATTTGCTTTCTCGCTAGTATTTCTATTCTCGCTAGCTTCTCACGCTAAGCCACTTGTTTTGTCCAGTTTACATACTGATGATTTGTTTTCTCTTTTGTGCCAACGTGCTATTTAAGTTTGTCTATTTTTACTTCCTAGTTTTCATACTAGCGTTTTTGGTTTGCCTTTTTATTAGCTCCAGTATTTCTGTTCGGAGCTCCCTTTTTGTTAAATAAATATTTTAAGATCCTACCTTTGTTGTGTTCACGTCAACACATCCTCGAGGGAATCAAACCCGGCATCACAATGCCCACCAGTCCTTACAGATACAACAACAATGCTTTTCCCTCATAATATTAAAAAAAAAAAAAAATGTAATTTAAACTTTTTCCTATTTTTTTTTACTTTATTCTTACAAATTAAAAATGTATCTCAAAATATTCAACCTATATTTATATGAAAACAAGACTCTTATAATATTAAAACTTAATTATTTTAAAATTATGACTCATTCTCATAATATTTGTACTTTATTCTCATAAAATTAAGACTTTACCTTATGATATTACAAAATACAAGACTCTCTTCAATATTAAAAAAGTAGATAAGACTATTTTAGACATTTTCCTCATATATATGTATATATTTTTTTACTTTTATTACAAATTTAAGAATGAATCTCATACAATTAAACCTATATTTATATGAAAATAAGACTCTTATATTAAAACTTAATTCTCATCAAATGTTGACTTAGTCTCATAATATTTTATCTTATCCATCCATCCATCTTCTCCCGTTTATCCAAGGTCGGGTCGCGGGGGAAGCGGCCTAAGCAGAGAAACCCAGACTTCCATCTCCCCAGCCACTTCGTCCAGCTCCTCCCGGGGGATCCCGAGGCGTTCCCAGGCCAGCCGGGAGACATAGTCTTCCCAACGTGTCCTGGGTATTCCCCGTAGCCTCCTACCTGTCAGACGTGCCCTAAACACCTCCGTAGGGAGGCGTCCTGACCAGATGCCCGAACCACCTCATCTGGCTCCTCTCGATGTGAAGGAGCAGCAGCTTTACTTTGAGCTCCTCCCGGATGGCAGAGCTTCTCACCCTATCTCTTAGGGAGAGCCCCGCCACCCGGCGGAGGAAACTCATTTCAGTCCCCTGTTCCCAAGATCTTGTCTTTTCAGTCATAACCCAAAGCTCATGACCATAGGTGAGGATGAGAACGTAGATCGACCCGTAAATTGAGAGCTTTTCCTTCCGACTCAGTTACTTCTTCACCACAACAGATCGATACAACGTCTGCATTACTGAAGACGCCGCACCGATCCGCCCGTTAATCTCACGATCCACTCTTCCATCACTCGTGAACAAGACTCAGAGGTACTTGAACTCCTCCACTTGGGGGAAAAATTTCCTCCCCAACCCGGAAATGGTACTCCACCTTTTTTCCGGCGTGAACCATGAACTTGGACTTGGAGCTGCTGATTCTTATCCCAGTCGCTTCACACTCGGCTGTGAACCGATCCAGTGAGAGCTGAAAATCCTGGCCAGAAGAAGCCATCAGGACCATATCATCTGCAAAAAGCAGAGACCTAATACTGCAGTCACCAAACCAGATCCCCTCAACGCCCCGACTGCGCCTAGAAATTCTGTCCATAAAAGTTATGAACAGAATCGGTGACAAAGGTCAGCCTTGGCGGAGTCCAACCCTCACTGGAAACATGTCCGACTTACTGCCAGCAATGCGGACCAAGCTCTGACACTGATCGTACAGGGAGCGTACCGCCAGTCAGGCGGTCTGATACCCCATACTCTTGGAGCACTACCCACAGGATTTCCTGGGTGATACGGTCGAATGCCTTCTCCAAGTCCACAAAGCACATGTAGACTGGTTGGGTAAACTCCCATGCACCCCCAAGGACCCTGCCAAGAGTATTCCACGACCAGGACAAAAACCACACTGTTCCTCCTGAATCCGAGGTTCAACTATCCGGTGTAGACTCCGCTCCAGTACACCTGAACAAACCTTACCGGGAAGGCTGAGGAGTGTGATCCCACGATAGTTGGAACACACCCTCCGGTTCCCCTTCTTAAAGAGAGGAACCACCACCCCGTTCTGCCAATCCAGAGAAACCGCCCCAAAAGTCCACGTGATTTGCAGAGTCTTGTCAACCAAGACAGCCCCACAGCATTCAGAGCCTTAAGGCTTAATTTTAAATATTTACTTATTTTCGTAAAAATTAACACTTGGTTTTATGATAATATTAAAACATTATATAACAATAACGTTTGCACTTTTTCCTCATAATATTAAAATATAAAATAACTTTATTCTTTTGTATTTAAGAATAATCTCATAATATTAAAACTTTATGAAAATAAGACTTTTTTCGTCAATATTAAAACATTTTTTGGACTTTTTCCTCATATGTTAATCTTATAATATCATTAATTTATTGTCATGTCTTGGTGATCATGTTTAGTTTGGCTAAGTTCAGTTTGTTTTTTGCACTCTGTCAGTTCCTGTTTTTTCACTCCCTGCTTTGTTTCCATGACAACCCATTAGTTTTCATCTGTCCTCGTGTCACGCACCTGATTCATTTGGACTCGCGCACCTGTTGTTAATCACGTCACCTCTATTTAAGCCTCTAGTTGCCAGGCGACATCACCCTCTATACACCCTTGTTATTCATGCTGATGATCCATGCTGCTCTTTTTCATGCTCTTTTCTCGTTCCAAGTAAGTTTCCTTTATTCATGCCATAGTTTTGCCTTTGTGGTAGTTTTGTTTTTGTTTAGCCAAGTTTTGAACCTCTGCTGAGAGCGCCTTTTGTTTGTTCCTTTTTTTCAAGTTAAGATTAAAATCATGTTTTTACCTTCACGCCATGTCCGATCCAGTCGCTTTGCACCACGGGAAAACAAATCACACCAAAGTCCACATCTTGACATTTATATGGAAAAGAAGATTTTTGAGAACCTTCTTGAAATTTGAGTGGAGCCCAACATTTTTATTAAATATATTTACATTGTAATGGCTTTGAAAAAAATATATATGTATAAAAGTGGAAAAAGTCTGGACACCCGAGTTCAATCCACTTGAACAATTCCTTCATGTAATGCCCACAGAGGCAGGGATATAGGCACAAGAGTCATTCAAGAACACGGCTATGAAGAGCACGCCGTGCATTGGGCCTCCTTCCCGTATCGCACCGATCCGCGGATATATTGAAGGTGGTCAGATTACGTTCTCTCATCTGGAGCGCTCAGATCGCATGGAAGTCTTGCGGTTTAGTCTCGCCAACTGGCTGACATAAGTACTGTTGGGGCCAAATAACGCTTGATTCACTTGGCTGTCGGCTCAAGGTGACTCTGGCGTCTTTGGAAAAAATGGCAGCCAATGAATTAGGCGGACATGCTTCGCCCTCGTACGAACGCAAACATCGCACGCCTTCAGATTTCAAGGGGAATGTTGCCTATCATTCACAATCCTCATGCAAGACAAGAACACAACGTTGTTTTTTTGTAAGAGGTGGCTAACAACGCAGCTCAAAGGAAGTGAAGTGAATTATATTTATATAGCGCTTTTCTCTAGTGACTCAAAGCGCTTTTACATAGTGAAACTCAATACCTAAGTTACATTTAAATCAGTGTGGGTGGCACTGGAAGCAGGTGGGTAAAGTGTCTTGCCCAAGGACACAACAGCAGTGACTAGGATGGCAGAAGCGGGGATCGAACCTGGAACCTTCAAGTTGCTGTCACGGTCACTCTACCAACCGAGCTATACGGCCCCGAAAAGGAGACTATTTCTGCCTTTAAAGCCCTTAAAAAAACATCCAAATAGCGCCAACAATACTCCATTTACAGGTCACGGCCTGTATAAAAAGTATTATTAGGATAATTTTTATTATAAGCGCTGACGCTGAGGAACTACTTTTAGCGGCGCCGTGACCACAGAGAGCTAACGAGCTTATGCTGCTATATTGCCATATTGAGCAGCTGCATCGCCTTTGAGTTGGTGACAGTTAATTCTAGATTATAAATCATGCCTCTCACCTTGATAGTAGAAGGTTGTGGACATAAACCCACAAGTTGATCCACTTTGACATCAGACATGGCGAGAACGACACCAATAAAATGCTAATTTGCTTGTTTGCTTTTTTTTTTTTAACCCACATTAGGATTGTGACAAATTTTTCATGTAAAGGGGGAGCTATAAACATTCCATCAGTCTTTATCCTAGTGAGAGCAGACAATGACCAGTTAGTGATTGTTGTATTATGTTGATAGTTTGCATATCTTTTTTAGCACTTAGCAATACTGCTAGATGATGCTTAGTGTTTGACTAAAGCTGCATCTGTTTAGCACACAGCTTCTATAACTTGTGGATCATCCTCCTTATATTCAGGCTCAAAAATATTAGTTTCTGGATCATAATTTGTCCCAAAGTAAATAATATATGTCATTATGAATATTAATACATTACATATGTACATAAAGTGTGTATACAGAACCTTCATGGCGGTTTTGGATGTTTTTAAAGCGTTTTATCGGCAGAATAGAGCGACATTTAGCTGACTTTTGCTCTCATTTTCTATGATTTAGAATGCATAAAAAAAGAAAAACATGTGTTCTTGTCTTACATAAGGAGCGTGAATGATAGACAACTTTCCAAATAAAAAGTGCAGTTCCTCTTTAAGAGCTGGGAAAAGGTTTAATCTGCTAGAAAAAAATGTCCTCCAATGTTTTCAAGGGCGGTTGAGTGCCACACAAATGCACTGAAAATTTGAAATTAATATTTAACATGCTTCAATATAATAGAAAGCGGCCCTGCCAGATTTTTTGGGGGAGAGATAGCAAAAAGCTCACCAAGAAGAGCAGATGTATACATAAATAATTGTATTTATAAATAATGTTCTTTTACAGGGAACATTTGCCACGAAACGAAACAATTTATTGTTGTCATTTTAGCGCTTTAAAGAGGTCATATGACTTTGTTCTATATGTAAAAGACTTCCTTGTGGTCTACACAACATGGCATGGTGGTTCTTTGATCATTTTAGCACATTTTCTCTTGTTGTCATATTAGCAATTCATCACATTTTATTGTTGTCATATCACTATAGCGCTAAATTTTCTTTTTGTTGTCGTTGCCATTTTAGCACTGTAGCTTATTTATGTTGCTGTCATTATAACACTCTGGCACAGTTTTGTTTGTTTGTTTTGTTGTCATTTTAGGACATTTTGTGTTTCAATTTTAGCACTTAAGCACATTTTTGTTGTTGTCATAACACTATAGCCCTAAATTTAGCACATCTGTTGTTATTTTAGCACTTTAACACATTGTTGTTGTCATTAAAATACTTCAGCACATTCGTTGTTGTTGTGGTTAGTTTAACGCTTTAGAGTTTTAGCATGTGTTGTAATTTTAGATCTTTAGCACATGTTGTAATTTTAACACTTCAGCACGTTAGTTGTTGTCAAAGCACTGCAGCCCTAAATTTAGTACATTCGTTTCTTTTACTTTTGCACATTAGCACATTATTGTTGCCATTATAGCACTGTAGCCCTAAATTTAGCACATTTGTTGTCATTTCAGCACTTCAACAAATTATGTTGTTGTCATTTTAACACTGTAGCACATTGTTGTTGTCATTTTGGCACTTTACCGCTAAATTTAGCACATTTTAGTTATAATTTTATCATTTTAGCAAATGCATTGCTATTTTAGCACTCTTAACACTTTAAAGGGATCATATTGCAATTTTTTGTTCTACATTTAAAGACTTCCTTTTTTTTGTTGTCATTGTTGCCATTGTAGCGCTTTAATGTTGTCATTATAGCACTCTCGCACAGTTTTGTTGTTGTAATCTTTGCACTTTAGTATATTTATGTTGCTGTCATTATTGCCCTGTAGCTCAAAATTTAGCACATTTGTTGTTGTTGCGGTCAGTTAACACTTAAAACCTTTAGCACAAGTTGTCATTTTCGCACTATGGCACATTTTGGTTGTCATAGCACTATAGCCCAAAGTTTTGCACATTTGTTTTTTTCACTTTAACACATTTGTGTTGTCATAGCAATATAGGCCAAAAGTTAACACATTGGTTGTTGTCATTTTAGCACTTCAGTGCATTTTGGTTGTCATTACAGCTTTTTGGACCTTTAGCACATGTTGTCATTTTAGCACTTGAACACATTTTGTTGTCAATATAGCACTAGAGCCCTAAATTTCGCACATTTGTTGTTGTTGTTGTGGTCAGGGGGCGGGGGTGGGTTGAGGGGAAATTGTGACTATATTTTCTCGGGATCCCCCCGGAGGAGCTGGACGAAGTGGCTAAGGAGAGGGAAGTCTGGGATTCTCTGCTTAGGCTGCTGCCCCCGCCACTACACCTCAGATAAGCTGAAGAAAATGGATGAATGGATATTATATTCTCATGAAATCAAAAGTGGTCATTATAGCACTCTCGCACAGTTTTGTTGTTTTAATTTTTGCACTTTAGTATATTTATGTTGCTGTCATTATAGCCCTATAGCTCTAAATTTAGAACATTTGTTGTTGTTGCAGTCAGTTAACATTAAAGACCTTTAGCACAAGTTGTCATTTTCGCGCTTTAGATAATTTTGGTTGTCATAGCACTATAGCCCAAAGTTTTGCACATTTGTGTTGTCATAACAATATAGGCCAAAAGTTAACATATTGGTTGTTGTCATTTTAGCACTTTAGCGCATTTTTGTTGACATTACAGCACTTTAGACCTTTAGCACAGGTTGTCATTTTAGCAGTTGAACACATTTTGTTGTCATTATAGCACTTTAGCCCTAAATTTAACACATTTGTTGTTGTCGTGTTCAGAGGGAGGGTTGGGAAGGATTTGTGACTATATTTTCTGGACAAAGTGGCTGAGGAGAGGGTAGTGAATTATATTTATATACTGCTTTTCTCTAGTGACTCAAAGCGCTTTACATAGTGAAACCTAATATCTAAGTTACATTTAAACCAGTGTAGGTGGCACTGGGGGCAGGTGGGTAAAGTGTCTTGCCCAAGGACACAACGGCAGTGACTAGGATGGCGGAAGTGGGGATCGAACCTAGAACCCTCAAGTTGCTGGCAAGGCCACTCTACCAACCGAGCAATACGGCCCCAAAAAAGAGACTATTGATGACATTAAAGCCTTTAAAAAAACATCCAAATAGCGCCAACAATACTCCATTTACAGGTCACGATCTAAATAAAAAGTATTATTAGCAATATTCTTATTATAAGTGCTAACGCTGAGGAACTACTTTTAGCGGCGCCGTGACCAAAGAGAGCTAAAGAGCTTATGCTGCTATATTGCCATATTGAGCTGCTGCATCGCCTTTGAGTTGGTGAAAGTTAATTCTAGATTATAAACCATGCCTCTCACCTTTATAGTAGAAGGTTGTGGACATAAACCCAAAAGTTGGTCCACTTTGACATCAGACATGGCGAGAACGACACCAATAAAATGCTAATTTGATTGTTAGAATTGTGATGAACTTTTCATGTAAAGGGGGAGCTATAAACATTCCATCAGTCTTTATCTTAGTGAGAGCAGACAATGACCAGTTAGTGATTGTTGTATTATGTTGATAGTTTGCATATCTTTTTTAGCACTTAGCAATACTGCTAGATGATGCTTAGTGTTTGACTAAAGCTGCATCTGTTTAGCACACAGCTTCTAAAACTTGTGGATCATCCTCCTTATATTCAGGCTCAAAAATATTAGTTTCTGGATCATAATTTGTCCCAAAGTAAATAATATATGTCATTATGAATATTAATACATTACATATGTACATAAAGTGTGTATATAGAACCTTGATGGCAGTTTTGGATGTTTTTAGAGTGTTTTATCGGCAGAATAAAGCGACATTTAGCTGATATTTGCTCAAATTTTTTAAGATTTAGAATGCATAAAAAAAGAAAAACATGTGTTCTTGTCTTACATAAGGAGCGTGAATGATAGACAACTTTCCAAATAAAAAGTGCAGTTCCTCTTTAAGAGCTGGGAAAAGGTTTAATCTGCTAGAAAAAAAAATGTCCTCCAATGTTTTCAAGGGCGGTTGAGTGCCACACAAATGCACTGAAAATTTGAAATTAATATTTAACATGCTTCAATATAATAGAAAGCGGCCCTGCCAGATTTTTTGGGGGAGAGATAGCAAAAAGCTCACCAAGAAGAGCAGATGTATACATAAATAATTGTATTTATAAATAATGTTATTTTACAGGGAACATTTGCCACGAAACGAAACAATTTATTGTTGTCATTTTAGCGCTTTAAAGAGGTCATATGACTTTGTTCTATATGTAAAAGACTTCCTTGTGGTCTACATAACATGGCATGGTTGTTTTTTGATCATTTTAGCACATTTTTTTCTTGTTGTCATATTAGCAATTTAGCACATTTTATTGTTGTCATAGCACTATAGCGCTAAATTTTCTTTTTGTTGTCGTTGCCATTTTAGCACTGTAGCATAGTTAGGTTGCTGTCATTATAACACTCTGGCACAGTTTGTTTGTTTTGTTGTCATTTTAGGACATTTTGTGTTTCAATTTTAGCACTTAAGCACATTTTTGTTGTTGTCATTATAGCACTTCAGCACATTCGTTGTTGTTGCGGTTAGTTTAACGCTTTAGAGTTTTAGCATGTGTTGTTATTTTAGAACTTTAGCACATGTTGTAATTTCAGCACTTCAGCACGTTTGTTGTTGTCATAGCACTACAGCCCTAAATTAAGCACATTTGTTTCTTTTACTTTAGCACATTATTGTTGTCATTATAGCACTATAGCCCTAAATTTAGCACATTTGTTTCTTTTACTTTAGCACATTATTTTTGTCATTATAGCACTGTATCCCTAAATTTAGCACATTTGTTGTCATTTTAGCACTTCAAGAAATTATGTTGTTGTCGTTTTAACACTGTAGCACAGTTTTATTGTAACTTTAGCACTTTACCGCTAAATTTAGCACGATTTAGTTATAATTTTATCATTTTAGCAAATGTATTGATATTTTTGCACTCTTAACACTTTAAAGGGATCATATTGCAATGTTTTGTCTACATATAAACACTTCCTTGTTTTTGTTGTCATTGTTGCCATTGTAGCACTTTAATGTTGTCATTATAGCACTGTCAGTTTTGTTGTTGTAATTTTTGCACCTTAGTATATTTATGTTGTTGTCATTATTGCCCTATAACTCAAAATTTAGCACATTTGTTGTTGTTGCGGTCAGTTAACACTTAAAACCTTTAGCACAAGTTGTCATTTTCGCATTATGGCACATTTTGGTTGTCATAGCACTATAGCCCAAAGTTTTGCACACATTTTTTTTTCACTGTCGCACATTTGTGTTGTCATAGCAATATAGGCCAAAAGTTAACACATTGATTGTTGTCATTTTAGCACTTCAGCGCATTTTTGTTGTCATTACAGCACTTTCGGCCTTTAGCACATGTTGGTCATTTTAGCACTTGAACACATTTTGTTGTCATTATAGCACTATAGCCCTAAATTTAGCACATTTGTTGTTGTCATGGTCAGGGGGCAGGTTGGGAAGGATTTGTGACTATATTTTCTGGACAAAGTGGCTGAGGAGAGGGTAGTGAATTATATTTATATACTGCTTTTCTCTAATGACTCAAAGCGCTTTACATAATGAAACCCAATATCTAAGTTACATTTAAACCAGTGTGGGTGGCACTGGGAGCAGGTGGGTAAAGTGTCTTGCCCAAGGACACAACGGCAGTGACTAGGATGGCGGAAGTGGGGATCGAACCTGGAACCCTCAAGTTGCTGGCACGGCCACTCTACCAACCGAGCTATATTGGTAGAGTGGCTTAGGCTGCTGCCCCCGCCACCCCACCTCGGAGAAGCGGAAGAAAATTAATGAATGGATATTATATTTTCATGAAATCAAAATTCGATAAATTATGTCCGGGGCTGACAAATAGCCCCCTGGCCACACTTTGGACACCCCTGCAGTTTATGTTGCCACCTGTAAGACGAGCTGGCACCAAGTTCTGTCTTCAAACATATGCAATATCTGTTTGTTTTTTTAACAAAATAAAACATCAAAATGGCCGCTGTATACTTTGATTTATTCCAACTTTTATTCAGAAGCTGTGAAAGGACTTGATGTCGCCAAAGCAGATCTTTGGAATACTGACAGCAGACGCGCCAGTTTCAATAAATTGGATCCATTCATACAAGAAGGTCTCCAGTCCAACTTGTGCCGCCAGAGAAGAAAAAGATAAAGATAAAGATGGCCGCACAGAAGCGACAGACAAGCGGCGGGAAGGAAAACAGATCATTGGCTGGATAGCCGCTATCAGCCGGCGTCTGTTGAGCTAATAGGATGACGGCTGATAGCGACGCCGCCGCCTGTTGAAACTGGCTGCATTTCCCGCTAGCGTTTCCGCCACCCCGCGAGGTGGACTTTCCTCAAACAAAGATGTCCGAACAGACAAACCAGCATGCGGTGGAGCTCTGCTGGGCTTTCACAAACGACTCCTCGCTCGCCGACGACCCCCCGCCCCGTTCGCCCGAATGTCTAATGAGCGCCGCTGATTGGAGGCCTCCGGTCTAACTAATGAAAGTCACGCTCGTCCTCAACAAAAACTGCACACGCTTTAAAACCAACACTTAAATACCAGTAAGCGACTGAATGCTACATATTATTACTTTCATCTTGTGGAGAATGTCAGTAATTCATATCAATGAATGTACTTTGAAATAAGAGCACAGCATCCACTTATAGGACACAATCCAAACAACCTTCCCTTGTCATGGTGCAAAAGAAAATAAATGCAACAAACATAACAACACACATAAGAGCTTTTTTAAAGATGTATGGATCTTTAGCAGCTGTTCCTTTAAATCAGTGGTTTTCAAATGGGGGTACGCGTACCCCTGGGGGTACTTGAAGGTATGCCAAGGGGTACGTGAGATTTTTTACAAATATTCTAAAAAAAGCAACAATTCAAAAATCTTTTCTAAATGCATTTATTGAATACTATGTCAACAAAATATGAATTTAAGTTCATAAACTGTGAAAAGAAATACAACAATGCAATATTCAGTGTTGACAGCTAGAATTTTTGTGGACATTTTCCATTAATATTGATGTTAAAGATTTCTTTATTTGTGAAGAAATGTCTATAATTAAGTTCATGAATCCAGAAGGATCTCTATTACAATCCCCAAAGAGGGCACTTTAAGTTGATGATTACTTCTATGTGTAGAAATCTTTATTTATAATTGAATCACTTGTTTATTTTTCAACAAGTTTTAAGTTATTTTTCTATCTTTTTTTCCAAATAGTTCAAGAAAGACCACTACAAATGAGCAATAGTTTGCACTGTTATACAATTGAATACATCAGAAACTGATGACATAGTGCTGTATTTTACTTCTTTATCTCTTTTTTTTTTCAACCAAAAATGCTTTAGGGGGGATTTGAATTAAAAAAATGTTCACAGGGGGTACATCACTGAAAAAATGTTGAGAACCACTGCTTTAAAGTAGCTTGTTTTTAAATACATATTTTTTTCTTTACCGTATTATTTATATAGGAAACAATAACTGTGCATCCATTCATCCATTTTCTACCGCTTTTCCCGTTTGGGGTCGTGGGAGCCTATCTCAGCTGCATTCAGGCGGAAGGCGGCGTACACCCTGGACAAGTCGCCACCTCATCGCAGGGCCAACACAGATAGACAGACAACATTCACACTCACATTCACACACTAGGGCCAATTTAGTGTTGCCAATCAACATATCCCCAGGTGCAAGTCTTTGGAAGTGGGAGGAAGCCGGAGTACCCGGAGGGAACCCACTTACTCACGTGGAGAACCTGCAAACTCCACACAGAAAGATCAAGAGACCGGGATTTAACCCAGGAAAACTCAGGACCTGCATATTGTGAGATACATGCACTAACCCCTGTTCCACTGTGCTGCCCGAAAAATAACTGGTACCAGTTTCAGGGGTTTCCAAACTGAGGCCGCTAACCTCTTCAATTTGGCCCGCCAGACGTCATTATCCGACAAAGCATATTAAAATACCAGATTAATCTTATCAGATCAAACTTTATTTATATGAAGAGCTCATATTATGATTTTGTTCCACGAAAGGGTCTCTGCAGGTTTCGACATTTCCAATTTGAGACTTTTTAGGACTTTTTTAAGACCATCTTGAAAATAATTTAAGACCACTTCACATCCATACGGACAAAAAAATTCAATAAAGTACAAACCCCGTTTCCATATGAGTTGGGAAATTGTGTTAGATGTAAATATAAACGGAATACAATGATTTGCAAATCCTTTTCAACCCATATTCAGTTGAATGCACTACAAAAACTAGATATTTGGTGTTCAAACTCATAAACTTTATTTTATTTTTTGCATACAATAATTAACTTAGAATTTCATGGCTGCAACATATGCCAAAGTAGTTGGGAAAGGGCATGTTCACCACTGTGTTACATCACCTTTTCCTTTAACAACACTCAATAAACCTTTGGGAACTGAGGAAACTAATTGTTGAAGCTTTGAAAGTGGAATTCTTTCCCATTCTTGTTTCATGTAGAGCTTCAGTCGTTTAACAGTCCGGGGTCTCCGCAATCCTATTTTACGCTTCATAATGCGCCACACATTATAGATGGGAGACAGGTGTGGACTGCAAGCGGGCCAGGAAAGTACCCGCACTCTATTTTTACGAAGCCACACTGTTGTATCACGTGCTGAATGTGGCTTGGCATTGTCTTGCTGAAATAAGCAGGGGCGTCCATGAAAAAGACGGCGCTTAGAAGGAAGCATATGTCATTTCAAAACCTGTATTTACCTTTCAGCATTAATGGTGCCTTCACAGATGTGTAAGTTACCCATGCCTTGGGCACTAATGCACCCCCATACCATCACACATACTGGCTTTTGAACTTTGCGTCGGTAACAGTCTAGATGGTTCGCTTCCCCTTTGGTCCGAATGACACAATGTCAAATATTTCCAAAAACAATTTGAAATGCGGACTCGTCAGACCACAGAACACTTTTCCACTTTGCATCAGTCCATCTTAGATGATCTCGGGCCCAGAGAAGCCGGCGGCGTTTCTGGATGTTAAAGTTAAAGTTAAAGTACCAATAATTGTCACACCCACACTAGGTGTGGTGAAATTTGTCCTCTGCATTTGACCCATCCCCTTGATCACCTCCTAGGAAGTGTGGGGAGCAGTGGGCAACAGCGGTGCCGTGCCCGGGAATCATTTATTTCATTAATTCCAACCCTTGATGCTGAGTGCCAAGTAGGGAGGCAATGGGTCCCATTTTTTATAGTCTTTGGTATGACTCGGACGGGGTTTTAACTCCCAACCTACCGATCTCAGGGCGGACAATCTAATCACCAGGCCTATGTTTTTGATAAATGGCTTTTGCTTTGCATAGTAGAGCTTTAACTTGCACTTACAGATGTAGCGACAAACTGTATTTAGTGACAGTGGTTTTCTGAAGTGTTCCTGAGCCCATGTGACATGAATGTTTGTGTCACTGCTTAATAACTGTTTAATAAATACAGTTTTGGTCAATTGACTTAGTTGTGATTTCCCTCTCTGCATGATAGTTTCAAATAAGCATATATTAATGCAGTATGAAGAAGAATGTTTTAAAGTAGACACATAAAATCATCATACTGCTGTGATTATATGCATCAAGTATTCATTCAAGGCTAAGGCAAAATATCGAGATATATATCGTGTATCGTGACATGGCCTAAAAATATCGAGATATTTAAAAAAGGCCATATCGCCCAGTCCGAGGGGCAAGTTTTATTGTCTACCTTGTCGTGCACTCCAAATCCTTCCCAGGTTGTACAACAAGAGCAGGGGTGTTCAGAGTGCGGCCCAGAGCTAATATTTTAACAACCCGCGGCATAGTTGTTAGCATTCTAATATTAGCATGCTAGGTTTTTTTGCTGAGTTTGCATATATACACCTCAGCGTCATATATTTTGTTACTCGACGAATAAAACCTGTTAGCATGCTAGCTTTTCTTTTTTTTAAGCACATTTTTAAAGTATACACCTTAGTCTAATTTTGGTATTTTATGCATATTAACGTAAGCATGCTTGCATTTTAAAAAATGTTTTCATGTACACACGTCATTTTTTAGCAAATTTTATAAGTATACAGCTCAGGCCTATCTTGGTATTTGATGCATGTTAACGTTAACATACTAGCATTTAAAAAAAAAAAATTCCCAGTACACACCTCAGAGTAATGTAATTTGGTACTTGACACATGTTACAGTTAGCAATTTAGCATTCTAGCTTTATTGCTGATTTTGCATGTATACACTTCAGCGTCATATATTTTGTTAATTGACGAATGATACCTGTTAGCATGCTAGCTTCTTTTTTGGGGGGCACATTTTGTAAGTATACACCTTAGTCAAATGTTGGTATTTGATGTAAACTAATGTAAGCATGCTCAAATTAAAAATAGAAAATTCTGTTACACACCTCAAAAAAATATAATATGGTACTTGACACATGCTAGAGTTAGCATTTTAGCATGCTAACATTAGCATGCAAGCTTTTTCGCTGATTTTGTATGTATACACCTCAGTGTCATTATTTGTAACTTGACATATTATATACCCGTTAGCATGCTAGCTATTTTTATTTTATTTTATTAACACGTTGTTAAAGTATACACCCTAGTCAAATGTTGGTATTTGAGGCAAACTAATGTAAGCATGCTCGGATTAGAATTTTTTTTTAAAAAAAGTTCAGTTACACACCTAAAAGTAATATATTATAGTACTTGACACGTTACAGTTACCTCAGTCAAATTTTGGTATTTGATGCATACTAATGAAGCATGCTTGCATTTTAAATGTTTTCATGTACACACCTCAGGGTAATGTATATAGGACTTGATACATGTTACAGTTAGCATGCTAGCAATTTTTTGCTGATTTTGTATGTATACAACTCAGCGTCATAAATTTTTTTACTTGACAAATGATACTTGTTAGCATGTCAGCTATTTTTTTAACAAATTTTGTAAGTATACACTTCAGTCATATTTTGGGTATTTGATGCATGCAAATGTTATTAGCATGGTAGCATTTTTTTTTTTTAAACTCAGGTAAACACCTCGGAGTAATATAATTTGGTACTTGACATATGTTACATGCTAACATTTTATAACTAATTTAGCAGGTATACAGCTCAATGTTTATATATTCTGGTATTTCATTAATGCAAACTGTTAGCATGCTAGCTTTTTCAGCTCATTTTGCTCCTATTTTTATTTACTTGATGCTATCTGGCCCTCGTGCTAACTGTTAGCATTTCAGTTGGGTTTTGGCTCTTCAGCACTCACACTAATATTCTACAAAAATTGCATTTCCGAGTTCTTTGGAAGAAATGTATTGAAGGTGAAAACTACCAAAATGGCTGGCACACCATTTGATTTATCAGTGGATTGTGTTTGGGCACCTCTGAAGTAAAAAATGCGTTTTGGACGCCATAAAAAGGACAGAAAGTACCTGGAATAGTTGAAGAGGCGGCTGTCCCACTGGCTGTGCACCCCCCGAGGGGGCGAGTGGAAGAAACATGAGTCGGACCCGTCGAAGGCGTTGAGGCCGTCCTCAGTGTTCTTGGAGGCGTGGCTGTGGACGACGTCCAGCAGCACCACGATTCCCAGCGAATGCGCCACGTCGATCAGCTGCTTCAACTCCTCTGGGTTGCCGTAGCGACTGATGACAAAAAGAGAGAAACACGTCGGTTGGTTTTGAAGGCGTCGTACTCATGTGTGACAATCATTGGTACTTTAATTTTAACTTTAATGCAGGTCTTTGTTTTAACTTTAATGCAGGACTTTGTGAATGTTCTGAACTCCTGTTTCAATGCCGATGTTGTCCAAATGACATTTAACATTGCATATTTAGGTAAAACATTACTTATAAGGACATAGACATCAGCTAGCGTCTTGATGTTAGTTGTCAGGTTCAAACACTGATGACATCTATTAAACAAGACAAGAAGCAAATAATTAAATAGAGACAGAATTAAATTTGGGTAAATTGAGGAGAGAGCGTGGACAGTGTACCCTTGTACAGTGCCGTCCCACGCCCCTGACGAAAGACTGCACGCCTTCTCTTTTATTTGGACTTTCCCTGATTACATGGCAACAGCTGTTTCTAAGGGATGGGGGTCGTAAACAGCCACCGCCTTTGGTTACAGAACAGTTCAAAGAAAAGGTTGTAAACAGTTCACAGAAAAGGTCGTTAAACACTTAAAAGAAGAGGTCCCTGTAGGGAAGGGGTCGGCAACCCGCGGCTCTTTAGCGCCGCCCTAGTGGCTCTCTGGAGCTTTTTCAAAAATATATGAAAAATGGAAATGATGAAGGGAAAAAAACATATATTTTCTTTTAATTTGGTTTCTGTAGGACTAACATGAAACAAACCTCCCTAATTGGTATAAAGCACACTGTTTATATTAAACATGCTTCTCTAATTCGAGTATTTGGCAAGCGTCGTTTTGTCCTACTAACTTTGGCGGTCCTTGAACTCACCCTAGTTTGTTTGAAATTTACTTGTATAACTTTCTCTGACTTTCTAAGACGTGATTTATGCAAATCATGCCACTTCTTTTCCCGTCTCATTTTGTCCAACAAACTTATAACTCAGTGCATGAATGCACAAAGGTGAGTTTTGTTGATGTTATTGACTTATGTTGAGTGTGCTGACATATTTGGTCACTGCATGACTGTAAGCTAATCGATGCTAACATGCTATTTAGGCTAACTGTATACGTACATATTGCATTACTATGCCTAATTTGTAGCTATATTTGAGCTCATTTAGTTTCCTTTAGGTCCTCATAATTCAATGTATATCTCATGAAACACTATCTGTATGTAATATGGCTTTTAATTTTTTTGCGGCTCCAGACAGATTTGTTTTTGTATTTTTGGTTCAATATGGCTCTTTCAACATTTTGGGTTGCCAACCCCTGCTGTAGGGAAATCAGGTCCTGCTTCCTCTTCGTTTTGTAGATCTCGGGTCAAGATAATATCATTTTGTTGATTACAATACATGAAAGAAACAGAACACCTTCATGTTGCTTCCCATCCTACACAGTGGCGTTTTACAGGCCTTCTCCTTGGTACGATTAAAGACAGCTTTTGTCTGCTCGCCGGGCGAGATAAACTCAATGTAACACAACGTTTTGTGATAACTTAGATACATCTATTCTAACATTAATCTTTTCTTATATTTTACTCAAGTCATGTACACAAGGTAAACATGCTAGGCTACAGGCTACCAGGGGCTAGCAGCTACAAATCACCTAAGCAAACAAGCTAGACATAAGTAATAACCATTAACCAATAAAACGTGACATTTGTCAACATAAAAAAGTATGAAATAAATTAAGTCTCCAGGGCAGATTAGAACTTGTCCAGTAACAAATGTGTCCGCATCCTTCAACGTAGTATGTCATGAGCTTAAATTTGTGAATTACTGTGGCCACTAGCTGTCACCCACATAATAATTAGCTCTCCACTTCAACTTAAAGACAGCGTAAGTCCGTTCCAGATGGTTAATAATAAATAGGTTAGTTCTTTTCTTAGCTACCGTTGTTCTCTGTTTGAGTCAGTTCACTTCATCAAACCTTTTCAAACATTCCACACTACTAAATATACAAGTATGTATGATTCCTACTGATATTACATCAAATTAATATTGTTATCAGCCAATACGCAACGCTCCAATATCTGCATCGTATTAGAAGTGACAACATTTCATATTTGGCATTTTGTCCTTTGTGTACTAAAATTAACTAAAATGTGACCTTAAAAGTTGTTACTACGGTGTACAGCAGGGGTGTCCATAAAACATAACATTGAAATAAAAATGTTAAGTCGTATTAAGAAAAGTTGACTTATTTCAAACTACGGCCTACCCGTGTCTTCGGTTTGGCCCGTGGGACGTCATGAGTTAAATAAAGCACCGCATCGAATTAATCTTAATTACCAGGCAGTGTCTGAATGCTGCAGATTTGCTGCCATCTTGTGAAGGATGTGACTAAATCAGATCATTGACCCTTAAATGTATTTTGAAACACTCAAACAGCATTTACTTATATGACACAATGCAAACAACCTTCCCTAGTCCTGGTGCAAAAAATAAATAAATTGGACAACACACATGGTCACACATAACACAAACTGCTCACTGAAATTTGTGGATATTATAAAAACCGTCCAAACATCATAAAAAAATGTAAATGATACCCATTTAAATCCGTAATATTTAATTATCTTATTTGTTTGCTTCGATTTTTGAAAAATATGAATTACATTAGGGATATATATATATATATATATATATATATATATATATATATATATATATACATATATATATATATATATATATATAATAATAAGCATTCAAATCTGCACAAGGAGTTTAGAGTGACAGGTATCTATCAATCAATCAAAGTTTAATTATAAAGGCCTAAATCACAAGTACCTCAAAGGGCTGCACAAGCCACAACGACATCCTCGGCTTAGATCCCACATCAGGGCAAGAAAAAACTAAACCCAACTGGAACAACGAGTAAATAATATAGTTGTTATACTTGTCCTGCTGTTCTGCTCCAGTGCAGACCATAGTCAAGGAGCACAGGGGTGACGTTCCCTTCAGTTCACTTTACCCATAAATGGGTTTGCTATGATCTACATTCCGGTCAGAATTTGAGGCCGCTGATTTGTGGCAATCTGGTTACTTTAGTATTAGTTTTGCAGGACACAACCAGAGACCGTTCATCACTCTACTGCGCAGTGCAAACGTTCCTCTCTCTCTGTACTCGCCCACTCACTCGCTGACGTCACTCAGACACTTTGACATTCTCGCAAACACACATACACTATTTTCATAAGTTAACAGCTCCTCTATTGTGCACATGTAGATGCGTAACATGTAGATGCATACATGTAAATGCATGACATGTAGATGTGCAAGATGTAGATGCGCAACATGTAGATGCTACAATTTGTATTTTATCTTTAACAAAAGTGTGTTTTACCTGCTACATGGTTTATCTGTGTACTTTTTTTCATAGTTTTGTTTTTGGTACTTACTAATACAGTGGTCCCCAACCACCGGGCCGCGGACCTACCGGGCCGTGGCCCGATTGGTACCAGGCCGCAGAAGAATTTTTTATTTAAAAAAAAAAAAAAGAAAAAAAAAATTGTTTTTTTTTTAATTTAATCAACATAAAAAACACAATATACACTCACAATTAGTGCACTAACCACAAAAACCTCCCTTTTTCATGACAAAAACGTCCCTTTTCATGACAAAGAAGAAGAAAAAAGAAAAGAAAAAAAAAGGACACCCCCCCGGGCCGCGGGACAAATTATTAAGCGTTGACCGGTCCGCGGATAAAAAAAGGTTGGGGACCACTGTACTAATAGTTGTATTTTTCTTAAAGCACATTCCAGGAGTGGCAACCATAAACCCTGAAGCATTTAATGTAATGTACAGTAAATAAAGCTTTTTTTAGATTATATTCAAATTTAATATTTAATTATGGCAGACTATATGTAAAAAGGAAAATTGTTAATCGTTTTTTGAGTGCAACAAAAAAAACAATTTGTTTAATGCCTTTTAATTGATATTTTAACCTTCTGAAATTGTTCTTTGAGTGTAATAAAACACATATGTTTATTGTATTGTAAGATTTTCTGTTGAAATAGAGCCAATAATGACATTTTTTCGTTGTTCTCTTTATATGAAAAACTATCGAAAAGTATCTTTATACATTTTCGTACCGGTTCCAAATTATTGGTATCGGGACAACCCGAGTAAGCACAGACCGATACGTACAGTGGGGCAAAAAGTATTTAGTCGGCCACCGATTGTGCAAGTTCTCCCACTTAAAATGATGACAGAGGTCTGTAATTTTCATCATAGGTACACTTCAACTGTGAGGGACAGAATGTGAAAAAAAAAATCCAGGAATTCACATTGTAGGAATTTTAAATAATTTATTTGTAAATTATGGTGGAAAATTAATATTTGGTCAACCATTCAAAGCTCTCGCTGATGGAAGGAGGTTTTGACTCCAAGTCTCACGTTAGCATGGCCCCATTCATTCTTTCCTTAACACGGATCAATCGTTCTGTCCACTGAGCAGAAAAACAGCCCCAAAGCATGATGTTTCCACTCCCATGCTTCACAGTAGGT
The DNA here is from genome assembly GCF_033978795.1 of Nerophis ophidion. Lineage (NCBI taxonomy): Eukaryota > Metazoa > Chordata > Actinopteri > Syngnathiformes > Syngnathidae > Nerophis > Nerophis ophidion. The sequence goes on along the minus strand of NC_084628.1, from coordinate 26,647,652 downwards.
GTGGTGTTCTTGGGTTGCAACTCAGTATTCTTTTTCCTCCAAACACGACGAGTTGAGTTTATACCAAAAAGTTCTATTTTGGTTTCATCTGACCACATGACATTCTCCCAATCCTCTGATGTATCATCCATGTATTCATTTTGGTATAAACTCAACTCGTCGTGTTTGGAGGAAAAAGAATACTGAGTTGCATCCCAAGAACACCATACCTACTGTGAAGCCTGGGGGTGGAAACATCATGCTTTGGGGCTGTTTTTCTGCTAAGGGGACAGGACGATTGATCCGTGTTAAGGAAAGAACGAATGGGGCCATGTATCGTGAGATTTTGAGCCAAAACCTCCTTCCATCAGTGAGAGCTTTGAATGGTTGACCAAATACTTATTTTCCACCATAATTTACGAATAAATTATTTAAAATTCCTACAATGTGAATTCCTGGATTTTTTTTTTCACATTCTGTCTCTCACAGTTGAAGTGTACCTATGATGAAAATTACAGACCTCTGTCATCATTTTAAGTGGGAGAACTTGCACAATCGGTGGCTGACTAAATACTTTTTTGCACCACTGTATGTATGTATGCACACGTGTATTTATTTACATATGTATTTATATGTATGTATGTACATACGTATGTATACACAGGTGTACAAAAGCATGTATATGTATGTATGCACATGTGTATGTAAATATGTATAAATGCATGTATGTACATATGCATGTATGCATGCACATATATATGTACAATATATATGTATATATGTACATATGTATGTATGCACACATATGTATGTATGTACATATGTGTGTATGCACATGTTTATGTAAATATGTATAAATGCATGTACTGTATGTACATACGCATGTATGTATGCACATATGTATGTACAGTATGTATGTATATATGCACATATATATGTACATATGTATGCATGTACATATGTATGCATGGACATGTGTATGTAAATATGTATAAATGTGTGTAAGTACATATGCATGTATGTATGCACATATGTACTGTATGTACATTTGTATGTATACATGCACATATGTATGTATGCACAAATGTATGTATGCATGCAGACTTGCATATCTTTGACCAAACTCCTGATGTTTTCCAATAACGGCGCGGTCCCTTCTCCCCCCGCTATCGCCGCATCAGCTTCCTCGCCGAGCATCGCCTTCAGCACGCCAGCTCGAGCCGCTTCCCGGTATTGGAGCGTCGAGGTTTTAAATGACACTGAGCGATCAATCATGGGTGAAATTACACTATATAGCTTACACTAGGCCTGCACGCCGAAGGGAAGGCGGGCGGGGGAGGGGTGGATCCCTGACAGAAGATAAACACTCCGACGAGTCCACCTTTATCGGACAGTCCCGCCACTCTCTGGATTAACTGGAAATGTGTTTACAGAGAGATTACCGGCGGGGTCGGAAGCGCTAACCTTCATCGGACGCCGCGAGGAAATTGCCCGCCACGTTTTGTCTTGGCGCTCGTCACTGGCAGGCCAAGCGGCAGAACTCGAGTCGGTCGTGTGACGACGACGTTTGATTGGCAGATTTATGCCCAAATGGAGTTTGTTGTCTTTGAGGAATATTACTCTGTATGATTTATGACGGGGGTGTCCAAACTTTTTCCACTGAGGGCTCCCCTCACAAAACCTCAGTCTTAAAAACATAAAAATAAGTCATATACTATTACTTTATTTAACTTCAGGTACGGTATGTCACAGTGTTAAGTAGGTCAATAATTCATTACATTGATTTTGATTTATCATTAGGTTTATTAAGCATATAATAGAATAGAATAGAATAGAATGGAAGAGAATGGACTTTATTGTCATTATATTTGCATATAACGAGATTAAGGACTCCAATTTAAGGTGCGGTAGTGGGAACGAATATGGGATAAAAACAAATTACACAAGAGGCATACGTTTTTTTTTTTGGTTTGTTTTAGAACATTCTTGTCAAAGAAAACTGTTTTATTGTGGCAAAAAGTAAAAAATATGTAATATTTTCCCCAAAATATATTTTAAAGTGGAATATTTGATGTGCAGTAATTGGAGGATTTAAAAAGTCAATAATGCATAAAACATTTATTTTGATTTGTTATTTTGAGCAATGACAGAAAATTTTTCAGGGATTCTAAATGGCCCCACTCCAAAAAAAAGTATTAAAAATAGGTCTTACATTATTTTATTTTATTTATTATTTATACTTTTAATGCTTAAATCTGTATATCAACTTTAGATCAATCTGTAGATACATTTTATTTACTTTATATATTTTTATTTTTGTTTTTTCTGCCCTTTTTGGCAAAGGAAACTTTGTTTTATTATGGCAAACACACAAAATATGCAATATTTTCCCTCAAAAATAATTCAAAGTGGAATATTTGATGTGACGTAAATGGAGCCTAAAAGGGTCTATAATTCATGACATTGATTTTGACTGTTTTTTGTTGTTGTTGTTTCTTACCAAAGACAGTTTTAAAAACTGCTACTAAAATTATCAGGGATCTAAAAGGTGTTTTCAAATAGGTCTTACATATTTTTATTTTTTTTAAATTACTAAATATTTTGATCAACTTCAGATCTATCAATTATAAGTTTTTAAAAACCCTGTTTCCATATGAGTTGGAAAATTGTGTTAAATGTAAATATAATCGGAATACAATGATTTGCAAATCCTTTTCAACCCATATTCAGTTTAATATGCTACAAAGACAACATATTTGATGTTCATACTCATAAACTTGATTTTTTTTTGCAAATAATAATTAACTTTAGAATTTTATGCCAGCAACACGTGACAAAGAAGTTGGTAAAGGTGGCAGTAAATACTGATAAAGTTGAGGAATGCTTAATAAACACTTATTTGGAACATCCCACAGGTGTGCAGGCTAATTGGGAACAGGTGGGTGCCATGATTGGGTATAAAAACAGCTTCCCAAAAAATGCTCAGTCTTTCACAGGAAAGGATGGGGGGAGGTACACCCCTTTGTCCACAACTGCGTGAACAAATAGTCAAACAGTTTAAGAACAACGTTTCTCAAAGTGCAATTGCAAGAAATTTAGGGATTTCAACATCTACGGTCCATAATATCATCAGAAGGTTCAGAGAATCTGGAGAAATCAATCCACGTAAGCGGCATGGCCGGAAACCTACATTGAATGACCGTGACCTTTGATCCCTCAGACGGCACTGTATCAAAAACCGACATCAATCTCTAAAGGATATCACCTCATGGGCTCAGGAACACTTCAGAAAACCACTGTCACTAAATACAGTTCGTCGCTACATCTTAGTCCAAGTTAAAGCTCTACTATGCAAAGCGAAAGCCATTTATCAACAACATCCAGAAATGCCGCCGGCTTTTCTGGGCCCGAGATCATCTAAGATGGACTGATGCAGAGTGGAAAAGTATTCCGTGGTCTGACGAGTCCAGATTTCAAATTGTTTTTGAAAATATTCGACATTGTGTCATCCGGACCAAAGGGGAAGCGAACCATCCAGACTGTTATTGAAGCGAAGTTCAAAAGCCAGCATCCGTGATGGTATGGGGGTGCATTGGTGCCCAAGGCATGGGTAACTTACACATCTCTGAAGGCACCAAACAAATTTTTGTAGGAACAGTCTTCATGCCTAAGTATTTGATTTTATACACCTGTACAAGTGATTAAGACACCTGAGCTCATCATTTGGATGGGTGGCCAAATACTTTAGGCAATATAGTGTATTTCTACCTGAATAAATGATTCTGATATTCTGTACATTACATGTTGTACAAGTCAATTGTTTTCCTATTTCTGCATGAGAATATTTTAACCTTCTCTATTTATTATTAACATTAACATTTATTAATGAGCCTGCCAATTATTTTGTAGCTAAGGTCTTGACTAGAACATGTTATAAAATAATTTACACAATTTTTCAGCCAGCTAGAAAAAAAACCTTATGTTATTACTGGACCTTAACCCTCATCTAAACACGGAAGTGATGCGCCACCCCCGTCTCAAAGACGAAGTGGTGTCATCTCCGCGGAAAAAAACTTGCTATTGCTTTGAACCTGATATTTCCATAACGGCCATTTCTGCTTGCTATTTTCCAGCTTGCGGTTCATCAGTAGCAAGTGAACTGCAGCCAAGTGTCCCCTGCTACGGCACGGGCCGAGGGTCAAAAAGTTAATTGTTAAAAAAAAATCCGAATTTATAGTTAATGCGTTATTATTGCGGTAACATTGACAGCCCTGCTAATAATAATAATACTGCAAGTAACCTTTTCAAGTGCAATAAACATATTTTTCATTTCTGTAATATTTTTCACGATTGTATTTGGAAGGTCAATAACTAGCGAGTCGCGACCAGCGTGTGTAAGCTTGCGAGCCCCGCCTGCTCATACCGAATTGACAGATACTACAGTGATTAGATCGGGAGTCGGCATGCGGCTCTTTAGCACCACCCTAGTGGCTCCCTGGAGCTTTTTCAAAAATTTGTGAAAATGGAAAAAGATGGGGGGAAAATCAATTTTTAGTTTGAATATGGTTTGTGTAGGAGGACAAACATTACACAAACTTTCCTAATTGTTAACTATCCCATTGTTTGTATTAAACATGCTTCACTGATGAGAGTATTTGACAAGTGCCGTTTTTTCCTACTGATTTCGGCAGTCCTTGAATTCACGTTTTTTTTACGTGTACAGCTTTTTGCAACGCTGCCATAGAAAGTCCTGTTTTATGTCACTCGTTCTTTGCCTCATTTTGTCCACCAAACATTTTATGCTGTGCGTGAATGCACAAAGGTGAGCTTTGGTGATGTCATTGACTTGTGTGAAGTGCTAATTAGACATATTTGGTCAGTGCACGAATGCAAGCTAATCTATGCAAACATGCTATTTAGGCTTGCTGTATGTACAAATTGAATCATTATGCCTCGTTTTTAGGTATATCTGAGCTCATTTAATTTCCTTTACTTCCGTCCTCTGTGTATTTCATTTATATTTGCATGTCTCATGACACATTACCTGTATGTGTATTGGCTGCACTTCTGATAGTTGTTTGAGGACCATATTGTTCCAGACCACATTAAATGTTACCATGTTAATCCAGACTACAGTAAACGTTACCATGTTGTTCCAGACCACAGCAAACGTTACCCAGCTTGCAAAGATTGTAATAAATCCATTAAAAGTAGACAGACTGTCATTTCATTTAACTTGGACACATAAATGCATACTTTTAGCCATTCCTAGGAAACCATTTCCAAGCGTTATCTCACCAATAACTAAGGTTTTCCAATGTTGTACAAAGGTGTACATTCAATATTACATTTCAACATTTCTGAACAAAGATTTGCATCAGCCTGCGACAGTCATTTTGATAGTAGGCTAATATAGTTTTCTCTCTGGCACTCACCGAGGGTGGACGCTCCCCTTTCCTCTCCCTTATCTTTCCTGCTTGCTTCTTTGTTTTGTCTTGTCTTAACTTTCTTGTTGCCTCTTTTTTGCACTGCTCTCCAAATCTAAACATTGGAAATATTTAACTGGCCTCAACAAAATTGACAAGATTTTGGGTTTGGGGGACCCTGCTGTCGTGACGAAGCGGTTGTTGCTGGACACACGACGGACTCTTGGGAGAAGAAGGAGGGCCGCGTGCCTGGCGACCCTTTTCTGTCGAGGACATGAAGATATCCACCTATTCGGAATTATGACAACAGGACATCTGCTGATTGGAGTAAGTGTTGCTCTGGTTTGTCGACAAATTGGAAGTTGCTGGCAGTCTTCAAAGTACCCCAAAGCTGCCACAAATGATTGGAGGATGCGGGAAGAACTGTGGATTATATCGGACTGTCTACCCCGCAGTTTTTGAGGACCAGTCATAGACAATTTTAGAGTGAAAAGCAAATTTTATTTTCACTCGCATACAAATCATTTTAACTTGGATTGTTTCCCTGGCTTCGAGACTCTCCCAAAGATCGTTGCAGCGAAGACAAAACAAACTCCCTTTTTTGTCTCTCATGGACACACCTGTTGTTGTGAATTTTGGACTAGCGACAGCAAATACATCAAGGCCGCGGAACAGAGACACACTATGGGCTTATACACACACACACACACACACACACATCCACAAAAAAATATACGCCACACATATACCCCCCCGTCCACCTAATCCAACGCCCTCGACGCAAATCCCTTAGGGGTGATGAATGGATGGTCAGCGCCTGAGCGCTGCGACCTACCACCATGACCTTGAACTACCTTCCCTCTGTTGCTAGACATCTCGAGATGTATGTTGTAATATGTATATGTGCTTTGCTATGGAGGTTTTTTCCCAATTCCAGACTGGGCCCCCTTAGGAGCCCAGTCTGGATTGTATTTTTTTTTACTCATTCTTCCCCAGCGTTTACCTTTTTCCCATCTTTTACGGGGCGCCTTATGGCGACCCATCAGTGTTCTTGTTCTGTAACCCTGTACATTGTTTGTTTGTCGAATCATGGACAGGTTTGTGCTGAAAACAAAGTTTCGTTGTACTTGTTGCAATGACAATAAAGACCTACCTACCTACCTACCTACCATAGTTAAGTCATTTTGATAGTAGGCTAATATAGCTAATATAGACACATCATGTGTTGTTTTCATTATAACACTTATACACTACATTTAAAGTCATTGTGATAGTAGGCTAATGTAGACACTTACATAGAGTGTTGCCTTCATTATAAAACTTATAAAACTTTTAAAGTCATTTTGATAGTAGGCTTATATAGCTAATATAGACAATTAATGTACATCAAGTGTTGCCCTTATTATAACACAAAAATAAGGCGTTCAATTTTGGGGGGGGAATTTTTGGTACAATATGGCTCTTTCAACATATTGGGTTGCTGACCCCTGGATTAGATTGATAATTTGTAATTTTGGTTATGGTTTCCAAATTAAGTGGAAAATTAGCTGGAAACAGGAGGACTTTGGGGGCAAAAACCCAAAGCATGTTAAAAGAGTTTTGACTTGTACGTAGTTATTGTGCACACACTTTCAAATACGTACCTGGAAGCGGCAAAGAAGCTGGTGACCTGGTAGCCAAAGCTGGCGTAGTAGGCGTGCTCCATGACGGCCATCATCTGAATACAGTTGTAACCTGCACACATTTGAAATGCTTTTCGTAACTCTCCAGAACAAATACAAAATGTTTCTTGTCTGGGCGTCTGGGGATTGTGTTTGACCCGGGCCGCCTTCTCCCGTCATTTACGTGTGTGTGCTAAAGACGAACCGTGTCTGCTGCGAGATATCAGCTATTGGTGTCAGCGGGTCACGTACACCTATGCCTTTACCGGTGAGGCAGCAGGTGACTTGGAGACTTCCACCTATGTATAAGAATATGTCTAAATAATATACTACAGAGACAAAATGTAATTCATGAATCTTTAAATGTGTCAATTAATTATAATGGGAATTAAATACCTAATTGTTAAACATGCCATTAATTTATTTAATGTCAAACTGTACATTAATTCAATCCTTTAATTAATTCAATATTAAATTAGTCATTTGATTATTATTGATTGCATTGCCACGAGGGCTGCAACTAACGATTGATTTGATAATCGATTAATCTGTCGATTATTACTTCGATTAATCGATTAATAATCGGATAGAAGGGACAAACTACATTTCTATCCTTTCCAATACTTTATTTAAAAAAAAACAGCATAGTGGCACCATGTCCTTTCGACTTGCCAAATAAAACAAGGCAAGTGTTACTGAACAATAATGTTTTGTTTTTTTTCCAAAGTGCACCATTGTCATGCACAATAGCAATAATTTTGCTTAGGGGAATTTCAAACCTGTCTACTACCTATTTCAACCACTCTGCAATGTTGGATGCTGAATGTCTTTCCTTGAGTGGCGTGGTCGTAAGGCAGATTGACTTCATGTTCCATTCGTCTCCAATGTAATGGCATGTACTGCCAAGGTAGGCTACACTTGTCCACACATCAGTAGTGAGAGCAATTTTGCTCTGGGTGGCTTTTATGTCAGTCTGCACTGCTTGGAATGTCTGCTCGTACTTCCTCTCCATCAGTTTGGTAAAATGGTTCCTCGAGGGAAGAGTTTAACCAGGGTTGAGGACGTGAACCATTTGTCTAAAACTTTCATCTTCCACCATTGATAGTGGCCTCATGTCAGTTAGCAACATATTCAGGTAGCTTCAGTCAGTGCATGCGCATTGCAGGCACCCAACGAATCGATGACTGAATTAATCGCCAACTATTTTTATAATCGATTTTAATCGATTTAATCGATTAGTTGTTGCAGCCCTAATTGCCACCAGGGTTTCCCACACATTCATTTATTTGTGGCGGCCCGCCACGAAAGAATTACGGCAGCCACAAAGAAAAAAAAAATGAAAAAAATAAATATATATATATATTTTTTTTTTTTCGGCTTTTGACTCGCTCGACTGCTCATAAAAGCAATGGGACTCTGTCTGTGAAAGGAGCTTGTAGTTACATACTATATAAATATGTAAATATTATATAAATATGTACATAAAGTGTTGTAATTATATTCCAACTCCGCGTTCTTCTTGGTCATCGCCGCCGCCACATTAGTTCATGCTCTTTTTCCCCCCAGCGAGGTGACGTTCCACGTCCCAAGAGCTAGCTTATGTAGCCGAGGATCAGACCGCCAAGTGGCCTGCCTTCAGCTGCCGCCTAGTTCACACTGCACCTGACCTCTATGGCCCCTCCCATGAGTTGTGAGCCCATTGGAGGGGTGACCCACGTTGCCTCTTCGGCATGGGGGCAGGCTCGGCCACCAGGCGCTCGCCATAGTGCCCCAACTAGGGGCCTGGTGACCCACGTCCGGGCGAGGGAAATCTGAGTCCTTGTTGTTGCATTCCCATAGAAGTCTTCGAGCTGCTCTTTGTCTGATCCCTCACCTAGGACCTGTTTGTCTTGGGAGACCCTACCAGGGGGCATAAAGCCCATGGACAACATAGCTCCTAGGATCATTGGGACATGCAAACTCCTCTACCACGGTAAGGTGGCAGCTCAGAGAGCTATTATTATTATTCTCAATATTATTAAAGATAATAATATTATTGATAATAATAATAGTATTGTTATTTATAATAATATTATAATTTATAATAATATTAGTATTGTTATTTATTGTATTTTATTTGTACAATTTTTATTAATACTATTTATAATATTACTATTATGTATAATAATAACAATAATAATGATAATAATGATAATATTATCAGTATTTATATTTATAATATTATTATTATTATTAGTAATAATAATAATAATAATAATTTGTATGCGGTGGGCAGCAGAAGAAATCTCTGTCTGTTATAATGTTGTAGGGTATGTTCAAACTGCTCCATAAAGACAACATTGCAGTCAAATGCATGGAAGCTAAAAAAATAAATAAATAAATAAAAATGTAACAATTCTGTTTATCATTTAACCGAACAAAAAACTTTCTTTCAAGCTTTCATTCAATCTGCCAGCGACATTATTGACACCATCCAGACGGCCATGAGGGAAAAACGTTGATGAATGACTTTTCAGTTCAGACGTGACTGTGGGAAACTTTTTCACCAGCAGCGAGACATGAATAGAAAACGGTGAGCTTGTATGACAGAAAGTCCTCCTGTGGGTCGAGTCTACGTGGAGCCAGACTTTTACTAAAGCCCACGGAGACAAACAGTAGCAAAGTAGCCATGGAAGTGCCTTACCCAGGTCTTTGATACGGGGCAGCATGTTGTCGCGGAAGTTGCTGTACGAGGCGATCTTGCCCTCGGGCGACGCGATGCCCAGGTGCGCCTCGTAGATCCTCAACCGCGTGGGTTTCATGGGACGCGGGTGGATGTGCTGGAGACGGACAGAAGTGGGCAAAAAGAAGAAAGAAAAAAAAACATCCTCCATGAAGCACAAAGGCTGCTGCTGCATGAATCACCTCCATTGTTTGGCAAGAACACAACAATGCACCTAGCAGGATTTAGACAAGAGATCCACTATGTTTTTTTATGATACCGATTACCGTAAATTTTGATTATAAACTCATTCCCTACGCTTTGAACCATGTGGCTTATAAAACGGAGCGGCTAATTTATTGTTTTTTTTTTCCCAAGATGAGTTTAATCTCAATATTTGCACGTTCCATTCATGTGCCATTTTATTGTTAGCATTGGCTACTTTGTAAGTATACATAAAATCTTAGTTATTGAAACATAGAACGCTAAAACTAAAATATAATCAGTGAAGCATAAACACAAAACTTGCAAAACAATGACTTTTTTAACAGTCTATTTAATTTAGTTACTTGCAATAATAACTTGGTCAAACGATTTTATGTATATATAGAAAATGGATGGATGGATGGATGAATGTATATAAATATATATATATATGTATATATATATATATACACTCGTCGAGTTTGGAGGAAGAAGAATACTGAGTTGCATCCCAAGAACACCATACCAACTGTGAAGCATGGGGGTGTAAACATCATGCTTTGAGGCTGTTTTTCTGCTAAGGGGACAGGACGATTGATCCGTGTTAAGGGAAGAATGAATGGGGCCATGTATCGTGAGATTTTGAGCCAAAACCTCCTTCCATCAGTGAGAGCTTTGAATGGTTGATTAAAAACTTATTTTCCACCATAATTTACAAATAAATTATTTAAAAATCCTACAATGTGAAGCCCCGTATTTTTTTTTTCACATTCTGTCTCTCACAGTTGAAGTGTACCTATGATGAAAATTACAGACCTCTGTCATCATTTTAAGTGGGAGAACTTGCACAATCGGTGGCTGACTAAATACTTTTTTGCCCCACTGTATATATATATATATACACATACATATACAGATCTATAAATATATATATATATATATATATATATATATATATATATATATATATATAAACACATATATACACATATATATATACATATATACACATATATATACATGTATACACATATATACATGCATATATACACATATATATACATATATACACACATATACATACATACATATATACATATACACACACATACATACATACATACATACATAAACACATATACATGTATGTATACATATACATGTATATACATATATCTACATATACATATATACATATATATATATATTCACATATATACATACATATACATATATACATATATACATATATATACATATATACATATATATATATACATATATACACATATATACATATATATCTATACATATATACATATATATATACATATATATACATATATACATATATATACATATATACATATATCTACATATACATATATACACATATATATACATATATACATACATATACATATATACATATATATACATATATACATATATATATATATATGCATATATACACATATATACATATATATATCTATACATATATACATATATATATACATATATACATATATATATACATATATACATATATATACATATATATACATATATACATATATGTATATACATATATATATATATATACATATATACATATATATACATATATACATATATATATACATATATACATATATATATACATATATACATATATATATACATATATACATATATATATATATATATATATATATATATATATATATATCAGAGGTGGGACCAAGTCATTGTTTTGCAAGTCACAAGTAAGTCTCAAGTCTTTGCCCTCAAGTCCGAGTCAAGTCTAGAGTCAAGACAGGCAAGTCTCGAGTCAAGTCCAAGTCAAAACTGAAAAGTCTCAAGTCAAGTCCCAAGTCCTGCACTTTGAGTTTCGAGTCATTTCAAGTCCTTTTAACCACAGACTAATATATTTACACAGATTGTGTATGCTTTTAAAACGCTGTATGTATTTATTATAAAAGAAAATAGTGCTGACATTGCACTTCATAATAGCAATATTAACCAGTTATTTTAAACATGTAACTCATTCCTTTACAGAATAAACACATTTGAAAAAACAAGTGCAACTGTAATTATTTGTACAAAAGTGTTATCATTGTATTTCCATGGCATATTGCATTAGAACTAGTTCCACAGCAGTTTCTATCCTGTTTTTACCTTATCTCATTGATCTCATCTCAAAATGTATGTGTTTTAAAGTGTGCGTACACATGAAAACCATAAATACATGAACATAACAATGAACAGAGTTGTACTTTTTAGATGTCAGGGCCCTATTGAATTTGTACACATATTCTTAATATAGTATACATTTTAACTGACCTTTATTTGACTATGTTTTTCTTTTTGTAGGTGGCTAAAATACGTGGTGCTCCTGACCGCCGTCTAACGTTACGTTACTGTGTGTGATACATTCACTAACGTAACATTATGTGGAGGTACCTCATGCAGCTCTGCTTAAAAAAATCACTTGACAAAAAGTATGAATAAGGTAGCAAACTGCAGTGGACGCAACAGATTGTCGTGTTTGCAATGATGTTATAACCATAGACATATACTGTGAGTAAACCCATCGTTGGCTGCTGTGACGCGAGCAATTTGGCCACCATCTTGAAGTGGTAATGAGGAGCTGGAGAGCAGCCTAAACTGACAGTTGACAGGTAGAAAACAAAGATGCCGGGCTGGTGTTCAGCATTTTCCTGCTTAAATGAGTGGACTGTTGAAAATAGGAACCGGGGTATTACTTTTCACAAGTAAGATTTAACATTAACATAATATCGGTAGTATTTTGTGAAAATAATATTATCACAGAGTTGTGAAGGAGCAAAGATCTTCAATATTTGTATATGAAAATCGCAAAGAAATCTTCTGGAGGAGGATGACCCCCCCTACTGGTATTTGGTTTACAAACTTTCAGCCCCACCTAAAACAAAAATCACCAGCCACCACTGATTATGATGCATTCATCATTTTAGGTAAAACACAAGACAATACTTTCTTAACAGTATAACTGTAACCAGGAATAAGTCTTCAAGTAACAATATTCAAATACTAACTTTGTTGGGTAAGACAGAATTTGGTTTTATTCTGAATCCAGTGAAACAGATTGATGGCTTTAGCTGATATAATGACTTTCAAGTGTTCATACTGTATATGTTTAAGTATTTGGCAGACACTTTTATCCAAAGCAACATACATTAAAAATACATATAAAACAATCACTGTAAACATGATCGTTTACGGGAAGAATGTAATAGAAAATATCAATACAAAGTGTCAAGACAAAAAAAACTCTCTGCTTTTGCAGCAACAGAGATAAAGTCTATTGGTCCGTAAGATATATAGATATCTACTATATTCATACATTGTTAATGTAGGATATACACATGTATATATAACCTAATCATATTGTTTCTTCAATTTAAAAATAGCTGACCGTTTTTTCCCCTTCTCTGGGATTATTATTCCCAGTTTTGATCTTGGACGTCTGGTCACTTATAGCATATAAAAATATTCTATTATTGTTAAGCAAACTATGAACACACCAAAACATGTGTCCTTTATCATAGTTACACGTATGACAAAAAAGCGTGTGAAAATCAGTTGTATTCAGTGAGATAAAATGCGCTGACAGTTTATTGCTCCTGCCAAAAGAATTGCAGAGTGGAGTGGATCACCACTCCAAGATGGCGACCCCGCGTCTCGTCTCGTCAGCGCCAGTAGTGGTCGATGCTGCGTCTACTTATAAGATGTCTATGGTTCTAACGTTAGCAGTGAGTTTACAGTCTCACTGATTTAACTACACAACAAATAAAAGTCACATTACTCAGCCAATAAACGTTAGCTTAAATTCAAAACTTTGTGCATCTTCAAATGTCGAACGAAGTTGGAAGTTGTTGCGTCTCCGTCTATAATCTTCCAACCGCATGTTTGCATACGGTAATTCGTTATTTGTTGACCAAGTCGTTGTTTTAATACCCGAACAAAACTATTTTTGGCATAACTTTTCCTCACTGACGCTTTGTTTAAGAGCTCTTCTGTGTTGGTTTTCCTGCAATTTGATTGGATGAATGCTGTGTGACGAAACTAACGTGGATGTAATTTGATTGGCTGTTGTACTGACAGGTAGCGCACAGGCTGTCATCGCACACATGTTGACAAACACGCGTACACAATGGAAGATACGGAGCGCTCCTGAATAACTTTTTAATTGTTGGGTTTTGGGGAAAGTAGCGAGTCATGGCAAGTCAAAAGGCTCAAGTCCAAGTCAAGTCATTGATGTTAAAGTCTAAGTCGAGTTGCAAGTCTTTTTACATTTTGTCAAGTCGAGTCTAAAGTCATCAAATTCATGACTCGAGTCCAAGTCATGTGACTCGAGTCCACACCTCTGATATATATATATATATATATATATATATATATATATATATATATATATATATATATATACTGTATATATATATATAGATATACACATACATATATATGTATATATACATACACATATATACATACATACATATACATATAAATACATACATATACAGATATATATATAAATAAAAAATAAATATATATATACACATATACATACACATACACATACATATATACATATATACACACATATATATATATATATATATATATATATATATATATATATATATATATATATATATATATATACACATATATATATATATATATATATATACTGTATATATATACACACACACAAAAAGGCAGCGGGCTAACAGGTAGCATTTGTCAAGTAACAAAATATTTAACGCGGTGTAAAAAGAACAGCATGCTAACATTAGCATGCTAAAAGGTAGGATATGTCAAGTAACAAAATATTTAACGTTGATGTGTATACCTATTACATTAAAGAAGGCAGCGTACTAACATTAGCATGCTAACAGGTAGCATTTTTTGTCAAGTAACAAAATATTTAACGCTGTGTAAAAAGAGCAGCATGCTAACATTAGCATGCAAACAGGTAGCTTTTGGCAAGCAAACAAATATTTAACGTTGTGGTGTATACCTACCATAATAGATAAAAAGAGCAGCATGCTAACAGGGAGCATTTGCAAAGTAACGCAATATTTGAAGCTAAAGTGTATACCTGCAAAATTTGCGACCAAAAAAATGCTAACATATGTGCTGCGTGCCATTAAAAACTAGGTAGGGGACACCACTGGTCTATTCTATGCTAACTTTTCTACTTTTTGTTCCAAGTCAGACAAGGTGGAAATCCAAACCTTACAATGTACGGGTGCGGGGGGTCCCAGTGGATCCAGTCGTAGACGACACATTTGTTCTCCTTGGTCACATATTTGGCCCACGGTGAAATCCTATAGAGACGTTCCCCTGCCTTGGTGTGGACCACCACCTGGTACAAAACAACACAATCCAAACACTAGTTCAGAGACAGTGGGATTACACGAAAAACTGCTTCAGGTTGAATACAGTGGGTCTGGATTAATGAGTGCCTCATTCCTGTGAGAATCCTGCGTGCAAATGAAGCAGGTTGGTTAACTTATTCAGGACTAGGGATATATACCGTGTGCCGGTATTCTTTGGTACAGGTTCCTAACCGGGTCGATCCATGGAGACGGTTAAGATTCTGGACTAATGATATGGCTCTCGATATTTTTTTTTTTTGTCAATTACCAAAATATTACTCTTTGGTGCAAATCTGAAAACCTAATTTAAAAAAATGCTTTACATGCACAAAGTACCAAAATGTGACTTCAATGTATACTTACTAAATTATCTTAAAAATGCATTTGTCAAGTAACAACATCGATCCATCCATTTCCTACCGCTTATTCCCTTTTGGGGTCACGGGGGGCGCTGGCGCCTATCTCAGCTACAATCGGGCGGAAGGCGGGGTACACCCTGGACAAGTCGCCACCTCATCGCAGGGCCAACACAGATAGACAACATTCACACTCACATTCACACACTAGGGCCAATTTAGTGTTGCCAATCAACCTATCACCAGGTGCATGTCTTTGGAAGTGGGAGGAAGCCGGAGTACCCGGAGGGAACCCACGCATTCACGGGGAGAACATGCAAACTCCACACAGAAAGATCTCAAGCCTGGATTTGAACCCAGGACTGCAGGACCTTTGTATTGTGAGGCAGACACACTAACCCCTCTCCCACCGGGAAGCCCCAAGTAACAACATGTTTTACGCAAAGTTTTAAACCTACAAAATCAACTAAAAGAAGGCCCCATACTAACAGGTAGCATTTGTTAAGTACCAACATATATTACTGAGGTGCAAATCTGAAAAAATAGCTAAATATGATTAGCATCTACAAAGTACACCTCCTAAATTAGCTAATAAGGGCAGCATGCTGACATTAGCATGCTAACAGGTAGCATTCAACAAGTAACAAAATATTTGACGCTGAGGTGTATGCCTACTAAATTAGCTAAAAAAATTTACCTTGTTAACATTAGCATGCTAACAGGTAGCCTTTGTCAAGTAACAAAATATTTGACACCGAGGTGTATACCTACTAAATTAGCATGCTACCTTTTTTTGTTAACATTAGCATGCTAACAGGTAGCATTTGTCTAGTAACAAAATATTTGACGCTGAAGTGTTTACCTACTGAATTAGCTAAAAAAGGTAGCTTATAAACATTAGCATGATAACAGCTAGTATTTGTGAAGTACCAAAATATATTAGAGGTGCACATCTGAAAAACTAGTAAAATATGATTAGCGTCCACAAAGTACCAAAATATGACTTAGGCGTACAGCTCTTGAAAAAAATTACCTAAAAATGGCAGCATGCTAACATTAGCATGATAACAGGTAGTATTCAACAAGTAACAAAATATTTGACGACGAGATGTATACCTACTAAATTACCTAAAAAATTTACCTTGCTAACATTAGCATGCTAACAGGGAGCATTTGTCAAGTAACAAAATATTTGACACTGAGGTGTATACCTACTAAATTAGCATGCTAACCTTTTTTGTTAACATTAGCATGCTAACAGGTAGCATTTGTTTCGTAAAAAAATATTTGACGCTGAAGTGTTTACCCATTAAATTAGCTATGAAGGTAGCTTATAAACATTAGCATGATAACAGCTAGCATTTGTCAAGTACCAAAATATATTAGAGGTGCACATCTGAAAAACTAGTAAAATATGATTAGCATCCACAAAGTACCAAAATATGACTTAGGCGTACACCTCTTGAAAAAAATTACCTAAAAATGGCAGCATGCTAACATTAGCATGATAACAGGTAGCATTCAACAAGTAACAAAATATTTGACGCCGAGGTGTATACCTACTAACTTAGCTAAAAAAGGACCCCTACTAACATTAGCATGTTAACAGGTAGCATTTGTCAAGCAACAAAATATTTGACACCGAGGTGTCTACCTACTAAATTAGCAAGATAACTTTTTTGTTAACATTAGCATGCTAACAGGTAGCATTTGTCTAGTAACAAAATATTTGACGCTGAAGTGTTTACCTACTGAATTAGCTAAAAAAGGTAGTTTATAAACATTAGCATGCTAACAGCTAGCATTTGTCAAGTACCAAAATATATTAGAGGTGCACATTTGAAAAACTAGTAAAATATGATTAGCATCCACAAAGTACCAAAATATGAGTTAGGCGTACACCTCTTGAAAAAAATTACCTAAAAATGGCAGCATGCTAACATTAGCATGATAACAGGTAGCATTCAACAAGTAACAAAATATTTGACGCCGAGGTGTATACCTACTAAATTAGCTAAAAAAGGAACAATACTAACATTAGCATGCTAACAGGTAGCATTTGTCAAGCAACAAAATATTTGACACCGAGGTGTATACCTACTAAATTAGCTAAAAAAAAAGGTAGCATGCTAATATTAGCATGCAAACAGGTAGCATTTGTCAAGTAAAAATATATTCAACGCTGAGGTGTATACTTACTAAGTTAACTAAAAAAAGGTAGCATACTAAAATTAGCTAGCTAACAGGTAGCATTTGTCTAGTAACAAAATATTTGACTCATAGGTGTGTATCCCAACTGAATTAACAAAAAAAAAAGGCACCATATTAACATTAGCATGACAACAGGTAGCATTTGTCATGTAACAAAACATATTACTCTGAAGTGCACGTTTGAAAAAGTAATAAAAAATGCTTAGCCACCAATTTATTTTGTAGCGTTAACCACAGCGTGCGTCTGCAGAACACGGCTAAATCTGGCCCCTCCTGTGCGGTAACGACTGGCGCCGCGAGCCTCCTTTTCATTACCGCCAGGCCTCCTGGGGGTCGGCCGCTCGCTTCCTCCTCAGAAGAAACAGGATTATGGGGACAGAGCTGTGTGAATGGAGTGGCGTTCAGGTAGTCCTTCACACAAATTGGCCGGGGTGAGGCACATTAAAAGCTGTATGACGTGTTTGTGTGGGCGTTTGATCGTGTCAAGAATGCCGCAAAGCTCTAATTGGGCAGCGGGACAAAATGGGACGGAGGGCGAGCGCCTCCACATTGGAAGGGGGTTAGTTTTAAAGGTGGCGACGAGACAGCCGCTGACCGGCAGCGAAGGGTGCACAAGAAGCCATCTGCTTGGGGGACGGACCTCGACTGACAACAAAGCGAGGTCCGGAAGGTCTGTTCCACCTCGCTCCCTGACAACTGCAAGAGCAGTGCTTGCTCTCAGGTAGACAACTCGGGCTTTTAGCTCGATAGTCAGCACGCTCGGCTCTAGAGCCGGCAACCTGGGTCCGCGCTCCGGTCGGAGCAGGAGGAAAGGCACAATGCGGCGGAGAGAAAGTAAACAAAAGCTACTTTGGTGCCGTGACCCAGATGAGGGTGAGGTTTAGGGTTGAGCGTATGTTGGCAGGCTTTGTAGCCATTTTTGCCAACCTTGAGACCACCCAATTTGGGATATGGGGGCAAGGGGGGTGGGGACGGGCGGGTTATGTGGGCAAAATACCCCTTCCCCTTCGAGCTGTCCTGGATGAACTGAAATTATTTTCTCCAATCATTTTGGAACTTGCAAGCGTACTTTTTCTTACTCGTCGTTGCCATGTCTCTTCTTTGTTCTTCTGCTTCGTCTCTGTTATGTTTTTGGACATTACTACTTGCCGTAGTTTTGAAGCAATGCATCATGGGAATCCGGATGTTGTGTGTCACTGTATTAACGTGCCGGCTGGAATAAACACACGCTGAGAAATAGCTCCATGCCTGCCTACTTCATGGGTTATTGATAAACCTATGGATAACAGAAACCATTTATAATAGTCTCCTTTTCAGGGAAGAGAGGACGCTAAAGGCAGTGCCCTTAAGGCACGCCCCAAATATTGTTGTCGGGATGTAAATCGGGAGAAATTCGGGAGAATGATTGCCTCGGGAGATTTTCGGGAGGGGCACTGAAATTCAGGAGTCTCCCGGGAAAACCGGGGGTCATTCTGTAGCTAGAACGCTCATCCATCATGCCGACAACCCAGGTTCGAATGACTGGTGGAGCTAAAAAGGAAAGGACTAAACCAGATGGTGCTGTGACCTGGATGAGAGTGAGGCTTAGAGGGGTGAGTGTAACGGAGGCCAGCCAGCCAGTGTGGCTGGGCCATATGTACGTTGGCTAACCACGCTCCTTGACAAACTCAAGAGCGGTACTCAAGTAGATAACTCAGGCTTTTAGCCCGGTAGTCAGCACACTCGCTTATAGTGCCAGTCGGAGCAGGAGGACATACACGTTGTAGCCGAGAGAAAGCGCATAACCACTACGGTGGTGCTGTAACCAAGATGAGCTTGAGGTTTAGGGGTGAGTGTACATTGGCAGACCTACGATTTGATAGCTCTGTAGCTATCACACTCGTCTGTCATTCCGGCGACCCAGGTTCGAATGACTGGTGGAGCTAAGAAGGAAAGGACTAAACTAAATAGTGCCGTGACCCGGATGAGAGACAGGTTTAAAGGGGTGAGTGTAACGGAGGCCAGCCAGCCAGTGCGGCTGGGCCATGTGTACGTTGGCTAACCACGCTCCTTGACAAACTCAAGAGCGGTACTCAAGTAGATAACTCAGGCTTTTAGCTCGGTAGTCAGCACACTAGCTTCTAGTGCCGTTGGGCGCAGGAGGAAACACACGTCGTAGCCGAGAGAAAGCACACAACCGCTATGGTGGTTCTGTAACCAAGATGAGGTTGAGGGGTGAGTGTACGTTGGCCAACCTCAAGAGCTGTGCTGGCTATCGATTTGATAGCTCTATAGCAAGCACGCTCATGTGTCATGCCGGCCACCCAGTTTTGAATACCTGGCGGAACCGAAAAAGAAGGGACTAAACCAGATGGGTTACTGTGGTGCCGTGAGCCAGATGAGAGTGAGGTTTAAAGGAGGCCAGCAAGTGCAGCTGGGGCAGAAGTAGTGCTGGCTATCAAGTGGATAGCCCGAGCTTTTAGTTCAGTCGTCGGCGTGTTTGCCTCTACACCAGCGACCTGGGTTCGGGGGTTAACAGGGTGGGTGTGCGCTGGTAAACCTCACTCCCTGACAACTTCGAGGAGTAGTGTTTGCTATCGGGTTGCTAGCTCAAGGCTTTTAGCTCGGTAGCTAGCAGGCTGCTCTCTCACGTCAGCGACCCAGGTTCGATGACTGGGCAGTTTATTGCAGTGGTGCTGTGACCCAGATGAGAGTGAGCCAGTGCAGCTGTATGAGCAGTGCCGGCTATCGGGTTGATAGCTCAAGCTTTTAGCTCGTTAACGAGCACGCTCCTGTCTCATGCCAGCGACCCAGGTTCGATTGTCAGGCAGAACGTAAACCACATGGGTTACAGTGGTGCCGTGACCTGGATCACAGCAAATTTTAAGGAGGCGAGTTTAACGTAGGCCAATCAGTGTACGTTGTAAACCTCACTCCATGCCACCTTCAAGAGTAGTGCTGGCTATCCAGTAGATCGCTTGGGCTTTTAACTCAGTAATCAAAACGCTTGCTTCTCATGCCAGCAACCTGTTTTCGTGCCCCACTCAGAACCAAGTCGCTCGCATGATCCCAATGGGAGGGAAGTTTAGGGGTGTGTGGCTGGGCCACATTTACGATAGTAGATTTCACTCCTTGGCAGCAGCAGTGCTGGCTATCGGGTTGATAGCTCGGTAGCAGGCACGCTTGTCTCTCATGCCGGCGACCCAGGTTAGATTCCCGGGTGGAACAGAAAAAGAACGGACTGAACCAAACATTGGTGCTGTGACAAAGATGAGAACAAGTTTCAAGGGGTTGAGTGCAACAGTGGCCAACCAGTGGGGCTGGGCCAGGAGTAGTGCTGGCCCATGAGAGGAGAGCCTGGGCTTTTAGCTCGGTAGTCAGCAAGCTCGCCTCGTATGCCAATGACCTGGGCTTGAGATCTAAGGGGGTAACGGAGGCCTGCCACATGTATACGTTGGTAGACCTCACTCCCTGAAAACTTGAAGAGTAGTACCGGCTATCAAGTGGCTAGCACACTCGCCTCGAATGCCGGTGACCTGGGTTTGAGCTCCGCTGGGAGCAGTAAGAAAAATGTGGCTGAGAGAGAGTACGGAAACGCTAAAGTGGTGCCATGACCCGGATGAGATTGAGGTTTAGGGGTGAGTGTACATTGGTAAACCTCTGAAGCAGTGCTGGCTAGCGGTTTGATAGCTCAGTAGCTAGCAAGCTTGTCTCTCATGCCGGCAACTCAGGTGTGATTCCCAGGTAGAACAGAAAAATAAGGGACTGAATCAGACGGGTTACAGTGGTACCGTGACCCAGATTAAAGTGAGGTTTAGAGGGGTCAGGGGAAACTTGGTAAACCTCAGGAGCGGTGCTGTTTATTGGGTTTGATAGCTCAGTAGCTAGCATACTTGTCTCTCATGCCAGCGACCCATGTTCGATTTCCGGGTGAAACAGAAAAATAAGGGACTGAACCAGACGGGTTACAGTGGTGCCGTGACCCAGATTAGAGTGAAGTTTAGAGGGGGTGAAGGAAACTTGAAAAACCTTAAGAGCAGTAATGTTTTTTGGGTTTGATAGCTCAGTAGCTAGCACGCGTGTCTCTCATGCCAGCGACCCAGGTTCAATTCCCGGGTCGAACAGAAAAAGACGGGACTGAACTAGACGGGTTACAGTGGTGCCGTGACCCGGATGAGAGTGAGATTGAGAGGGGTGAGTGTATGTAGGTAAACCTCAGGAGCAGTGCTGGCTCACAGGGACTGAACCGGACGGGTTAAACAGTGATGACCCGGTCCCAAGGTGGCACCACCATGACTTCACCGTCCACGGCTAGCGTCTCATTTGAGGATTATTTGTCGTCCTGGGCACTTGTCGACAATGCAAAGCAGGAGGAGGCGTGTTTTGCATTTAACCTTGACACATTTTGCAAAGGAGCTAAAAAACAAATAATCTCCGGCAACAGCAGGTCTTGTTGTGCGCGGAACAAACAAGCGTCCTGCGGGAGCTGAAATGAAAACAAGCCTCTGTGGTGCACGCGCCATGATCCCCCTTGCCGCTTGTAGCGCCGCGCCAGCCTTAGAGACCCCCCGTTGAGGGCGTGAAGAAGCTGCAGGTCCATACCTTGAGCTTGGTGTTGTGATCCACAGCAGGAGCGCCGTTATGCCTGGCCGGAAGAACCAGCTCCCACTTGCCGTAATCTCGCTTGGCGTACGGGTGGGAGAATTTGTCCCAGCCATCTGTGGGGACATTCAGACACAAACGTGAGACGTAATCGAGCACAGAATGAAACACTGTGGCACACTTCCTATAGTCTATTCTTAACAATCAGGGGAGGAGAATCTTCTTCCTGTGAGATTTTCCAATTTGGTGGGAACAGTTGTTGAAGAAAAATTCAAAAAGGCATGTTTGGATGAATTTGGTGTGGCAGATTGGAGCAGAGCCAGCAGGCGCTGCCTCAGGTTCAACGACAGTCACCTCCCGAATGTGGTACTTTTGTAAGGGCACCGACCCAATTTGTCGTTACTGCTGGGCACTAGAGATGCGCGGTTTGCGGTCACAACCGCGGAGTCCGCGGATAAACCGCGGGTCGGGCGGGTGACGTGACGAAAAAATTGATTTTAAATAGATTCGGGCGGGTGGTGGTTGAACCAATTCGGAAATATATATTGTAATAATCCCAGGAATGTAGGCTCATAAAACTTCTTCGTTTGTTTTGTCTTTATTGCACGAGATGTAATACAACCACACAACGGCTCTCATGTCTCTAACACTTTTCCCGGGACAACGCGAACTCTCATTTCCTGTCGATAACGTCACTTCCCTATCTCTCCCGGAAGTCCCGCCCCACAGTCAAAGTCATTGGCTAACACCTCGTAGCCAGCCGCTACATTATACAGAGTTAAATGTTATGTTGAAGAGGTTCATTTAGCCTACTGACGTGTATTTATAAATGGTTGATTTATATAGGCTAGTAGGTAAAGTGTTGTACCTGACAACACTTGATGGTACAATCCATATAACACGTCACAGACAACGTCACGCTAACATCACGTGACACCTCTGATGAAGGCTGCAGAAGCAAGGTAGCCCAAACTTGTCAGGTACGACATTTTACCTTATTAGCCTCGAGAAATCAACCATTTATAAATAGTTAAATGTTGTTACCCACATACAAAAAACGAGCAGCACTCTTTGAAACAGTATGTGGGCATACTTTTATTTTGAAGTGTCTCATTTGGTCTGCCGACGGATGTAAGGAAGCTACTTCCAGGTATGGCCAACGAGGTATTTGTCATTTGTTGGTATTTTACTTGGTAAAATGTCTGATCCACACGCTGTGCATGTTATTATTTTTACGTTTGTAACGCGCTTTATTTATTACAGTTTTCACGGTGAATTTGAAGGGAAAGTAAGCCTTCAAATAAGTCAGTTCAAGAAAGCCATTGTGTCTGTGCTACTTGGAGGGAGTTACACTTTCTAAACTCACCAATGCCTTGCATCGTCTATATTAGATATATAACAACGGGCGGGTGGCGGGCGGGTGTGGCTTTGATGAAATGTTGGTTCAGGTGGGTTGCGGGTGGATGACAACTTTAGTGATGCGGTCGCGGATGATATAATTGCCTATCCGCGCATCTCTACGGGGCACAGATTCACGTAAATTCAAACGGTGCCTTATTTTGCTTTAGGCTGCAACTAACCACTACTTTGATACTCGACAAGCCATCAACTATCTTGACGATTATGTGACAAATCATTGACTATCTTGACGATTATTTGACTAATCCTAGACTATATTGACTATTATTTGACTAGTTAGGGGTGTAACGGTCCGTGTATTTGTATTGAACCGTTTCGGTACGGGGGCTTCGGTTCGGTTCGGAGGTGTATCGAACGAGTTCCACACGGACATCTTAAGTAGCGCACCGCACGTTGTGTAAACAATGCACACCGAGGCACCATTAATTGATTAACGTAGACTCAGACTTAAACAAGTTGAAAAACTTATTCAGGTGTTACCATTTAGTGGTCAATTGTACGGAATATGTACTGTACTGTGCAATCTACTAATAAAAGTTTCAATCAGTCAAAAAAAACAACAACACACAGCATGCTAGCAACCACTGGTAGATAGACTGACCACACCTCCTCTTTTCACGGGACATGTCCTCTTTTGCGGGGTTGTACAGGTGGAGTTTCTTAAATGCCTCAAATGTCCGGCATTTTAAGTAAGGATTGTGTGTATTTTCAATGTACATACAGGGTTAAGAAGGGGTTAAAAACAAAACAAAAAATGTGTACGCAGGCAGGCAACATTCGTGAGGGAGGGGGAGAGACAGAGACAACGAGAGACTTATGATAAACGCGCATGCGTCGCCAGGCTCAGCTTTTTACCCATGGATTTCAGATTTTATTTTTTAATATTTATAGCAGGGGTGTCAAAAGTGGGCCCAAGAGGCCATTTGCGGCCCACAGCTAATGGTTTAAAGGCCCACAACACATTCTAAAAATACTATTAAAATACACAAAAACGAACAAAAGTGAAATAAAAAAGCTTAAAGGCTAAATGTAATTTAGAAAAAGTTGCAACGTTAATATTGAATCAAAATCAATGTTATTATGAATTATTGACCTATCCAAGTTTACGGTTACTTCACATCAAATATTCCACTAAGAAAAATATTTTTGGTGGAAGATTTAGCAAATAAATAACCAGAGCATTTATATTTTGTTGTTTTGTTACCGTACCGAAAATGAACAGAACCGTGACCTCTGAACCGAGGTATGTACCGAATCAAAATTTTTGTGTACGTACCGTTACACTCCTACTAGTCGACAATCTTGACGATTACTTGACTAATTTATTATCTTAACGATTGTTTGACTAATGATCGACTATATTGACGATTATTTGACTAATCATCGACTACATTGATGATTATTTGACTAATCATCCACTACATTGATGATTATTTGACTAATCATCGACTATATTGACGATTATTCTACTAATCATTGACTATATTGACGATTACTTGCTTAATCGATTATCTTGGCGATTGTTGACCAATTATCGACTATCTTGACGATTATTTGACTAATCATCGACTATCTTGACGATTATTTGACTGATCATCAACTATCTTGATGATTATTTGACTAATCATCGACTATATTGACAATTATTTGACTAGTCGGCTATCTTGACGATTATTTTGACTAATCGACTACCTTGACGATTTTTTTTTTACTAATCATGAACTATATTGACAATTATTTGACTAATCATCGACTATCTTGATGATTATTTGACTAATCATCGACTATATTGACGAGTATTTGACTGATCATCGACTATGTTGACGATTACTGGCTTAATCGATTATCTTGACGATTGTTTGACTAATCATCGACTGTCTCGAGGACTATTCGACTAATTGACTATCTTGACGATTATTTGACTAATTGTCGTTTGTATTGACGATTATTTGACTAATCATCGACTATGTTGACAATTACTTGCTTAATCGATTATCTTGACGTATGACTAATCATCGACTATCTCGATGAGATTCGACTAATCGACTATCTTTACGATTATTTGACTGATCATCGACTATATTGACGATTATTTGACTAAAGATCGACTAGCTTGACGATTATTTGTCTAGTCGAGTATCTTGACGATTTTTTTGACTAATCGAATATCTTGACGATTATTTGCCTAATGGACTGTATTGACGATTATTTGACTAATCATCGACAATATTGACGATTATTTGACTAATCAACTATCGTGACGATTATTTGACTAATCGACTATTTTGAGGATTATTTGACTAATCATCGACTATCTTGACGATTATTTAACTAATCATTGACTGTCTTGACGCTTATTTGACTAATCGACTATCTTGACAATTATTTGACTAATTATCGACTATCTTGACGACTGTTCGACTAATGACAAATCAACTATATTGACGATTATTTGACTAATGGACTACATTGACGATTATTTGACTAATAAACTATCTTGACGATTATTTGACTAATCATCGACTATATTGACGATTATTTGATTAATTGACTACATTGACGATTATTTGACTAATAAACTATCTTGGCGATTATTTGACTAATCATTGACAATATTGACGATTATTTGACTTAGAAGATTTTAAAACGGGCCCTGCGATGAGGTGGCGACTTGTCCAGGGTGTACCCCGCCTTCCGCCCGATTGTAGCTGAGATAGGCCCCAGCGCCCCCCGCGACCCCAAAAGGGAATAAGCGGTAGAAATGGATGGATGGATGGATTTTAAAACGTACACAAATTCAGCATCAATTTTTAAAGTTAGCTTGATTTTTTTCTTAGGCATGTACTTACTAACAACAAAGATGACTAATTAATTCCAAAATATTTATTGACAGCCTACAACTACGCTGCTCATTCGACTGTTAGAAAAACAAAAATAACTATTAAAAATTAGTCCATTTAAAACAAGGACAGGCAAAGTGCTAAATATATATATATATATATATATATATATATATATATATACACACACACACACACACACATATATATATACATATATTTACACACATATATATACTGTATATATATATACATATATATATACATATATACATATATAGAGGGGCGGAGCTTGCTACCGATCACCACCTGGTGGTGAGTTGGCTGCGATGGTGGGGGAGGATGCCGGACAGACCTGGCAGGCCCAAGCGCATTGTGAGGGTCTGCTGGGAACGTCTGGCAGAGTCTCCTGTCAGAGAGAGTTTCAATTCACACCTCCGGGAGAACTTTGAACATGTCACGAGGGAGGTGCGGGACATTGAGTCCGAGTGGACCATGTTCCGAACCTCTATTGTCGAGGCGGCTGATTGGAGCTGTGGCCGCAAAGTTGTTGGTGCCTGTCGTGGCGGTAATCCCAGAACCCATTGGTGGACACCAGCAGTGAGGGATGCCGTCAAGCTGAAGAAGGAGTCCTATCGGGTTGTTTTGGCTCATAGGACTCCGGAGGCAGTGGACGGGTACCGACGGGCCAAGCGGTGTGCAGCTTTAGCGGTCGCGGAGGCAAAAACTCGGACATGGGAAGAGTTCGGGGAAACCATGGAAAACGACTTCCGGACGGCTTCGAAGCGATTCTGGACCACCATACGCCACCTCAGGAAGGGGAAGCAGTGCACTATCAACACCGTGTATGGTGCGGATGGTGTTCTGCTGACTTCGACTGCGGATGTTGTGGATCGGTGGAGGGAATACTTCGAAGACTTCCTCAATCCCACCAACACGTCTTTCTTTGAGGAAGCGGTGCCTGGGGAATCTGTAGTGGACTCTCCTATTTCTGGGGCTGAGGTCGCTGAGGTAGTTAAAAAGCTCCTCGGCGGCAAGGCCCCGGGGGTGGATGAGATCCGCCCGGAGTTCCTTAAGGCTCTGGATGCTGTGGGGCTGTCTTGGTTGACAAGACTCTGCAGCATCGCGTGGACATCGAGGGCGGTACCTCTGGATTGGCAGACCGGGGTGGTGGTCCCTCTCTTTAAGAAGGGGGACCGGAGGGTGTGTTCCAACTATCGTGGGATCACACTCC
Source organism: Nerophis ophidion (assembly GCF_033978795.1). Lineage (NCBI taxonomy): Eukaryota > Metazoa > Chordata > Actinopteri > Syngnathiformes > Syngnathidae > Nerophis > Nerophis ophidion. The sequence continues at coordinate 26,619,608 of NC_084628.1, read as the reverse complement.
TCAGCCTTCCCGGTAAGGTTTATTCAGGTGTACTGGAGAGGAGGCTTCGCCGGATAGTCGAACCTCGGATTCAGGAGGAACAGTGTGGTTTTCGTCCTGGTCGTGGAACTGTGGACCAGCTCTATACTCTCGGCAGGGTTCTTGAGGGTGCATGGGAATTTGCCCAACCGGTCTACATGTGCTTTGTGGACTTGGAGAAGGCATTCGACCGTGTCCCTCGGGAAGTCCTGTGGGGAGTGCTCAGAGAGTATGGGGTATTGGACTGTCTTATTGTGGCAGTCCGCTCCCTGTATGATCAGTGTCAGAGCTTGGTCCGCATTGCTGGCAGTAAGTCGGACACGTTTCCAGTGAGGGTTGGACTCCGCCAAGGCTGTCCTTTGTCACCGATTCTGTTCATAACTTTTATGGACAGAATTTCTAGGCGCAGCCAAGGCGTTGAGGGGTTCCGGTTTGGTGACCACGGGATTAAGTCTCTGCTTTTTGCAGATGATGTAGTCCTGATGGCTTCATCTGGCCGGGATCTTCAGCTCTCACTGGATCGGTTCGCAGCCGAGTGTGAAGCGACCGGAATGAGAATCAGCACCTCCAAGTCCGAGTCCATGGTTCTCGCCCGGAAAAGGGTGGAGTGCCATCTCCGGGTTGGGGAGGAGACCCTGCCCCAAGTGGAGGAGTTCAAATACCTAGGAGTCTTGTTCACGAGTGAGGGAAGAGTGGATCGTGAGATCGACAGGCGGATCGGTGCGGCGTCTTCAGTAATGCGGACGTTGTATCGATCCGTTGTGGTGAAGAAGGAGCTGAGCCGGAAGGCAAAGCTCTCAATTTACCGGTCGATCTACGTTCCCATCCTCACCTATGGTCATGAGCTTTGCGTCATGACCGAAAGGATAAGATCACGGGTACAAGCGGCCGAAATGAGTTTCCTCCGCCGGGTGGCGGGTCTCTCCCTTAGAGATAGGGTGAGAAGCTCTGCCATCCGGGAGGAGCTCAACGTAAAGCCGCTGCTCCTCCACATCGAGAGGAGCCAGATGAAGTGGTTCGGGCATCTGGTCAAGATGCCACCCGAACGCCTCCCTAGGGATGTGTTTAGGGCACGTCCAGCTGGTAGGAGGCCACGGGGAAGACCCAGGACACGTTGGGAACACTATGTCTCCCGGCTGGCCTGGGAACGCCTCGGGATCCCCCGGGAAGAGCTAGACGAAGTGGCTGGAGATAGGGAAGTCTGGGCTTCCCTGCTTAGGCTGCTGCCCCCGCGACCCGACCTCGGATAAGTGGAAGATGATGGATGGATGGAATGATACATATATACATACACATATATACATATATATGTACATACACATATATATACATACATATATATATATACACATACAAATATATATACATACATATATATATGTATACATACATACATACATATATACATACATACATACATATATATATATATATATACATACATATATATATATATATATATACATACATACATACATACATACATATATATATATATATATATGTATATATATATATACACACAAACACATACACAAGCATGTATACATATATAAACATACACATATACACTGGCAAATATACATATACACACATATACACATACATGCATTAACATTTATGCACGTATAGATAGATAGTACTTTATTGATTACTTCAGGAGAGTTTTCTCAGGAAAATTAATATTCACACATATGCATAAATACATACACATGCATACAAATACATATATACACATACACGCATACACATACATATTCAGATATGCATAAATAAATACACATATATACATACACACACACACACACAAAATACTACAAACGTCAGCAGCCAAAGGATAAGCATTTTAAACATATTAACAATAATATTATATAATATATACAAGATAACAAATAAAGATGCGTAGGTTGATTTATTAATAATTGAATCATAATCAGATTTTGAGGTCCACCAGTGGAGATTACTGCATTTCCGCAGCACATTCTTCATCAGAACATGAAAAAACATCAATAATGGTTTCGTCCTGAATCCCGCGTTGTGAAAGTCAGCCAAAGGGCGACTTCATTATTTTTCATTGCTAATGAAATAATTAGGAGTTACTTCGCTATAGGCCAAGAGGTCTCCACACGCAGGTCGTCTGCCTTGCCATTGGTGCTCCAGTCTTACGTAAGGTGCTCACCTAATAAAGCAATGAAATGGCCACTTCAGCGCTCAGTGCATGAAAGACCCTGCTGCTAGAAACATTAGCGGGCGATGAAGGGGATATATCAGCACGCTGAGCATTTACCACAGACATCATTTCAATCCCACAATGCATCCAAGTGCTTGTCCTTGATGAGTGGCACACAACAGCAGGACGGAAAGTGACCCCACGCACACTCCAAGTCAGATGTGATTTATCGCCCGGGTGCACGAGTGCTGCTGCTTTAGCACAGGCACTGATGAAAGCGAGAGAAATCAAATAAAACGACGTAGCCGTGTCATGAAGTAATCTCTCACAGGAGCCAATGTTGGAACAAGGCGGTCCTGCAGGCAGATGATTTGGGTTGATAGCAGAAAATGAACACTTTTAATACTTAAAGGGGAACCGCACCTTTTTGGCAATCCTTCACAATCCCCATGTAAGACAAAAAAACAAGTTTCCCCTGTTTTATGCATTCTAAGTCGTAAAATACGGCAAGTGAGAGGTGGCTAACAATGCAGCTAATGTGAGTAAGCACCAACAATACTCCATTTATATCTTGTTACCGGAATATTAACCAAGTATTAGCAATCATGTTATTATAAGCGCTAACACAGAGGAACTACTTTTAACGGTGCATTGATCACAGCGTTAACTAGCATATGCTGCTATATTGACAAATTGAGCTGCTGCATCGCTTCTGAGTTGGTGAAAGTTAATGCCAGAATGTAAATAATGCATGAAACTTCACGATAGAAGGAATTGCCCATTTTGACCATTGTTGACATCAGTACAGGGACAACAGATGTAAAATGGCCTCATCATTAATTGACAGTTGTGCGTTTGGTCCAGCTGGTCGGGGGACGTTTTTACTGGTTAATTTGGGTAAGCACTCCATTTATGTGAAATAGGATCACTTCAAATTGCACATTTACAACATCAAAGCCACTTTCACCTCACTCTCTCGGCTTCCCTCTGCTCCAACGTCTCACTCTTCCTCTGTGCTCGCTTCAAGAAGCAGTAATTCATCCTCAGTATTTTCAGCTTCGAAAAGATAAGGTTGTCGTTTGTCTAAAAATAGTCATCTTTGTTGTCTGTTACTAAGTCTGCCATGATTAGAACACACATATGCGCACGTTTGTTTCTGGAAGTAGGAACGCACATTTGTTGTCAGAAGTGCGCTACTATGGAAACGTAAAACAATGCTCCGAGGGATTAGTACGGGCAATGATTAAAATTACCAAAATACGGTCAATATTGTACATATTACATATTGTTTTGAAGGTGTCTGTTACTACATTATTTATATACTTGCAGTGTGTGTATTGTAAATATTACATGTTATGAAGGTTTCTGTTACTACATTTTATATATAAATATACACAGTGGGGCAAAAAAGTATTTAGTCAGCCACCGATTGTGCAAGTTCTCCCACTTAAAATGATGACAGAGGTCTGTAATTTTCATCATAGGTACACTTCAACTGTGAGAGACAGAATGTGAAAAAAAAAATACAGGGCTTCACATTGTAGGATTTTTAAATAATTTATTTGTAAATTATGGTGGAAAATAAGTATTTGGTCAACCATTCAAAGCTCTCACTGATGGAAGGAGGTTTTGGCTCAAAATCTCACAATACATGGCCCCATTCATTCTTCCCTTAACACGGATCAATCAACCTGTCCCCTTAGCAGAACAAACAGCCCCAAAGCATGATGTTTCCACCCCCATGCTTCACAGTAGGTATGGTGTTCTTGGGATGCAACTCAGTCTTCTTCTTTCTTCAAACACGACGAGTTGAGTTTACACCAAAAAGTTCTATTTTGGTTTCATCTAACCACATGGCATTCTCCCAACCCTCTGCTGTATCATCCATGTATCTATTTTGGTATAAAATCAACTCGTCGTGTTTGGAGGAAGAAGAATACGGAGTAATAGTGGTTCATTGGTCAAAATGTTTCATAGATGATGTGTCTCACCTTCCCTTTATTTCAAAAATCCTTGAAAAAAATTGTTGCGGAGCAGTTAAATGAACACTTAGCGTCTAACAATCTATGTGAAACCTTTCAATCCGGTTTCAGAGCAAATCACTCCACGGAGACAGCCCTCGCAAAAATGACTAATGATCTATTGCTAACGATGGATTCTGATGCGTCATCTATGTTGCTGCTCCTCGATCTTAGCGCTGCTTTCGATACCGTCTATCATAATATTTTATTAGAACGTATCAAAACACGAATTGGTATGTCAGACTTAGCCCTGTCTTGGTTTAACTCTTATCTTACTGATAGGATGCAGTGTGTCTCCCATAACAATGTGACCTCGGACTACGTTAAGGTAACGTGTGGAGTTCCCCAGGGTTCGGTCCTTGGCCCTGCACTCTTCAGCATCTACATGCTGCCGCTAGGTGACATCATACGCAAATACGGTGTTAGCTTTCACTGTTATGCTGATGACACCCAACTCTACATGCCCCTAAAGCTGACCAACACGCCGGATTGTAGTCAGCTGGAGGCGTGTCTTAATGAAATTAAACAATGGATGTCCGCTAACTTTTTGCAACTCAACGCCAAAAAAACGGAAATGCTGATTATCGGTCCTGCTAGACACCGAACTCTATTTAATAATACAACTCTAACATTTGACAACCAAACAATTAAACAAGGCGACACGGTAAAGAATCTGGGTATTATCTTCGACCCAACTCTCTCCTTTGAGGCACACATTAAAAGCGTTACTAAAACGGCCTTCTTTCATCTCCGTAATATCGCTAAAATTCGCTCCATTCTGTCCACTAAAGATGCTGAGATCATTATCCATGCGTTTGTTACGTCTCGCCTCGACTACTGTAACGTATTATTTTCGGGTCTCCCCATGTCTAGCATTAAAAGATTACAGTTGGTACAAAATGCGGCTGCTAGACTTTTGACAAGAACAAGAAAGTTTGATCACATTACGCCTGTACTGGCTCACCTGCACTGGCTTCCTGTGCACTTAAGATGTGACTTTAAGGTTTTACTACTTACGTATAAAATACTACACGGTCTAGCTCCATCCTATCTTGCCGATTGTATTGTACCATATGTCCCGGCAAGAAATCTGCGTTCAAAGGACTCCGGCTTGTTAGTGATTCCCAAAGCCCAAAAAAAGTCTGCGGGCTATAGAGCGTTTTCCGTTCGGGCTCCAGTACTCTGGAATGCCCTCCCGGTAACAGTTCGAGATGCCACCTCAGTAGAAGCATTTAAGTCTCACCTTAAAACTCATTTGTATACTCTAGCCTTTAAATAGACTCCCTTTTTAGACCAGTTGATCTGCTGTTTCTTTTCTTTTTCTTCTATGTCCCACTCTCCCTTGTGGAGGGGGTCCGGTCCGATCCGGTGGCCATGTACTGCTTGCCTGTGTATCGGCTGGGGACATCTCTGCGCTGCTGATCCGCCTCCGCTTGGGATGGTTTCCTGCTGGCTCCGCTGTGAACGGGACTCTCGCTGCTGTGTTGGATCCGCTTTGGACTGGACTCTCGCGACTGTGTTGGATCCATTGTGGATTAAACTTTCACAGTATCATGTTAGACCCGCTCGACATCCATTGCTTTCCTCCTCTCTAAGGTTCTCATAGTCATTATTGTCACCGACGTCCCACTGGGTCATTATTGTCACCGATGTCCCACTGGGTGTGAGTTTTCCTTGCCCTTATGTGGGCCTACCGAGGATGTCGTGGTGGTTTGTGCAGCCCTTTGAGACACTAGTGATTTAGGGCTATATAAGTAAACATTGATTGATTGATTGATGTTTTACAGATCATCTTCAAGTCGCGTTCTGACAGTCACTTCAGGATGCGCCGTTTTGTGGGCGGTCTTATTTACGTGCCTCCACTTGGACAGCATCTTCTCCCCGTCATCTTTGTTGTAGCGGTGTAGCGTGCAAGGACGGGAGTGGAAAAAGTGTCAAAAAATGGAGCTAACTGTTTTAATTACATTCAGATTTTACTTCAATCAATAACGGAGCAGCATCTCCTCATCTGGAAATGTGTCCCGTGAAAAACTGTCCAACAGGAACTCTCTAATAACTAAAGTTCCTTGGGTGAATAATGTAAACTCACTATACCGGTATGTTTTAGCAAGTTCATGGCGAGTTTTACCAACAGATATGTGAGAACTTTACACTTCTTTATATTAGAAATGGCAACGGCTGAGGATGAACGTCCCATAACAAGAAGATGGAGGAAAAGAAGAAGCTTATAGACTACGGACTACAAAGGCGGAAGTGCGCAATTATTCAAGATTTATGCGGACCCCAAATACGGATCAGCAGGTACCAGAAGGTAAGAAAAGTTGCTTTTGCATAATATTGCGAAACAAAACGGCAGATAATACCTTACCTTATACACACATCATAATAATACTCCTATTTCGAAGCACAGTACAATCCATAAAGCCGTGCGGCTTCATAGCTTACCAAAGTCCTACTAAAACATGTTGATAGATTTTCGAGCGCCGTGTGTAATGTTCTTAATTTTCAATGGAACATTTAAAATGTTGGTGTTGTTTACTTGAGTCATATTGCCATCATAGTGCAGCCTAAACTTATCTTTTATGTTTGAGTGCCATCTACAGCCATGATTACTGGTCACACATATAATTACACCATGTACCAAATAAAATTGCTTCCAGGTGGGTAAGCACAACCAAACTTATTCTTTACATTAGGCGCACTGGGTTATAAGGCGCACTGTCGGGTTTTGAGGGAAAAAAAGGATTTTAAGTGCTCCTTGTAGTACGGAAAATGCGGTATGTGTTCTGTGGAGGGGGGCGTGGCCTGCAGCAAAGCAGGGTGTGCCAAGACCGGCTTCGAAATCAGCGACAGGTGCGTAAATGGCCCACCTGGGTCCAGTTATCTAATCACCTGTCGCTCTGTTAAAAGGCAGCAGCAGGGAGGAGAGAGTTGTTGGAGCTTGAGCGAGAGCACGAGCAAGAGCGAGAGCGACAAATCATAAATAAAAATTCTATTGTAACCCTGATCCGGGCTCTCATGGCGATGCTTGGTGGTCTGGGAGGGCAACCTCCACAATTCTTGTCTCTCATAATGATTGTGAACCATAGGCAAAATTCCCCCCAAAAAGTTCAGTGCCGCTTTAAGACTTTTATGGCTCGGGTACCTGGGACTTATAACATTCACCACATCTGGGGGATCCCCAATGGTGAATAGGTGTGGAAAAAGATGTGGGGGAAAAAAAATGCTTAAGGACACCCTGAGCCTCACCCTGTTTATCTGGGCGAGTATGGCGTCATCTGGCTAATGATGATGAAAACAAACGACTGACCTCCCTCCAGAAGAGAAACCATTAACTTGCTCTGACTTTCAAAAGTTGGCACAGCGGGGGCCAAAGGAGATTTGAGAGCGCACGCGAAAGCTTTTCCTCGCCCTCATCAACTTTGCCGACCGTGATGACGATGATGAAATAAGCGGCTACTAAAATATTAAACACACACTTCCACATTCTAAAGAACTAACATGCGCGTGCACACACACACACACACGCACACACACACACACACACACACACACACACACTTTAGTATTCCAGCGGATCTCCTGTGATCAATATTTTCTGCATTCCCCACTCCCAGGTCGGCCGATCAAAAGGGCCAATGGCCTCGCTGCACCGCCGGCTACGGTTTAGCTTCATTTCTGCTCCCTTTGTGCGTAAACGTCTAATATCTTATGGAAACCCAGATGCAACCTTTGTGTTTGCAAAGAAATCTCACGACCTAGTTTGAGAACTAACTTGGAGATACAAAATAGATTCGAGGTCAACACGACACACGTTTGAGTTTGTAATACACAAGTGAAGTGAAGTGAAGTGAATTATATTTATATAGCGCTTTTTCTCAAAGTGACTCAAAGCGCTTTACATAGTGAAACCCAATATCTAATTTTTACATTTAAACCAGTGTGGGTACCACTGGGAGCAGGTGGGTAAAGTGTCTTGCCCAAGGACACAACGGCAGTGACTAGGATGGCAGAAGCGGGGATCGAACCTGCAAACCCTCAAGTTGCTGGCACGGCCCCTCTACCAACCGAGCTATACCGCCCCACACAACACTGTGATAGGACAGCAATCTGTACTGAGTGACAAACATGAACAATCATATTACAGTATCCGTAAAGTATTAATTCATGTTTTGTTTGTACACAGCTAGCCAGACAGTGTATGTACTGTAGTTGTAATAACACACATGACGTGCTGCATGTATCATGATCAACGTAAAGTGTGACTCATTCGATGGACAGATGTGCGTTTGGTCCAGCTGGTCGGGGGACGTTTCTCCCAGTTAAATTGGGTAAGCACTCCATTTATGTGGAAATAGCTTCACTTCAAATTGCACATTTACAGCGTCAAAGCCACTTTCACCTCACTCTCTCAGCTTCCGACTGCTTGCTCCAACGTCTCACTCTTCCTCTGTGCTCGCTTCAAGAAGCAGTAGTTCATCCTCTGTATATTCAGCTTCAAAAAAATAAGGTTGTCATTTGTCCAAAAATAGTCGTCTTTGTTGTCTGTTACCAAGTTTGCCATGATTAGAACACACACACACACGCACACACACACGTATATGTGTGTGTATGTATATATATGTATATATGCTTATATACTTGTATGTGCGTATGTATTACATATATATATATATATATATACAAATATTATATATATATATATATATATATATATATATATATATATATATATATATATATATATGATAAATAAATGATAAATGGGTTGTACTTGTATAGCGCTTTTCTACCTTCAAGGTACTCAAAGCGCTTTGACACTACTTCCACATTTACCCATTCACACACACATTCACACACTGATGGAGGGAGCTGCCATGCAAGGCGCCAACCAGCACCCATCAGGAGCAAGGGTGAAGTGTCTTGCTCAGGACACAACGGACGTGACGAGGTTGGTACTAGGTGTGTGTGTTTTGTGTATAAATGTACCGTATTTTTCAGACTATAAGTCGCAGTTTGTTTCATAGTTTGGCGGGGGGTGTGACATATACTCTGGAGCGACTTATGTGTGAAATTATTAACACATTACCGTAAAATATCATATAATATTATTTATCTCATTCGCGGAAGAGACGAAGAAAATGTCAGCAATCGTCACACACATGTCAGCAATCGTCACATACATATCAACCAATAAGAATTCGGCGGGGGAGGGTCATGACAGAAGTGCATTGTGGGTCATGGAATGCTAACTGCTATATGCTACTGCCGTAGCTATAAAAATGGATCATTTCATCGATGGCGGTAACTTATAAAAACTGAGAAGGACTGAACAAAAATGGCACCGAAAAGGAAATCCTGTACTGCAGATTACAAGCTGGACGTAGTGAAATATGCAGCGGAAAACGACAAGCGGAAGCGGCGCATACCTTTGGAGTTGGCAGAGTTGTGTAGAAGCGACATCGAAGAAGAAGATTTCACCGGATTTATCGATTAGAAGTGACAGATGGTTTGGTAAACGTATAGCATGTTCCATATGTTATAGTTATTTGAATGACTCTTACTATAATATGTTACATTAACATACAAGGCACCTTCTCTGTTGGTTATTTATGTGTCAAATCCGTACGCTTATTCAGCCTGTTGTTCATTATTCTTTTTTTTTTTTTTTAATTGCCTTTCAAATGTCTATTCTTGCTGTTGGATTTTATAAAATAAATTTCCCCCAAAAAAGCGACTTATACTCCAGTGCGACGTATAAATGTTTTTTTCCTTCTTTATTATGTTTTTTCGGCCGGTACGACGTATACTCCGGAGTGACTTATAATCCGAAAAATATGGTATATGGATATATATGTATATTTGTATGTGTGTTTATATGAATTAAAGTTAAAGTGCCAATGATTGTCACACACACACACTAAGTGTGGCAACATTTTTCTCTGCATTTGACCATCACCCTTGAGCACTCCCTGGGAGGTGAGGGGAGCATTGAGCAGCAGCGGTGACTGCACCCAGAAATCATTTTTGGTGATTTAACCCACAATTCCAACCTTTGGTGCTGAGTGCCAAGCAGGGAGGTAATGGGTCCCATTTTTATAGTTTGGTATGACTCTGGCGGGGTTTAAAACTCATGATCTACCATTCTCAGGGCGGACACTTTAACCACTAGGCCACTGAGTAGGTAAAAGACGCAGCTACCAGTTGAAGTGGATATTTCATCGGTTTCCATTTAAGACGACCAATTTTTCGGTGCATCTCTTGTCAATAGTCTATATGTAATATAAGAATATGTAGTTTGGTTCCAAGGAAATGGAAATTGTTGGTATTTGCTTACATGTTAGGTACATTGCATAAGTTGTTTTTCCGTAAGGGAGTTGAAAATTAATGCTAGCGTAGATCCTCGCTGATGTCCAAGTCTCCTCTGCTTAACAGCCATAAAAATATTACAACCCTCCAAAATATATTACACTATATACAGTTGTGGTCAAAAGTTTACATACATTTGCAAATAACATAATATCGTGGCTGTGTTGAGTTTCCAATAATTTCTACAACTCTTATTTTTTTTTTTGTGATGGAGTGATTGGAGCACATACTTGTTGGTCACAAAAATCACTCCTGAAGTTTGTTTTTTTAATTAATTTATTATGGGTCTACTGAAAATGCAACCAAATCTGCTGGGACCAAAGTATACATACAGCAATATAAATGATCAATTTTAGTGATGTAGAAAAGTTACAATCAAATCAAATGAGCTTCTTGGCATGGCCTCTTAACTTCATGTCAGTGATTATGATTGACGACACCTGTTAACTTCTCTGAGCCCATTTAAATGGGGCTCATGTGATGCAGTCATTAGACTCGGTTACAAACGTGACAATGGGAAAGTCAAAGGAACTCAGCACAGATCTGAAAAAATGAATCATTAACTTGACTTGAACAAGTCAGGAAAGTCACTTGGAGCCATTTCAAAGCAGCTTAAGGTCCCAAGAGCAACTACGCAGACAATTGTTCGGAAGTATGAAGTTTTGTCACTGCCACGATCTGGAAGAAAATGAAAGCTATCACCCGCTGCTGACAGAAATTTGGTCAGGATGATCAAGAGTCAACCGAGAACCACCAAAAAGCAGGTCTGCAATGAATTGGAAGCTGCTGGGACACAGGTGTCAGTGTCCACAGTCAAGCGCGTTTTGCATCGCCATGTACTGAGAAGCTACCATGCAAGAAGCTCTTGCGCCAGAAGCCACACCTTAAGGCTTGTCTAAAGTTTGCTGCTGGTCACATGGACAGGGATAACATCGCTGAATGTATACTTTTGACCCAGCAGATTTCGTGACATTTTCAGTAGACCCATAATAAATTCATAAAATAATCAAACTTCACAAATGTTGTTTGTGACTAACAAGTATGTGCTCCAATCACTCATCACAACAAAAAAAAATAAGAGTTGTAGAAATTATTGAAAACTTAAGACAGCCATGACATTATGTTCTTTACAAGTGTATGTAAACTTTTGACCATAGCTGTATATCTATTCATACATTATATTACTTTCTGTTACTTTCACGTAATAAAAGGTGATTTTCAAGGTATTGTGACTTTTATTTTATTTTGTAGAAGCAGCGTCTTCCTTTCGGTCAACTTCTTTTGTTTTCACTTTATGGCAGTTCGAATGCAAGTGACGTCGAGGCCACATTGGGGTCACATTGGGGCCAGATTGGGACCTGTGTGCGTTTACACTGCAGTCTGATAAACATCACATTTTACAGTCCACTTGAAAAAGAATCAGATCTAAAAAAAAAAAAAAGTCTGATTTGAGCCATTTTGGCCTGCAGTGTAGTCATGTAATGACTGCTTGGCTTAAAAAAATCAGGGCCAAATACAAGCTTTTTCACTTCCGATACCGACGTTGATCTGATACAATATCAGCACAAATCCCAGTACATGCTTTAATTATTTAATAGTGTGGACAGTATGGTTGTTCCTAGGTATGTCCGATAATATCGGACTGCCGATAATATCGGCAGATAAATGCTTTAAAATGTAATATCAGAAATTATCGGTATCGGTTTCAAAAGGTAAAATGTATGACTTTTTAAAACGCCACTGTGTCCACGGACGTAGGGAGAAGTACAAAGCGCCAAAAAACCTTAAAGGCACTGCCTTTGCGTGCCGGCCCAATAACATATCAACAGCTTTTCACACACACAAGTGAATGCAAGCATACTTGGTCAACAGCCATACAGGTTACACTGAGGGTGGCCGTATGAACAACTTTAACACTGTTACAAATATGCGCCACACTGTGAACACACCAAACAAGAATGACAAACACATTTCGGGAGAACATCCGTACCGTAACACAACATAAACACAACAGAACAAATACCCAGAACCCCTTGCAGCACTAACTCTTCCGGGACGCTACAATATACACCCCCCGCGAGCCTCGAAAACTCGCCCCCCACCAACTCCGCCTACCTCAACCTCCTCATGCTCTCTCAAGGAGAGCTTGTCGCAAATTTCAAGGTGCTGTTTTGAGGCCTGTTAAAAAATAATAATGTACTTTGTGAGTTCAATTATAAATATGAAAGGGCCATGTTGGCATTTTTTTTCCATAACTTGAGTTGATTTATTTTGGAAAATCTTGTTACATTGTTTAATGCATCCAGCGGGGCATCACAACAAAATTAGGCATAATAATATATTAATTCCTCGACTGTAAATATCGGTTGATATCGGAAACTGTAACTAAGAGTTGGACAATATCGGATATCGGCAAAAACAGCCATTATCGGACATCTCTAGTTAGTCCGATACCAATAATTTACTACCGGTACCAAAATGTATATCGATACTTTTCCAAATAAAGGGAACTACAAAAAATGTCAATATTGTTTTTTTTTTTTTTTTACAGAAGATCTTACACTACAATAAACACTCAGTCAAAGATTTTTCAAGGTTAAAATTGAAATTGAGATAGGGTCCAGCACCCCCCGCGACCCCGAAAGGGACAAGCGGTAGGAAATGAATGGATGGATGGATGGATGAAATGGCATCGACGCTGAAGGGAAAGTCTTGCCTGTGCTCTTCAACCACGGTCTGGGAGTCAAAGCCGCAAAGCGGAACTCCGATGAAAGAACGGAACTTGTACTTTTCAAAGGTGGTATAGTACCGATTTCAATTGATTAGTATCGCGATACTTTATTAGTACCGGTATACCGTACAACCCTAATGGACGGTGAGAAAATGTTGGATGGAGTCAAACTGAAATGCCAGTTAGCATTAATATTGATTTTCAGATTAATCTCGATTCTTAAATCGATTGAGTAGTTTGGGAAGCATTTTGTTAAAAAAAAAAACAGTTTTATTTTAAATAATATAAACAATTATCAGAGCTGTTTATTTAATGGAGGAATGTAATAACTGAACTGGCACCCAATGCTACTGAAAGAGTATAGTGTTTGAATCGAGAATCGTTTTGAATCGATTCTGAATCGAATAGTTTCCCCCAAGAATCGAATTTAAATCATGTGGTGCCCAAAGATTCACAGCTCTAGTTGGCATGTGTCAAGTTGTACTTCTGCAAAAATGGCTAACAAAAAAGTCAGCTTGGTGATGCTAGCTTGCTAGCGTTAGCACGTGTCAAGTATGAAATTGTACAACTGTGGGTTAAACGGTTGCAAATTTAGCTAAAACAATAAATAACCTGTAATGTCTTTTGAAAATGTTTAATTATAATTTTATACCAAATAATACTATTGAAAAAATCAGTTTGAATCAGGAATTGATTCTTAATTCAATCGTTACCGCCCAAGAATGGAATCGAATCATGTGGTGCCCAAAGATTCACAGCCCTAGTTAGCATTTGTCAAGTACCAACCTTGATGACTGTATGGTGTGCTTCTGCGAAAATGTCTAAAAGAGTTAGCATGGTGATGGTAGCATGCTAGCTTGCTAGCGTTAGCACGTGTCAAGTAAGAAGTTGTATGACTGTGAGTTAAACGGTTGCAAATATAGCTAAAAAAAGAAAAAAACTGTAAAGGCTTTTGAAAAAATGTTCTTATAATTTTATACCAAATAATACTATTGAAAAAATTGGTTTGAATCAAAAATCGATTCTTAATCGAATTGTTACCGCCCAAGAATGGAATCGAATCATGTGGTGCCAAAAGATTTACAGCCCTAGTTAGCATGTGTCAAGTACCAACCTTGATGACTTTATGGTGTGCTTCTGCGAAAATGTCTAAAAGTGTTAGCATGGTGATGCTATCATGCTAACTTGCTAGCGTTAGCACGTGTCAAGTAAGAAGTTGTATTACTGTGGGTTAAACGGTTGCAAATTTAGCTAAAAAAACAAAAAACCTGTAAAGGCTTTTGAAAAAATGTTATTATAATTTTATTCCAAATAATACTATTGAATAAATTGGTTTGAATCAAAAATCGATTCTTAATCGAATCGTTACCGCCCAAGAATGGAATGGAATCGAATCATGTGGTGCCCAAAAATTCACATTAGTTAGTATTTGTCAAGTACCAATTTGTACTTCTGCAAATATGGCTAAAAAAAAAGTCAGCATGGTGATGCTAGCGAGCTATCATGCTAGCGCTAACACGTGTCAAGTATAAAGTTATATGACTGTGGGCTAAACGGTTTAATTTTTAGCAAAAATAAATAAAAAATTACCTGTAACGTCTTTTGAAAAATTTTCATTATCATTTTATACCAAATAACAGAGGTGTGGACTCGAGTCACATGACTTGGACTCGAGTAAGACTCGAGTCATGAATTTGATGACTTTAGACTCGACTTGACAAAATGTAAAAAGACTTGCAACTCGACTTAGACTTTAACACCAATGACTTGTGACTTGACTTGGACTTGAGCCTTTTGACTTGACATGACTTGCTACTTTCCCCAAAACCCAACGATTAAAAGGTTATTCAGGAGCGCTCTGTATCTTCCATTGTGTACGCGTGTTTGTCAACATGTGTGCGATGACAGCCTGTGCGCTACCTGTCAGTACAACAGCCAATCAAATTACATCCACGTTGTTTTCATCACACAGCATTCAGCCAATCAAATTGGAGGAAAACCAACGAAGAAGGGCTTTCAAACAACAGAAGAATAAGTGAATACAATTATGCCATAAAGTGTTTCGTTTGGGTATTAAAAGTACGACTTGGTCAACAAAAGAGGAATTGCCGTAAGCAAAACATGCGGTTGGAAGATTACAGACGGAGACGCAACAACTTCCAACTTCGTTCGACATTTGAAGTTGCACAAAGAAGGGTAAGTTTTGAATGTTAGCTTGCGTTTATTGGCTGAGTAACGTGACTTTATTTGCTGTGTAGTTAAATCAGTGAGGCTGTAAACTCACTGCTAACGTTAGAACCATAGACATCTTATAAGGGTGCGCAGCATCGAGCGCTACTGCCTGTTGCCGCAGACGAGACGCGGGGCCGCCATCTTGGAGTGGTGATCCGCTCCACTCAGTGCAATTCATTTGGCAGGAGCAATGAACTGTCAGTGCATTTTATACATCTTACCTCACTGAATACCACTTATATGCACGCGCTTTTTTGTCATACGTGTAACTATGATAAAGGACACATGTCTTGGCGTGTTCATAATTTGCTTAACAGAAATCGAATATTCTTATATGCTATAAGTGACCAGACGTCTGAGATCAAAACTGGGAATATAATCCCAGAGAAGGGGAAAAAACAGTCAGCTATATTGAAGTTGAAGAAACAATATGATTAGGTTATATATACATGCATATATCCTACATAAACAATGTATGAATACATTACATATCTATATATCTTATATCTATAGACCAGATGTTCTCAAATGGGGGTACTTGAAGGTATGCAAAGGGGGACATGATATTTTTTTTAATATTCTAAAAATAGCAACAATTCAAAATCCTTTATAAATATATTTATTGAAAAATACTTCAACAAAATATGAATGTAAATTCATAAACTGTGAAAAGAAATGCAACAATGCAATATTCAGTGTTGACAGCTAGATTTTGTTTGTGGACATGTTCCATAAATATTGATGTTAAAGATTTCTTTTTTGTGAAGAAATGTTTAGAATGAAGTTGATGAATCCAGATGGATCTCTATTACAATCCCCAAAGAGGGCACTTTAAGTTGATGATTACTTCTATGTGTAGAAATCTTTATTTATAATTGAATCACTTGTTTATTTTTCAACAAGTTTTTAGTTATATTTACATCTTTTTTTGTATAAATAGTTCAACAAAGACCACTACAATTGTGCAATATTTTGCACTGTTATACAGTTTAATAAATCAGAAACTGATGACATAGTGTTGTATTTTACTTCTTCATCTCTTTTTTCAACCAAAAATGCTTTGCTCTGATTAGGGGGTACTTGAATTAAAAAAATGTTGACAGGAGTTACATCACTGAAAAAAGGTTGAGAACCACTGTTATAGACTTATACTCTGTTGCTGCAACAGCAGAGAGTTTTTTCTGTCTTGACACTTTGT
This sequence comes from Nerophis ophidion, assembly GCF_033978795.1. Classification (NCBI taxonomy): domain Eukaryota; kingdom Metazoa; phylum Chordata; class Actinopteri; order Syngnathiformes; family Syngnathidae; genus Nerophis; species Nerophis ophidion. The sequence goes on along the minus strand of NC_084628.1, from coordinate 26,602,869 downwards.
ATTGATATTTTCTATTACATTCTTCCTTTAAATGATCATGTTTACAGTGATTGTTTTATATGTATTTTTCATGTATGTTGCTTTGGATAAAAGTGTCTGCCAAATACTTAAACATATATAAACACCTGAAAGTCTTTATGTCAGCTAAAACCACCAATCTGTTTCACTGGATTCAGAATAAAACCATTCTGTCTTACTCAACAAAGTTAGTATTTGAATATTGTTACTTGAAGACTTATCTGTGGTTACAATAAAATGAGAATGCATCATAATCAATGGCGGCTGGTGAATTTTGTTTTAGGTGGGCCTGAAAGTTTGTAAACCAAATACCTGTAGGGGGTCATCCTCCCCCAGAAGATTTCTTTGTGATATTCACATACAAATATTGTAGTTCTTTGCTCCTGCTTAACTCTGTGGTAATATTCTTTTCACAAAATACAACCAATAGTATCCATCCATCCATTTTCTACCGTTTGACATGCACCTGGGGATAGGTTGATTGGCGACACTAAATTGGCACTAGTGTGTGAATGTGAGTGTGAATGTTGTCTGTCTATCTGTGTTGGCCCTGCGATGAGGTGGCGACTTGTCCAGGGTGTACCCCGCCTTCCCGCTTATGTTAATGTAAATTCTTACTTGTGAAAAGTAATCCTCCAATTCGTATTTTCAACAGTCCGATCAATTGAGCGGGAAAACGCTGAATACCAGCCCAGCATCTTTTTTTTCTACCTGTCAAATGTTAGTTTAGGCTGTTTGCCGGCTCCTCATCACCACTTCATGATGGCGGCCAAATTGCTTGCGTCACACGCAATGACGTTATAACCATAGACATCTTATAAGATGTCTATGGTTATAACGTCATTGCAAACACGGCAATCTGTTGCGTCCACTGCAGATGTTACCTTATTCATACTTATTGTCAAGTGACTTTTTTTAAGCAGGGTTGCATGATGTACCTACACATAACGTTATGTTAGTGAATGTATCACAAACAGTAACGTAACATTAGACGGCGGTCAGCAGCACCGCGTATTTTAGCCACCTACAAAAAGACAAACATAGTCAAATAAAGGTCAGTTAAAATGTATACTATATTAAGAATATGTGTAAATATTCCATAGAGCCCTGACATCTAACAACTACAGCACTGTTCATTGTTATGTTCATGTATTTGTTGTTTTTCATGTGTACACACACATAAACACATACAGTATGAGATGAGATCAATGAGATAAGGTGACAACATGACATAAACTGCTGATGAATTAGTTACAATGCCATATTCCATGGAAATACAATGTTAACGCTTTTGTGCAAATAAGTACAGTTGCACTTGTTTTTTTAAATAATAAATACATACAGCGATTTAAAAGCATACACAATCTGTGTACATATATTAGTCTGTGGTTAAAAAGACTTGAAGTGACTCGAAACCCAAAATGCAGGACTTGGGACTTGACTTGAGACTTTCCAGTATTGACTTTGGACTTGCCTGTCTTGACTCGGGACTTGACTCGAGACTTGAGGGCAAAGACTTGAGACTTACTTGTGACTTGCAAAACAATGACTTGGTCCCACCTCTGCCAAATAATACTAGTGAAAAAAATCGGTTTGAATCGAGACTTGATTCTTAATCGAATCGCTACCCCAAGAATCGAATCGAATCATGTGGTGTCCAAAGATTCACAGCCCTAGTTAGCATGTGTCAAGAATCAACCTTCATTAATAAATGGTGTGCTTATGCGAAAATGTCTCAAAAAGTTAGCATGGTGATGCTAGTGTACTTGCAAGCTGATGTTATGTTAGCAGCTAGCACGTGTCAAGTATGAATTTGTATTACTGTGGGTAAAATGGTTGCGAAATTAGTAAAAAAAAAGTTAGCATGCTAATAAAATAAAGGTTCACATAAAATTGATTCAAATCCTAATTGATTCTTGATTTTCAAATAAAGATTTAAAAATGTTTATAAATAATCTCTAACGTCTTTTAAAAAAGTTTAATTATAATTTTATACCAAATAATACATTGCAAAAATCGATTTAAATCGAGAACCGTGTTGAATTTGAGTATCGATTCCGGATCTAATCTCTACCCTTCAAGAATCAAATCGAATCGTGTGGTGCCCAAAGTTCACAGCCCTAGTAAGCATGTGTCAAGTACCAAGTTTAATGACTTTCAAGGTGTACTTCTGGGAAAATGGCTAAAAAAGTTAGCATGGTTATGCTCCCGTTCTTACGTTAGCATGCAAACAGTTAGCATGTGTCAAGTATGAAGTTGTACGGCTGTTGAAACCGTTGAAAAATTATCTAAAAAAGGATTTTTAAAGTGTTTTAGCTATTTTAGAAGTTATACACCTCAGAGTCGAATGTATTGGTATTTGACGCATGCCAACTGCTAGTATGTTATTGTTGGAATGTTAGCTTTTTGGTTAATTTTGCAGGTATACACCTCAGAGTAAAACAGCTTGTCAAGTTGTGCATGTTAACAGTTAGCATGCCAGTGTTTTAGCTATTTTTGCAGGTATACACCTGAGAGTCCATCTATTTGACAATTAATGTAAGCCTCCTATTAGCTTGCTAATGTTTCATGCTATGTGTAGTAGCTAATTTTGCAAGCATGAGCTAATTAGTGTTCTCGTTATTATTACACGCTGAAGTTATCATGTTAGCATGCTTACATTTTCATGTTAGCTTTTTTTTTATGTGTGATGTTTGATGTCTGTGGGAGTGTTTTCATGCATATTTGTATGTGCTATCGTAGTGTGAATAGGCTAGCGTCGCTAGCATTAGCGAGTATGCTAACACATTTACAAGTGTCCGTGTTACTATTATAGCTTACAAGGGCATTCTTTTTGTATTGTTTCAGTTTCATAAATTCACCAAAATGTCACTGTGGAATTATTGAGTCTGTTTAGCTGACTGAAGTTCATGACCATGACTTCTGTTTTGTTTGATCACCCGTTTTACTGCCCTGTTACGGACGCCATTTGGAAGCAATTAAGTTATGTAAATAAACATTTACAAAATCCCCCCCAGAGTCCACTTACTGAAATCTCCGGTGAGGAAGAGGGCCTCTGCAGCTGGAGCCCACTCCCGAAAGAACAGGCTGTTGTCGGGCCGTCGGTGCACGCCGAAGGTCCTGTAGCTCCGTGTGAACTGGTCGAAACCTCCCTCTGCCTCTTCTAGCTGGAAAAGATGCTTTTGGAACAGCTCATACCTGCAGAACCACAAGGAAACAATTATACATACATCATTTGGACGATGAATAACTGGGGACCTGTCAGACGTGGCTAGTCATGTGCTACATTTACTCTGTTAAATGTACTTAAGTAACTCCGTTTTACACACCCACACACAAACCCTCTGTTATAAATCATAGGCCATTGTGCAAATTAGCACAACTACCCCCATGGTTTTCTAACCCATTTTTAAAAAAGTAAATACCTTTTCAAAATATATTTTAATTTTGTTTTGTAAAATTCCAAAAGTTAGTGTTACAAAATTACTTAAATATTTCTTAAAATATGCTTTAAGTATTGTGTGAAAACCTTTTTTCCACAATATGGTAACTTTTTTTATTGGCTTTTTTTTACAATATATTTGACCTGTAATCATGTAAAATGGCATAATTTATTCTTGAATTGATGTAAACCTTTTTCTTTAAATAAATTTACTGAGACGGACAAGCGGTAGGAAATGGTTGGATGGATAACTTTCTCAAAAAATTCTAGTATGAAAATGTTTTCTCAAAGATATATCAACTTTTTGTCTTAAAAAATATAACTTTTTTCCACAATATGTTTTACTTTAATACTGTAAAATGCAATACCTTTTTCCTTTAAATTGTTTTTATTTTTCTTAAAATATTTTCCTCTTAAAATATCTTAACACACACTTGTAAAATAACGCTTTTTCTCACAATAGAGTTTTTCTATTAAAAAAAAAAATTCACAATAAATTTGATTTTAATCTTATAAAATGGCAAAATAGTTTCTTGTAATTTTTTTAAATTTTCAAAAGAGTCGGAGATCATTTTTGTACAATGAAAACTTTTTCTTCCGATAATGTTTTTTTTTCTAAAAACATTTTTTTATACATTATATGACTTTAATCTACTTAAAATTACATAGTTTCTTTTCAAATTAAAATAAAAATTGGCAGAATATACCTAAGAATTCTTGTATGAAAACTTTTTGTCAATGTAAGGTAACAATTTTTAAAATATATTTGACTTTAATAATGTAAAATGCCATACCTTTTAAAAAAAAAAAATAAACTTTTCTTCAAATATTTACTCCACAATTCTTGTAAGATATCTTTTTCTTACAATATTGTTTTTCTAAAAAAAAAAAAATCCCACTATTTGACATTAATCCTCTAAAATGGAAAATATGTTTTGTTGTAAATTGTTTTAAATGTTTCTCAAAATATTCTGACAAAAATATTGTACAGTGAAAAGTTTTTTCTCACAATATTATAAATTATTTCACTGAAAAAAAAACCTCATAATTTGTTTGAACTAAATCTTGTAAAACTACAAAATTTTGCCTTGTAAAATAAATGAGAAAATTACAACACTATTCTGAAAAATTCTATTAAAACATTTTCTTAAAAATCTTGCAACTTTTTGTCCCAAAAAATAAGACTTTTTTTCCCACAATATATTTTACTCTAATCCTGTAAAATGGAATGCCTTTTTCTTACTTTTTAAAAAACTTTTTTTTAATCAAAATATGTTTCTTTCTTTTTTTCATAATTAGGGTCCGCCCTGCAATGGCAAAGGACATCCATGTCCTTTGCCATGCAAGGACCCTATTGAATCTGTAGCGTTTTATTAGGGTCCGCCCTGCCAGCAAAGGACATCCATGTCCTTTGCTAAGGCAAGGACCCTATTGAATCTGCTGCGTTTTATTATTATTCTTTCTTTCTTCCGCACCGATACTCGCATATGCGCTGTATTTTGACCCACTGACCATGCCTCAAAGCACACCAAATTTGACACACGCGTCGGTGAGGAGTTTCTTCCCAACATATTAGGGAGCCGAACCAGAAAAATCAAAATTGCGCTCTAGCGCCCCCTAGGAAAAGACAAAAAATGGATTGCTTGTAACTTCCGGTAGGAATGTCGTAGAGACATGAAACAAAATCCTCTATGTAGAACTGACCGAGACCTAAATTCCCCATCAGAAACTCCTATACCTAAAATCAACAGAAATTTTGCAAAACCCTTTCAAAGCAAAATTTTCGCCAAAAATGCTATTTTTGCCTCTTTGAGCTGTAATTTGACCCCCTTAAAATGCTTCAAAACTCACCAAACTTGGCAGACACATCAGGACTGGCAGAAATTGTGATCTAATGAAAAAAAAAATTTCTAAAACTCAAAATTGCGCTCTACAAAATTTTTGGAATGAAACACAGAAAAAACTGCTTCTAGGGAGAAAACACAGACAAAACTGCTTGTAACTTCAGGTAGGAATGTCGGAAAGACATGAAACAAAAACTTCTATGTAGGTCTTACTTAGACCTACATTTTAATAATTGACAGCTAGCAGAAAAAATCAACAGGAAGTTGGCAATTACCCCTTCAAAATAAAAGTTTTCGTGAAAACCCGTCACCTTTTTCAAATCGAAACTCCTCCCAGTGCGTTTGTCGTTTCGGCTTCAAACTTGCACAGGAGAGAGATTGAACCCTTTTAAAAAAAGTGGTCGGACAAAGTTGTGATAAGTTCTAAGGTTTTGATTTTACGCGCCTTCAAAGAACCCCTGCGCAAATTTTCCAAAAAAATATCATTTTTACCTCTTTGAGCTGTAATTTGACCCCCTTAAAATGCTTCAAAACTCACCAAACTTGGCACACACATCAGGACTGGCAACAATTGCGATCTAGTGAAAAAACCAAACCCCAAAACTCAAAATTGTGCTCTAGCGCCCCCTAGGAATACAACACAGACAAACTGCTCCTAGGAAGAAAACAAAGACAAAACTGCTTGTAACTTCCGGTAGGAATGTCGTAGAGACATGAAACAAAAACCACTATGTAGGTCTGACTTAGACCTACATTTGAATAATTAACATACTTTGCCAAAAATCAACAGGAAGCTTGATATTTTCACTTCAATACAACAACTGCATTACTTTCACAATGCATTAAATAGTGGCACGAAGGCTTTTCCTGCCATGGGGCTCGGGGACAGCAACCCAAGGCGCGCTCGCACCTTCGCACCCTAATTTGACCCCCTTAACATGCTTCAAAACTCACCAAAATTGACACACACATCGGTATGGAGCGGCAGACCAACTTATTAAGCAACCAAACCCCAAAAATTAAAATTGCGCGCTAGCGCCCCCTAGGAAGAGACAAAAAACGGACTGCTTGTAACTTCCGTTAGGAATGTCGTAGAGACATGAAACAAAAACCTCTGTGTAGGTCTGACTTAGACCTACATTTTGATAATTGGCATCTTTCAGTTAAAATCAACAGGAAGTTGCCAATTACCCTTTCAAAATAAAAGTTTTGTAAAAAGCCGTCACCTTTTTCCAGACAAAACTGCTTGTAACTTCTGTTAGGAATGTCGTAGAGACATGAAACAAAAACTTCTATGTAGGTCTGACTAAGATCGGGACTCGGGACACGACGGCGGCGGCGGCGGCCAACGGCGGACCCGACCAACGCTGCTTGCAGCTTTAATTATTCTTTATTATTCCGCACCTATGCGCCCCAATTTCACCCCCTTAATATGCTTCAAAACTCACCAAAGTTGACACACACGTCGGTCTACCGTGACACCACAACGTATTAAGCAACCAAACCCCAAAAATCAAAAATGCGCTCTAGCGCCCCCTAGGAAAAAAAAAAAACAGACTGCTTGTAACTTCCGTTAGGAATGTCGTAGAGACATGAAACAAAAACCTCTGTGTAGGTCTGACTTAGACCTAAATTCCATAATTGTATCTTCTGGGGCCAAAATCAACAAAAACATTTCAAAAACCCATTCAAAGCCAAATTTTCACAAAAAATGCAATTTTTGCCTCTTTGAGCTGTAATTTGCCCCCCTTAAAATGCTTCAAAACTCACCAAACTTGGCAGACACATCAGGACTGGCAGAAATTGTGATTTAATGAAAAAAAAAATGTATAAAACTCAAAATTGCGCTCTACATAATTTTTTGAATGAAACACAGAAAAAAATGCTTCTAGGAAGAAAACACAGACAAAACTGCTTGTAACTTCCGGTAGGAATGTCGGAAAGACATGAAACAAAAACTTCTATGTAGGTCTTACTTAGACCTACATTTTAATAATCGACAGCTAGCAGAAAAAATCGACAGGAAGTTGGCAATTACCCCTTCAAAATAAAGGTTTTCGTGAAAACCCGTCACCTTTTTCAAATCGAAACTCCTCCCAGTGCGTTTGTCGTTTCGGCTTCAAACTCGCACAGAAGAGAGATTGAACCCTTT